>NC_140067.1:16285190-16320190 GCF_963513975.1 Fringilla coelebs
AACCAGCCCAGCGATTTCCCTGCCATAGCAGTGCTCTGGGCCACTGGCCAGAGCCAGCAGGAGCCCCAGCAAGGAGGGCTGGTCCCACGGGGGCCGCAGCAGCCCCTTCCTTCTGGCACCGGCAGATCCCTCTGCCCACCCAGAGAGGACATCGCTGTATGGGACCTTGCTCTGCATGGGCACACGTAGCCCCCAGGACAGAGCTACTCCCCAGGGGCATGCACCCCCAGGGACCCCTCTGCGCTGCAGGAGCCCCTCCTTGGTGCCCCTCACAGCCATGACCTTCTCCCCATGGTGGGGAACACGTTTCCCGCAGCTTCCAAGGTCCCTCTGAATGTGGCAGCGCTCTCAGCACCGTGCATCATCCAGATGTGCTTGGCTTGCACTCCCACCACCAAACTCTATCTTCTCTTCATTATTCTTAATTTACATATATCTTTAAACAGCCTGTTGTAAAGCTTGTCAAGACTCTGGCAGCAGAATGATTTCAAATCTTTTAATCTAGGATTTTTGGGGGGTTTTAATTAATTTATTTCTGACCCATTTATTCTGTGGATATCCCACTCTTCTCCTGATCTCTATTAAATATTTAGACACTTTTAAGATAAGCCTTTTTGCCAGCGAGGAAACTGGCAGAGTTTAAACAGCAGTGGCCTGTTAACTGAAAAGATTATTCATAAGATACCTGAGCTTTAACGACTTTAAAACCAATATTTTTGGTATCATAAACGTCTAGAATTTTTCCATTAGAAAAAATTTATTTGCCTTAAGACTAATGGACTGAACTTGTAGGTTATGTATGTATCTCACTTTTTAAAAGTTTCCAAGCTTATAATTTCTCATCTAGGTAGTTAAATCAAAGAGGAGGACAAATCAATGAGATATTAAACACAATTTGCCAAGTATGTTCAGTATGGAAGACTACACAAACTGCATAGAAACAAAAACTTTTCTGAAACACTGAGGAGATGCTTGTAGGCAAATACTTGCTTCCGCCATTGCGGCGATGAGAGTATTGTGTACAAACACCATTTTGCACCACCAAGCACAAAAGAGAGTTCAGTCCTACAAAAGCTCCTCCCCTGGAGCAGCTGGTTTCCTCCACACTACACTTAAGTGAAAGGAGCCAGATATGGTTTAGGAGCCTCTCTGTGCTGGCGACAATGTGCCCTGTCACCCACCTTTGAGGAGGCAATTCACGTTTTCTGCAGGGGCTCTGGGGTGGAGGCTGGTGCCCTCATTTGTAACCACTGAAGTTTCATTGCCTGATTTCTTGCCTTATAAAATAGATTAGGTTTCTGCTTACATGTGAAGAGTTAATTTATGTCTAGTGCAACATGTGAATACGTTGCTAAAAATGTTTGAACTTTTTAAAACTAAGTCACTTGTGATCACATTGTGAACTGTAATGATTTCTTTTTTGATTAAGTTCCCATTACCATTTGACTGAATATACAGTTAACATTATTTCTTAAGCCAAATATTTACTGGTGGAAGACAGATACTATATATATATAAGTTTTATTTAATATTATTTGTTCCAGGTGACAGTCTACTTATAATCTAAACCTCAGTTTTTTCATTAGAGAAACTGTAGAGAGCATAAAATACAGCATAATAATCTAATCTTCTAAATTGATGTTTCTTTTCTTTAGGTTTACAATAGCATGGATCATCTGAAACATTGCCTGCATAAATGTATCATTTGTCACAAGATAAAAACTGTCATCATTAAGTTGATTAATCAAATGCTGTTCTAAAAGATGGATTGAAACACAAAACACTCAGTATAGTGCCATATAATGAAGAGATTAATTTGAGGCACAAGACAACCAATTTAGTATAACTCTATGCTCATGCTTTATTTAGAAAGCCATCAATTAGTATATTTTTTCCTTGATGTACTATTTTGTCATTCTAAACAGTGTGAAGGCGACTTGCTCCAAAGTCAATTTGCTTTCTGTAAACAGAAAGGGTTAGTTAAGCATCTTCATGCTCTGCAATTCTACAAACTGTCATCTTAACATGGAGGGCACAAAGAAAATTAATCATGGGGTAAAATGCACAACAGAGTTACTCCTCTCAGGTTAGCACTAATTTCATTTTGATAATGTAATTATAGTTCTGGTAGCAGAAGTGACAATAAGGAAAGTCTCAAAATCATTTCATTCCTTCATTATCTTGGGTCTCTCTCCAGAATTAATACAGTCTATATGCAGACACAAGTCTGCCCCAAACAAAGTTGAAAAGACACATAGCTTTTATTATCTACAGAAGCGAAAAAAGATTAAATGGTGTGTTAAGGTATCTTTTCCTGGCCCTTAGTAAAAATCACGGGGCTGTGATGGATTGAAAGTATATACAGCACCACCACCTTGCCTTCACAAGCACTTGATATCTCAAGCGCCATTAATAATCAGCATCTGGAAAAATGCAATCGTTTCATCATCAAATCATTCAGCAGCGCAGGGATGGTGCAATGAGTAGATCAGTCACGCCAGACACAAGGTTATCCCTCCCCGGCCTCGCTGTGCGCCGAGCCCGAGGGCCGGCCCGGAGACTGCGGCACCGCCGAGGGCCTGACGCACACACAGGGCCAGGGACGCCACTGCTGGGGCTCCAAGGCCCAGCACACACAGCCAGGGAGGCTCCCGGCAGCCATGGAGGCCCGGCACACACAGAGTGACCCACGGCAGCCATGGAGGCCCAGCACACACAGAGTGACCCACGGCAGCCATGGAGGCCCGGCACACACAGAGTGACCCACGGCAGCCATGGAGGCCCAGCACACACAGAGTGACCCACGGCAGCCATGGAGGCCCAGCACCCACAGAGTGACCCACGGCAGCCATGGAGGCCCAGCACACACAGAGTGACCCATGGCAGCGATCAGGCCCAGCACACACAGAGTGACCCACGGCAGCCATGGAGGCCCGGCACACACAGAGTGACCCACGGCAGCGATCAGGCCCAGCACACACAGAGTGACCCACGGCAGCCATGGAGGCCCGGCACACACAGAGTGACCCACGGCAGCAATCAGGCCCAGCACACACAGAGTGACCCACGGCAGCCATGGAGGCCCAGCACACACAGAGTGACCCACGGCAGCCATGGAGGCCGGCACACACAGAGTGACCCACGGCAGCCATGGAGGCCCAGCACACACAGAGTGACCCACGGCAGCCATGGAGGCTCAGCACACACAGAGTGACCCACGGCAGCGATCAGGCCCAGCACACACAGAGTGACCCACGGCAGCCATGGAGGCCCGGCACACACAGAGTGACCCATGGCAGCCATGGAGGCCCGGCACACACAGAGTGACCCACGGCAGCCATGGAGGCCCAGCACACACAGAGTGACCCACGGCAGCCATGGAGGCCCGGCACACACAGAGTGACCCACGGCAGCGATCAGGCCCAGCACACACAGAGTGACCCACGGCAGCCATGGAGGCCCGGCACACACAGAGTGACCCACGGCAGCCCTGTTTCACACACCTTACAGGCCCACGGCCTCCTCCACACCCAGCTGTGGCAGCTGGCTCCATGGTGGATCCCCAGCAGGCCACAGTGGCGTTCCCTGCCATGGGTGATGCTCACATACACGGGCACAGGGACGCACAGTCTCCTCATTACATCAAATAAGCATTTTTAAAATGTTAGCTTCTCAAAAATACACTAGAGGAAAAAGAAACAGCATGGATGTTACCCCCTACTAATGAGGCACTAATGCATAATTATTATAATACACATGCTTCTCTCCACAGAGGAATATTTATAAACACTGGAACAGTTGAGTTTGCACTGGAGTCATACGTACAATTTTTTTTTTGCTCCTGCAGTTTGTGGGTTGGGTTTGGGTTCTTTTCTTACACCAGTGATATTTAATGCCTTTTTAAGACCACATGAAATCATTTAAATACTGGTGAAATCTGGGCCTTTTCTGCTTGCTGCCCTAAATGAGAATATAAAAACACTACAGCTAAAGGCATAACTGTTATTAAAGTGTTCAATTTCACCAGGTTTGGTTTTCAAGAGCGTGACTTTTAGGAAGGAACAGTGGTGGAACTACCAGAGGAAAACCTGACATTAGCTATGGCTGAAAGGTGGACAGGAGTCAAAAAAAAAAAAAAGACACAGTGATGCTTTCCACTCCCTACTCTCTCTCTCCCGTGCAAAGAAGTCGCTCATGGCAGACATGGGCAAAATCCCCGGATGCTGAACCCCACCAGAAGTAGCTCCCACCAGCTAAAGCCTACTCCCCAAGAGGAAGGTGGGGGCAGGTGGTTGTCACTCTCCTCCTCAGGGCAAAGGAATCTGTGGCTGCCTGCCAGGGCATCCACACGCCTGGTCTTGCAGCATGGCCCTGCCTCCCTGTTCTCTCCTGTTAGTTCAGCAGGACTGAAAACCCTGCAGGGTGGGGAAGCATCTCTGAAGGTCAGGTGGCGCAGGACAGCAGCAGGACAAGCCAGGGGTGCTCCACAGCACACCAGAACCACTGGCAAGCCTGCCTGCGTCCGGATGGAGTTTGGGCCCAACTGCATAGCTAAATAAAAATAAATTTCCATGAACATTTAAATGTTGCTGAATGATCCCAGGAAGGTACCCAAGTCAGAGCCGGAAGAGTAGACCTAGCTAGGCAGAGAAGGCAGGGTTGCATGTCATTTAAATTTGAATATCAATAAATTGCACATATTAAAGAAGAAGACAGACACCCATCCCACCTGCCAGTGCAGACATCCTCTGTACCTTAAATTTATAATTAAGTTCTCCATAATAAAAGCTAAACTCATTTAACTGGGTTTAGCTTATGGAGCACACTAAATAATATTAACTAGGAAAACATATCAAGGGGACTGAAATTAGGGATACAAAAAGCTCCTGGGAAAATGGAAAATATTAAACCACTACATATTTTTCTGCTGCCTAGATGTGCTGTACTTGAGGAAACATTCTCCATCACCTTGACAGCGTGCTTCCTTTCTGTATACTGAAGTTTATTTACCTGAATTATTAATGCTGCTTTTGTTTGTAGCTATATCTTAATTTTCTTCTTTTCGTTCACCTGTCATGATTGTTTTGATTCACATCCCAGAATGATGCACAAAATATTTCCTTTGGAAACACTGTAGTGTCACCAATATTTTTGCTCTGTTAACAGATTATTCTGTCTTCACAGTAAAACCAGATCATATCTTTTTTTTCATGAAAACTGTCAATCACTGAGATTATGCTTTAAATGTATTGAGCGGATAAAAGATAGAATTTAAACTACATATCATATGTCAGCAGAGAACACCGAGTGCCCTGCAAATAGGGAAAGCACACAATTCTCTCCGTCTAAATGAAAAATACAGCCACAGTGACAACAAGATATCCTCAAACAATTAGTGATGATCATGACAAAATTCTTCTGCATATGATGTGGAGTAATGCAGCTGCAGTGTATTTATTATTTGTAGAAAGAAGCAGAACTAAACCCTGTGGATTTTATTATACATTCAGTCATATTTGTTGTTTCTTCTGCCTAGGCTAAGATTCTGGAGAGCAGAGAACTGCATTTATGTTTAAATGGTATTGTTTTATATATTAAGAGCTGATAAAAATGGAGGTAAAGGATTGCAGTAATTAAAAAAAAACCTCAAATGAATGTCCACAAATTTTATAATGCAGGAAAAAAGAAAAGAAAGAACGATGCTATACTGAGAGAATATAAAGTTTTAGTGATATTTATTTTAAAATATGTTCTAAAGTTTTTCTTTGGGGTGCAGAGTAGAAAGAGCATTTTACTCATCTAGGAGTTACCTGGAATTTCTTTTTCTTCCACATCCCTTTTTTTCAAGTATAATGTCTAACCAACTTGTATATAAAATTCAAAAAGATTCTCCTGAACGTACAATATGGAGACACCATATGTACAAACAGCACACAATTTCAAACAGACTCGGCTCATTGGAAAAAAACTTTTTTTTTATTTGCCTTTGATTTCTTTCAGAAGGATAAAATGAAAGGGACAGTGATACATATTTTAAGCCCTGTGAATTCACAATGGGGCTTTAGAATAAAGAGGCAAAAACCTTTGAACTAAACAAAGGTCCATCACAGTGCACTTCTTTTTCACAAGCACCTTATAAAGAAAATTATGCCAGAAAGAGGGCCCAGCTGGCTTTTGCTACTACACCTCTCGTCCACAACACCCCAGCATCCTTCCCAGCCCCTATCAATCTCCTGTATGCTGTGTCATTGACTCCTCTTGGACCTGATCTCTTATCTCATAGAGCTGGTTTTTTAGTGGAATGCCCTGTGAAAGTATCCACTCATGAGCTTACATCTGAGTGTCTCTTTGTACTAAGCAAAGCCTGTAGTCTAGCAGGCTGCATTAACTTGATTAAAGTAGGACCATAGACAGTTACTTAGGCTCTTACTTTGCTCTTAGATTAAAGACAAGGAGGCCTCTTTCTCTCAAGGTTTTTTTTCAAAACTGCAACTTTCAAAAGGGTCAGCAAAAGACAAATGCTCTTATAACAGAGGGAAAGAAGCTTTTATAACAAATGATTTCTAATTGCTCCTTTGTTCCAAAAAAGACAGCAGTTATACCAGCTGAAACATAACAATTCAACAGCATTTCTTGATGGAAAGCTTGTACATAGGGCTGCAAAGAAAGAGCTAGGTTCCAGTAATTTCGAAAACACTATTTCCTTGTAAATAACACCTTATTTAAGCCACTTAAACCCAGAACATAATCACATATGACTGGCTCTACATAATAGTCTATTTTCTAGTGGAACATAGAGATGCTTGTGCATTTCCTCCATTTCAGCTCTAAGGAGTAGAATAGGGAAAGTGCTCTGCCATGGGTCTTGCCCCCATGTATAACATTTTATATTCCATAACAAATAAATTTTAGTAATGAATCAGTGGGCTAGATTCTGATCTAAAGCCACAGACTGGATTATTTCAACATTACAAACGCACAAGAGACATGAACAAAAAAAAAGAAACAACCAGGCTCATCTTTGCAGCAGATAACTGCTGAAAACATCACTGGCTTTGGAAAAAAAAAAAGTCACTTTTCATGCTTAACTGCTAAATTGGACAACAATTCTGCAGAATGGATTTATATACTTTTCAGACACATTCTATTAATTAGCAGAATAGTAATTTTAGATTTTCTGTAAACACAGTGTGCAAGTGTGCACTTGTTACCTGCATTCGTGCATGTATCCAAATGAAGCTTCTTATTTCTAGGTGAGGCTCAAAGTTCATCCAGCCACCACCACAGTGGCGCTCCTGCTCAGGCCAGCACGGCACTCTCTGCACCACTCCAGTTACAAGCTGGGCTTTGAGGGTGCTTTGTTCTTACTGTGGATGCCAGAAACAGTCATGAACCTGAGACTACTGCTACAAAGCTGGGAAACAGTTTTAAGTCCCAGCCTAGTGTATTAAAGATGTATGTGGGCAATTTGGACAGGAGAGAAAGAAGGGGGTTTGGGTGGTGCACAGCTGGGATCTGCAGAGAGGGAAAGCATATCATCAGTGCCATGCTCTGCAGGAAGGTGCTGCATCTCACTGGTCTTTAGCTGAGGTACCAGGGGATGTGGGTTCAATTCTCACACAGTTTTTGTTACAACACCAATAAGGGGATTTCAAAAGGTGTGTGGATGGATGAGGACACAGAAATCCTAATGTGTTTTGAAGAGCCCAAGTACCTGACGCTTAAAAGATGCATTTGTTTTAAAATCATGATCAAGGCAGAGCCAGCTGAGGGAATGCTGGATAAGGTTCCTTCTTACCTCTGTGGTATGATGTCATCTTCACTCTCACAGGCCCAGTTGGCTCTCTGCTTGGCAGACCATCTCTGCCAGCCCCCAAAGGTGCTACCATAATTCCAGAGCCCCCTCCATCAAAAGGACAGAATAACCCTCATTATAATCACTCCTCCTGCCTTGCCCTACCTAAAAAGTCCCTTGGCACCCCTGCCCTCTGCTTAGCTGGCACAGCAGCCCCACTCCTGTCATCTGGAAATAGAGAAGGTGACTTTCTGGGACAGGAGCTAAGTAGCTCCTCTGTAAAGTGCTGCAAATGTTTGTTAAAATAGGAATCATTATTACTGTTAGAATATGATGTTATAAATAAAGTAATGAGACAGCTAATGGTGCTTCTTTGAAAAATAAAAAGGCAAACAGAAAACTATTTTCCCCTTGGGAAAAAAAAAAACCCAGAAAATTGATTACTCTTAAAGGGGCCCTCTCAACTTACCTTTGAGGACTCCCATTGATCTCAAATCTGTTTTCCCTCGCAGGCAAAAAAAAAGAGGTACCTATTCTCTTGGCATTCCCCTTTCTTCAGTAGACTGGGCTAACAGGGATACTTTTATTTCAAATATGCATGTAGCTATGATGTACTTTGGACTCACTTTATGCCCCTCTGCATGTGTGCAATGGCCCTTTGAGAAACAGCCTTTCTTTCTATGAAGGTGTGCAGAGAATGATGACAAGTGCTTTGCTACTTACAGGACTTCTCTGCGTGACTGGGATCCCACATATGCTCAGAGAGAAAAAAAAAAGTTAAATCGATTTCAGGAAATCAGTTCAAGTGGCACCAACTCTTCTGGGATCTCTAAGGCTGAGGGTAGCAAGGGTGCCAGCTAAGGTCCAAACTGGCAATGAAACACTCATGCAGATCACAATAGTGATAAACACAGAGCCTGACTTGGAAAAAAAAAAAACAAACCAACAAATAAACCAAAAAAAACCCAACCCAAAACAACAAACCAAAAAATACACACCCAAAAAAAAACCCCCCACAACTAAAACAAAAACCACAACAGGAACAAGAATGTACAAATTTACATATTTAGTTGCAGGATTCTTAAAAACACATTGCCAGCAAAAAAAGATTTCTATCGCAACCAAAAGTCCCATCTTTAGTTAGTCTTTTGATAATCCAACTGCTCCCAAATTCATCAAACAGGGACTATATCCACAGGAGTTCTGACACAGGAGCCCCACGTTTTTGGGATGATTATCCACTTACAACTTGAAGAAATTTACAACGCTGGTGACAGCCTAAAGATAGACATCTCTGAGAACACCCAGAAAAGAGAAAGCAAGAGTAAGACAGTGCATGAGAGAAAGAGAGTATAAGTATTTACTTATATAAATAAAGAGAAGAAATTATACCTGGCAGTATTGGGGAAAGTGGAATTGAGGTCTCTGGTGTCAGGATTGAACCTGCTTGTTCTCCCTCCTTTCCTTGTATGTCTCTCTTTTGATATCTGTAGATCCCATAGGATCTACAGGAGACCTATACTGATTCTCATGGAGTCTTCTTCACATATGCTAAGATTAGGGACTGTAAACTAAAAGCATTGTTTGGGGCAGTACCATCAGAAGTTAAAGATAATTAATGTTGGGATGAGCCAGTGGAGCAATAGATGCCTTCTCCCTCAAACACAAGGGAGGTGCCAGAGAGCCATTACCTCAGAAATCCCCTGCAGAGGTGGATTGCCAATAGTTACCAGTTCTTTGCAGCTTTCTGGGTTTGTCCACCAAAGGAGACTTATTGAGCATATTCAGAAGGCAAAATACCCAATGGTACACTCCTGTCCCATACCTATCACAGAGTAACCATCCCTGAAGTGACAAAGGACAGAAGCAGACACATTCAATTTAAATTGACCGCTGATCAAACCCATTTATCTTCTTTAATAACTGCTAACAGCTCCCGACTGACTTGCCCAAGGCACCCTGGGACAAGTTTGCTGTTTAACTCCTGCAGTTTCACACTGATCTTCTGCTCTAGCAGCTGGGCTATGAGTCAGTGCCTTGCCTGGCTGTACGCAGAAAGCTCTATGTTACAACCATTCCCATAGAAGAGCTGTAAGGAGCTCCTGGACCAGTGGCAGGTTGTGAATGGGAACTCTAGGGGCTGGCCAGGGACATTAAGGACATTAAAGTGGTGTCCTGAGGCCTTGGTGTGAGCCTGCCTCAGCTTAAGGGTCCTACTCTGGCCATCATATTGGCCCTCCTGGTGGGGGACGTGGAGGTCCTACTTTCCAGGTGGTGTTCCCAGTCCTCTTGAAAGCCTCCAACTTTGCAGCTAGGGCAAATCCCATGTACACATGAACTAACTCAGATATGCCAGCCACGGTCTTTCACCAGACACTTTAAGTACGTGGTCAAGAATAGGTTAGTGATTGCAAGGACCTCCAGCCTTCTTCCTCCCAGAGATGGTATCTATAGCCAGTCAGCCCACCACGTACCTGGAAACAGCTACCATTATCCAAGAGCTCCAGCAGCATCCTGGAGATGGGGAAGATGCTTCTTCAGCCAAGGGGCCCATGGGCAGAATGCACACAGACCTGGAGGACAATTTGGGCTGAAAAGTGATTGCTTCCCCCAATCACACTTTACCAGAACAAGGCCAGCCCAGGTCCTGCTGCACCTTCTACAAGACTGCTCCTATCTGCTGCCATGAAATTTAGCCAGACCTAGGCACTTCCTAAGACAAAAAACCCTTTTCATAGCTGTGTTAAGTCACCTATTCATTTTGGCTTTCACACCTTCCTGCCTGCATTTGCTGTGAAGGCAGCAGAGCTGGTGCACCGCATTTTAGTGAATTGGTTGCCCAGGTTTTATTTTAATCTGAAAGCAAAATGATGATATACACATATGTGTAATGTAGCACAAAGGCATGTTTACTGAAGCATGCCACCATGATGCTCCAGTTAAAAAAATAACAAGCAACAAATCTGTTTCACCCCGGCCATACATTAGAACCTATATGTAGTGCTGTTTAGATCATGACCAGCACAGCACTTTTGGATAAATACAGCTTTGCATTACAATCCTCTGATGTGGCTCCACAGCAGTGGGTGGCTGGGGGTTAAAAACTCTATGCCTGAATGTGCGTTGTTTGTGTATGTGTGTCTGTATGTAAGCATGCTTGCTACAGGCTTTAAATAATATTTTCTAACATTTCTTTGGAATTTTCTTAATTGACAGTCACTGAGAATGAGGTTTCAAAGCAAGCATTGAGAGCAAAGCTGTTCCTCAACAGACACTCATGTAAATATGTTACTTTAAAAAGAAAAAAACCCAGCCCTTTCCATCTCTACCAGTGAAATGGCTACAAATGGGCTGCCATTAACTTTTGTTACTTGAGTAGGTGCCTGTAAAGGGCCAGGTGGTGTTTATGCAGATGAATGAGCATGTTACAATGTGTTCTTCCTTTTGGATAAAACATTAGCGTATCAGATGTGACAAATCAGATGTTCATCTTCCGCACTTCTGCATTATTTTACATTGAGAATTAGATAATGTGCTGGCTTAGCTTTTTACTTCGTGCTTTTTTTCCCCACTTCTTCTCCTCAAGAATAATTTTATACATAAAGTTCTTCCAACATTCTGCATAATCATAGTCTCACCGTATGTCTAACCAGCAAGGTATTATGGTAATTGTGTATTTCCAGGTAGCGGGCTTTGCATCAGATGGAAGTGAACATTGTTTAACACACTGCATAATTATTGTGAAATGGAAATAATGGACCTACATGTTCAGGGGTTTTTTAATTCTGTTTCCCTACCAGAGCAGCAGATAATTCTTGTGTCTCCTGCAGCAGCGGCAGCAAGATAAATATTAGAATGTCTTACAACCAGGGTATGCAAATAATTGAATCCTCAGTTCAGTGGCTAAACTGAAAAAAAATAACCTTTCATTTTAAGCTGACAAGAAGAAAAGGTATTTGGGTTGCATAAGAAGAAGAAATAAATAGTATTTTGTGTTTATGACTAGTTTAGTTGCGTTTAGCCAAATCTGGTGTCAAAACATAACCCTTAGATCTAAAAAATCAGAACTTTCAACTTAAAAAAAAAAATCCCCAAGCTGTTTTATTATGTCATTTTGTCTATTTTTGTCTATCTGAAAACATTTGAAGATTTCCGTCTCAGCCATCAGGAAGCGGCATTTTTAATGAGCAGATTACGTGCCTGAGATATCTCACTTCACTCTGATTCAAATGTTCAAAATTAATTTCAAGTCTCTCTGACAACTGGGCCACAACTGTCCTTCCATTTTTATGTTATTTCTTTACTCTGTCAAATCAGGGCAGTTTTCCACTTTGAGGAAGTTGAATATATTCAGCAAATGACATAGTCATGGCCCATATGCCCTGTGTATTTTGCTATTAATTTTCCTCAAAGAATTGATATCTGCATATTTACTCTGTCCTGGTCATAATCCCTGCATAGACATAATTCCTTTCTTTACCAGAAGCATAAGCCAGTCTGGGAGGAAGACTAAGGATCCACAATTCCTTGTGCTGGACAAGTCTTATAACAGTGCCCAGCTTAGCTAAATCCAGGTGCATTCCAAGTGTGGGGCAAAATCCATATCATGGAAATTCAGTTGGTGGGAATAATAAAGTGGTGGCTGATTGCACTAAAAACACAAATTGTGAGTACAAGCCTAAGGGTTTGTACTTGTGTACCTGTGTAAGGGCTCAGCAGCCCCATGGTGGCAGAGTCTTTGCTGCACATGGCTTTCCCAAGCACTGCCTGTGGGAGATGAGCACCAGTGGGGTGCTGCAGGGAGCACTGCACAGCATGGCCAACTGTGCAGGATTTGTAGGGGAAAGAAAGACCGGGCTCTCCTTGCACCACAGAGACCTTTTCTTGGCAGAAAGGTGAGTCCCTCCAGGGACTGAGAATGCCTCAGCTTGCCCAGGGTCTGGCTTAACCTCGGTGCAAACAAATCATGGGACTAGAAAAATTCTACCAGGCTGAGGTACTCTTTTTTAGTATTAAGGAGATGCATTTCTAATTTGCCAAGCTTCACTTTATTTGAGTGACACCAACAGAATACACAACTGCTCCAGTTAAATGCAGAGCTCATTTCTGTATACATCTTGTAGGCAACATGTTCAAATGTATTCAAAATCAAGGCTGCTAAAGAATTTCTCATTGTCAAAGACAGCAGCTTTAGTTCCAATAATTGTGTTGTTTTGTCCTGTCCAAGGCTGAGAGGATAAAACAATGCTGCTGGGGAACAGCAGTCACAGTACCTGTGTGGTCTCACTTCATGTGTCACACAGCCAATCCCAGTGCAACTGCTGCACATGGCCCCATAAGGATAACCTGAATTTAACTTCTGGTGGCAGAGGAGGCTCAACACACCCTGAAAGCCACACGCTATTAGCTGGTCCTTGGTTTGGGCACCCCAGTCTCAGGAGCTGATATTGGGCAGTCTGCGGCTCTTACCAGCTCCAGACCAATTTACAAAGGGTTGACTTGATCTCCCTGGTGAAATTACAGGGAAAAAACTCAAGGCAAACTGTTGCTAACATGACAGCCTAAAACTGGACTCCAGTTTGGGGGAGACTTTTCATTAGGAGCTACATAATTTCAACCAAGTGAGGATGTCCCTCTACACCTCCAGGTCTCTCTGAAGTGCGGAAGGTACACACTGAGCACCACGATGGGGGCAATCACAGAGATGTCTGTGCAGTTGCAGGCTGGGGGACATGCCAACAGTGCCTCTCACATCGCTGGGACCCTGCACAGGCCAGCACAAACATCTCTGTTCTCTCCAAAGGCGTCCTTCACATCCTAAGGATTCTGAGGAGTAATTTCTCCTTTACTTCCAAGTGCATTGACAGGGCAAGACAAGTAGCATCACCCTTGAGTGGACATTTCTTCTACAATCTTATTTTTTTTCTGTCTGGGCTGCATACTTGCTTGCTCCCTACCTTCTTCTGGGATTAGTAAGAGAAGGCTTTGCATGTCTGCTGCTTTCTGATCTAGCCCTGTCCCCAGCACCCAGCTCAAATAAACACAAGAGGAAAAGCTTATCCCATGTCTCTTACCTGGAAAAGACCTTCCCTTCAAGGATCTCAGTACTCCACAGCTGAAGTTCTTCTTGGGGAAGGAAGTGACCATGTTCTGCAAGTTTCATCAGTACCAATGACGTCCTCCTCTCTATGAACATGTCCAGTAAATATGGACAAGGGCACACATGTCCTCATCTCACACCCAAAACCAAAAGTTTACACCAAAGCACAGTCTCACCAACACAGGTGTTATTTGCTGTTTAGGGAATCTTACTGCAAAAGACAAATAGTTATTTTACTCTACAAAGAGCATTCCCAAAATGTGGGCCAGAAGTTTTTTTTCCTATTCCATGTGACCTGGGCAGTAGCACTCTGGTTTCAACTTATTTAAAGGAAGTGCTGCTGGGGAAATTATAACTAATGAAACACAGCCATCGTTTTATCTTCCTGTACATCATTGTGTTGGTTTTATTAGAAAAAGAAAAAGAAAAAGAAAAAGAAAAAGAAAAAGAAAAAGAAAAAGAAAAAGAAAAAGAAAAAGAAAAAGAAAAAGAAAAAGAAAAAGAAAAAGAAAAAGAAAAAGAAAAAGAAAAAGAAAAAGAAAAAGAAAAAGAAAAAGAAAAAGAAAAAGAAATAAAAGAAATCAAACAAAAAGAGTTATCAATCCCCATCCATGACTTACTCAGATTTGGTTTTACACTGCAGGTCTCAGCATGTAGAACTCTGATTTCTGCTAACTGGTCTCAGTCTAGTATTTTCACACCTTTTTTGTACTAAATGCTTACAACTGGTCACTTCTCTAGAAACTGTCACCATGACACCTTTATTTAGAATTTTAACAACACAAAAAGCACCAGAAATGAATCTCAAAATAATAATCTTTTATTGTTTGCATTGCAATAAATTCCTGCAAATGCATCCCATTATCTTTTTATACAATTAAATACATAATGCCTAACTGTTAAGGTATCAGCCCAGCTGGGTACGGATGCAGTCTGCTGCCAGTCTGAACAGACCTCGGCTGTCTTTTAATAATTACCCGAAGAAAAGAAAAACGATGACGTGCTGTAGTTTGCTCATCCAAACTGGTAAAAAGCTGTTTGCAAAGAATAACTACAAGGGGAGTGAGACACTGGGCTTTGCTAATAAATAATTCTCAGAAATATCAGTTCTCAATTTACTACTTGTACACCATGGGCCAGTCAAAACTTGCCAGATGAGCCAATTTGCCACAGCTCTTGTTTTGAGTCTTTGTGAAGCCGCTGCATGAGCACAGTGGGGGCTGCTTGCATCTATCCCTGGAGTCAATCAGTGGGCCTTTGTTTCCCGCTGGTCAAAAATATCAGGTGGCTCTGAGAGTCTAATTATCAATGAAAAATTAAATTCAGTACAGGAACATAGCCAGGAGTTGCCCCCTGTGCTCTGCCCTCATTCATGGGGTGTGAGTATCAAGATATTTGTTATAATTCAAAATGCATTCAGGCCAAATTGGGAGCTTCAGGGGTGGGAAAGACAGAAACCTAAATGTGAAAACAAGAGTTGAGAACCTTGTGGGCAAATCAGCAAATTTCTCCTTCTACTCCCTTAGCAAATGGGGTGTGCAGCTCCAATTATGCAAAGAGCTTTCTCCAAGGCACCGCCCATCAAGGATTTCTCACTGGGAGCAGATTAAGTATATACCTGTGTGATTCCATGACTTTCTGGCCTTGGGGAAGTTTGTAAGCTGAATACACTACCAAATCCAGGTCTAGTTCTCTCAGAACTGGAACAGGCAAAAGCAGAGGCACTGGTCAGGACACAGAGATTAAACCCCTCAGAGAAGGAGCATTTTGCTCAGAGACACCTGTTCAGCATTGCAAATCACAGAAACCAGAAGAAACCAATGTAAACAATCTCTGGATGAGACACTATGAGAACAAGACAAAGCCACTAGAAATAGTACACAATGGACAGGTACAGGGGTAATGTCTGTCCATCTCCCATTCAACTTGCTGAGACAAACCAGGCACCTCAGACTCTTGCCATGGAGCAGGTCTGGGCTCCTGCTTACACTGGGCTTTCTACTTACTTGAGTTGTAAGTCAATCCAGGTAAACATACCTGAACATGGCAGATTGCATTTCTTTACCGTTTGATTGTTTTCTAGCAGTCAACACTCATGATTTTTCACAAGGGGTGAATCCACTTCTCAAAAGGACAATAACCACTGAAGAAGAAAGGGAGGTGTAGCACAGGTCTGTGGGAGCTAATAGAAGGCATTGTCTCTGCTTCTTCCCTGGCCCATCATTGTCCTTGCTTTAGAACATGTATATAAAATGCTCCCACCTCTCCAGGTGACGGGTGAGATACCATTTGGAAGGCTGTCCTCACCCACAGATGGGAGGGGCTGCACAGAGCCCCAGGAAGGAACCCTCCCAAGGCACTCCCACCAACACCATCGCACTGAACTTGACCTTCTCCCTTCACAGATATTCTTGGTAAACGTCATGTTGTACCCAAAGAAAGCACACACTAGTCACAGGGGAGTAGTGTCTCTGTCTGTGTATGTGCCCTATGTCACACATCTTTTGACTACAGGATGTTTGGTTCTGCCTAGGGAAACTGATGTACCAGAAGTATAGGATCCTGGGACAGAAAGGCTTACAAGAGCAAACAGCACAAGAAACTGAGACACAGTGCTAATGAGCAGCACAACAAACATGGCTGTGTCAAACTATTGCAACTCTTGAGGCTCTAAAACCATATTTGCAGCAGCACAGCAAGGAACTGTGCCAGCAAACTTCAGGTAGCTAAAAACCTTTTCTGTCAGAGTGATTTCTCCCCACAAAATACGTGGTAAAAAAACCATAATTGTTTCACATCTCAAGAAAAGAAGATAAATCTGCATCACTCACTTGATATGCAAATACATTAAATTAGTCCAGATTAGCTTTCCTCTCTGCCTGGGCACTGGATGTCTTTGTCCCTTCTGTGCCTTTCTTTTTCTGCAATGACATTTTTAAATGTTTACTTAAAACACCTTCAATCTGCAAGCCTTCCAAGTTATGCACCTGGAAATCACTTCCAGTTTCTCCCTCCCTTGCATACAAGATAAGTATGGCAACTGCTCAGACCTCTCTGTCTTGAGAGCTTTCCTAGAGGCAACTTACCCAAAGGAGAAAGTTGGCCACCTAGGCACCAAGTGGAGCACCTGCCTTCACACACAGATTTTGACTATGCATTCATATTAATTTTGATTAACCACGTGGGTTGGACACTAATTTTTGTTATAAAGCCCCTGGAGACTGCGCTATAAGCACACAGCAGATCAGAGTGGTGGAAGGGTAGAAGTGGCTGAATAGAAGGTTCTTTATCATTCCCAGTTTAATTACAACTCCTGGTCACCTCTCATCCCACAGGGAGTTCAGTGGCAAACATTGAAGGCCTTCTGCAACACGTGAAAACCCAATCCTAGACTTTCCTTGCACACTGCTGTCACAGGGCTGTTCCACAATTAAAGGATATTCACACAAGTAAGGGATGATGAGCGTACAGAAGCATTGCAGCACCAGCTCCAAAGCTGGCTCCTACCCCAGCAGGATCTGCTGGCAGTTCATCCCCCTGCACCTCCTCTCTGCACTGCCTGCTCTTCTCAGCAATTGCAGCCTTGGACTTCACCAGCCAAACTTGGCCAGACAAATATCGATAAAGTTGTTCTTACAGCAGGCAAAAACTATCAGAAAAATATTTTGAACAAATGCGTTTCAAGATTTTCAGCCTTTCTGCCATAAAAACTGAAACACCTCAGGATAGTTTTAAATGCTGTTTAAGGTTGCATCATACATTTTTGCATCATAAATTATTAAGTGACTTAATGGACAATGCATTAGAAGGAAAACAGGCAAATTACAGAATAATTTAACTGTTGCAAAGAAACAGAGCAACTTGCAGGACGTAAAACACTCTATTTCGACACAGAATGCCTGAAGCTAAAGCAATTAAGGCTGCAAAATATTGCCGGCTGACATGATGTGTATGTAAATTTGTCATTCATTGGCAAGGGTTTGTAACAATCACAGTAATGTGCACAATAAAACAACCATGTGGTATAAAATGCTTTCTGCTAAGAGTACTTGGAAAATTGTGCTTATGTATCATTTAAGCATATCGCTATTATACAGACGGTTGTAGTTTATTACAAAAGATCCCACTTCAACACTGGTAGCTCAAACAAAGACAGCCCTTTGAATCATTATTTACCATTGTTTGTGTGCAGGATCATGAGGAAAATAATTTTTAAGTTCCTTTTAAGACCTACTGCTGCTGCAAGATTTTCACCAGAGATTAAAATTCTAGTAGATCAGCTCCTCCATGCTAGTTTTAAAAAGCTCACAAACTCCCTGTACTTTGCCAAGAGAGCTAGCAAAGAAAGAGATGCCTCAAAAATGCCAATACTTATATGGCTGAGTGCATTATTTTATGTAAAAGTGAGAGCAGTAAGAGGCAATGAGACCTTTTGAGCCCCCATCAAAAGCAGTAGATTTAACCATCGGACTTGCTGATCTCTACAAGTTGCCAGCTCAAGGGCAAGGGAAGGCCCATAGTGCCGAGGGCAGACCCAGCTCTTTGGGTACCCCTGGTCCTCCCCAGAGGTGGTGGAAGGCAGGAGTAATTTGTTCACTGAGGTGTTTGTAACAAAGCAGGTAACGCCTTACAGCTTCTGCTATGACCTCATCAAGAAAATACAAATGCAGTCCTGGGCAACCTGGGACTAATCCCAAGCCCTTTATTACATAAAGGAGGGGGGAAAAAAACACAGAGTGGATACTGGAGGAGTCTCAGATCCCCTCAGACTGTTTTCCAATGTCCCAGAAGTGCTGCTGCTGCTTTCCAGCTCTCTCCACCACTGGCACCAGGAGGGCACCATGAGCTGCCTCGGGCACGCTTGCTCACTCCATCCCTCTTTACAGGCAGACGGGCAGTGTGGGTAACCAGTAGATTAAAAATACAAGAGCCAGACCCCAATGCAAACAAACATGACACCCCACCTGATGTGCCCTAGATTTCTCTATGGGCCTGATGGGTCCATGGAGGTTCAGGGCTCCTCATTTCAGCTCATTTTGCCCTGATGCACATCCTGCCAGCACAGCCCCACACTGCAAGCCTTGCTTGATCCTCCCACCTAGACCAGGGCTCCTCAGCAACAGGGGACTGCTGAGAGCAAGCCCTTCTCCAGCCAAACCTCCCCATGCATCTCTGCAATGTTGTCCCAAATTACATCCTTCCTTCCAACACTTAGATACCTTCATCCTGTTTTAGCTCACTCTGCCCAAAAAAATCTCTTCACAAGCAGGGAAGACAAAGTTGGTTTTCCTCTTGTCCTCAGCTGGCTTATCTCAATATCTTATGGGTGAGATCACTGACCAGAGGTGGACATTGGCATAGAAGGAGCATAAGTGAGGTCTTGTCAGAAACACTAAAGGCTCTCTGGGGCACAGGCACCTTGGTTTCCAGTGACACCTTGACCTCCACTATCATCCCCCAGCCTAGGTAACAGAATTTTTCCAAAATGTCACATGCTGCCTTCAGAACTTCAGCAGCTTTTGTTTTTCCCACCAGTTTTGCTGATGAGGAGATTTATGCCCCCACTCTTTAGATACAATTTAAGAGAAGCTTTTACTTTGGAATGCAGCAAACTTGCATTTTAAATTTCTGCTCTAAGCCACATTTCAGGAAGCTATCCAAAAGACTGCAACAGGCCTTCACTGGAGTGAAACATGGGATTTTCCCAAGACAAGAATTTAACACCACATCTATTTCTTTGAACATCCCATTTGTGACATATAGAAAAGGAGCAGGTGCCCCAAAGGGTTGGGCTTTTTGACAGGCAAGAGCGAAGTGAGCATTCCCCTGGGATGCCCCTTTCCCTGCACTGCATCCTGACAAATGCACCCTGATGAGGACAGGGGCAAAACAGTGACATTGCAGAAGGAATTTGGGGCAACTGAATTCCACTGTAGAGGCTGCAAGCAGAGAATGAAGCCAGCATCTCCTGCCTTCCCACCTAAACACCAAGATCAGCCTATAAAAAACCCTACAGCACAGCAGCTCAGGACTAGCCTCTTCCTCTGGGCAGCTGTCACTAGAAAGTCAGAATTTACAAATGCCATGCCAGGGCAACTGCTGGCAAATAATGATGCTGTAGCCATTCTTAGATACATTATCTGTTTCTCACCCAACATCCTCACCCATTCTTTTCAAGTCCCTGTCTTGTACTTTGATCCCAAAGGGTAGGAGAAAGGCTGAGGGAGGGGGGTGAATTTTAAACCACCACTCCATATAAATAGAATAGGTTATGCATTCCTTTCTGAAGTACGGTATTAATCCCAATTGTGCCATAAAATATATATGACTCACTTGAGCCTTGTTCTCTGGTGAGTTATGAACTATTATGTCACTCATGGGATAAATATTATGTCTCTTAAGAGACTATCACCTTTCCTCTACTTCATAATATAAAACTTCATTGAAACCTGCCGTGCCTGATATAAGCAACTTCTCGTCATGCACATTAAACCTTTTTTCTTTTACAGCTTCATTCATTTAGCTGATATTCACATCAGGATGAGTTCTTTCAGATGCAGCATAAGCATAAATTAGTATGTAAGAGAAGTAGTCATTTAGCAGAATTTTTTCTTTAATAAATCTAGTGATATTTATATTTCATCACAGAGCAGAAAGATTTTTTTTACACATTTAAAGATTTATTCCTGTAGTAAGTATCCAATTAATAGGGCTTTAGCATGCAGACAGGATTTGTATTTATGCTGAAGAAAATATGTTCTCATTATACTTTTATTCTCATGTTAGATTTATTGTGGGTTCCACTATAATTTATTTTAGTAGCTCCGTTTTCTAATTCTTTATATTTACATGTCTTTTCCAACCAAAATAATAATACATAAATAATACCTGACAACACTTTGCAGATTTTCTCTATTTGTATGCTTCAATTCTCCAAGCATCTTGGAATGGAAATGCTGTGAACTACAAAGGAAATCTCTATGTGATCTCTATTACATGAAAAATTATAATTTTTATATCCTCTTCACTCTGCCAAGTTCTTTCCAAGTTTCTGTTTGCAATGCATGAAATTAGGCAAGCAATGGTAGCAAACCCAAGTAGGAATACTCACTACATACACTTATATTTTCAAAGTGTTGCTGCAATTAGCGGTGTCAGAGGACAGCCTGCTGCATTGCAGCAGAGAGCTCTTTCCTATTTACTGTCACATATGTTTTCCATAGGCTGTCTGGCTTGCTGCTATGGGATTTATGATAGCACAATCCTAGCCCTGCTATCCTGCAAACCACTGCCAAGAACAATGTTCAGTCAGTAACACTTGGCCTAGTCCCTAACCCGGCTTTTCCACTGGTGTGCAGTGGGATGGAAGCTTGAAACTGAAGTGGGACCAGCCTCACAGTCACCTGCCAACATTTCCAGCGTGAGAAGATCTTATGCTGAGCAAGTTTCCACACATGCTGCATTTCCTAATGGAAAGATCCCTATAGGGTGCTGTGCAGCAGCTTTCCTGAGCCTGTGCTGTGTAAAGACAGCTTTCTTGTGCAGCCCATCCAGAGCTTTAGGCCCAGCACTAACCCCAGCAGGTCAGACTGACAGCAGTGTACAGCTGGAGAGGCCAGCTGAGTTACACTGCAGACACAACACTGCACTAAGAGCCAAATCTGGCCAAGTGCTCTTGCCGTAGATGTTGCTTTCATTTTGCAGTGTACCCTCTGCTGGGGAAAAAAAAATGACTTTGTGTTAGATATCACATCTAATTATTCCTGTTGGGCTGGCCCAGAGAAATGTCAACAGTGCATTGGAAGTGCTAATTGGGGTGTCCATGCTCTGCAGTAGATTTGGGATACAACACCCAAGACTGGGGAGGTTAAGCATGCTTTAGAGCACTGTACTGTAATGAGCTTAGTCTCCATGGAAGAGGCACAGCTTTGCTGCACACACTTGGCGCTGCACTGCCCGAGCCACACACCCATGTGCTGGTTAAGGCACGCTGCCCGGGGCCACCACCAGTGGCCAGGAAAGGTGAGCAGAATTCCCAAGGCATGCTGCCAAATGCTTGGCAAAACAGACTGGGGTGGAGACAGAGGGAAAGAGAAAGAGGGAAAGGAGAAAGGGAGGAAAGTAAAGGGGGGGAAAAGACTGCAGAAGAGTGAAAAAAAATAAAAAGTTGCCAGTGTGCTTACCTTACCTCCCACTGTTTAGGCAGAAAAGCTCACTAGTTTTTAGACTCACAGGATATAATATGGATTGAGCTGTCACTGCCTATACTGGGGCTCCATTGGAGACACATGCTTTGCTACTTTTTCCACATACCCCATGATGCTTTTGAAGATATATTAATCCAACCTCATTTCAGAATTTCTAATCCAGAAAAAGTACATTATTTTGGTGTAGTGGTGGTACTTGAACCCACAGGATCCAGCCAAGTTACCAGTGGCAAATCCCCACAACAGGTTTTTTGACAGCCTTCATTTTCCATATTGCTCTTTCCTGCTTTAGAGCGCCAGTTGAAGGGAAGCTGCCTGTTCCTTTTACACTGCTGGGGTAGTGTAAAAGTGTCTGCTGTGACATCCCACCCTTCTATGTTCTCCAGCACCGTTTCATCATTTTTACCAGGCAGTCCTTAAAACTTCAGGAATTCTTCTTGTTAGATCTTCACATAATGAAACAAAAGTATTTAAAGCTACAGCATTCCTGCAAGTCTATTGGGCTATAAACCTGACAGGGATCTACTCCAAGCCCTTTTGTGTCATGAGGGGACAATTTCTGCCCTTCTGCATTTTTGCTGCTGTTGCATCAAGTCCTGCTCTAAACAAACCGTACAACAGAGTGTAACTCAACAGAAACAAGCTTCAAGCCTGAAACACTGCTTGTTCAGATGCTGAGGCAAGAATATGAGAAGGAAATCTGAATGACTATTGTAAGGACAAAGACGACACCTCAGATGTATTTTGTGTTTCACACAATTCTGCCAGCATTATTACCCCATATGCTAATGCAGAAGAGGTAGGCAATTATTCCCAAGCTTGCTTCATTTCACCTGTGCTTCCTGACCTCAGATTAAAATGTAACAGTGCCAGACTCCATAGACAATATAGGGCAAAAACTCACAGGCACACTGTCAGCAAAGGGTTGTGCTGAATCTGGGGACAAGGTCTGGGGAGGGAATTACAGGAGAGGTGCTGGCTGAGAAACTCTTTGAGCCATGGGCTGCATCCTTCCAGAGGGGAAGGCATACAAGAAGCTGCACCCCTACCATGTGTATTCAACAGTGAGAGGAAGCTGCTCTCTGAGACAACTCACTAAGTGCAGGATTTGCCAAACTGTTCTCAGTGGTGGCATCCTGAGGTTGGTCACCTGGGAAATTCTCTTTTTAAGGGCATTATCCTGAGAGAGCAGCTCCAGTTCCTTTTTTCAATCCATATTTATCAAGACCAGAGCAGCTGAACAATTGAACCAAATTCTGGTAATAGGTGTTTTACCCTAATCACGTGTGAAACAAGTCATTAGATGTTGGCTAAGCTGCCCACCCACCCCAGATGTACCCATACACTGCTGTGCAAGTTCAGAGGCAGATGCTGTCCTGCATGTTTTTAGAATGATACCACCCATGAGGACACCTGTGCTTGGTATGGAAAAAGTGAGAGATATTTGCACATGCATGTCAAGCTGGAGAAAAGGCCACTTGAATTTACATGGGAGTGCAACAGTGTACAAATCTCTTCGTGCCTGCTGCAAGGTTTAGGAGAGAGATACATGTCAAACAGCTGGAAACCTACCCAGAAACCATGCATGCACAGCCTTAATCTAGGTATCTCTCTCTCATATTTTACATAGACAATGTATACACTACACTGCCACAGAGAAACACCCACTTCATGTATACTGCAGAAAGGGAGGATGAAAAAGAAACTATTTCTCTCATTCTGCACATCTTCTTTACTGTCTAGATCCAGTAGTTGTATTTTTGTTTCCTTTCTGAAATTGCTGAATATTGGGAAGGAGCTTGTGACAATAAGCTAAATAAATACTTACTGTATCAGCACCTGTCATACAGTTTTTGTGCACCACTACTATCGATTTCCTGGTAGTTCTCCTTCCCTACCCAACTTCATTAAAGAATAAAAGTAAAGTAATAAGTCATTTCACACTCTGTCTGACCATTATACAATAATAGCAAGATTTCATGCAAGGGTACAACATTATGCCCATCTGCAATCACAGTCTCTTTGCAAAAATCTCAATTCACACTTCACATGCAGCTAACCTTGTTACCATTCCCTTCCTAAACCTATCAGTCTTGCAGCTGCACGTCTTCACAGCCCAACATCTTAAAATTCATCACTTTGACACCCTTGCATCCCTACAGGTCAAACTAAAGACACCAACCAAGAATAATTAAGGGGTACCCCAGATGTTTAGTTTACTTCTAGCCAACCTTTCCCAGAACTAGGTACAGTTCTCTGTTCATATACTAAAGATCCATGGAAGGTGCTTGTTTTAAGGGAACAAGACCTCCAACAAATTTCAGAGGTCTCTCCCCCTCTTTTCTTTCTTTTCTTTTTTTTTTTTTTTTTTACAACTATAGCTCTTTGTAGTTGGAATTTGAACAAGAAGTGTGATAATGAGTAGGTTCAGGGAAGGAAAGGTGTTATCTCATTAAGGTAATTACTAAGACATCCCCACCATTACCTCGGTTTGAAAATGTGGCAATTAAAGCGCCCTACATGGGCTCTCAGAGATGAGGGAACAAGACAGTCGCGGACAACTTCGGTGTGCCCGTTCTGCCGGGGAGGGGAGCCGATCCCGAGGGCCGGGGCCCGGTGCAGCGGCGGGGGCGAGCTGCGGCTGTGCCCAGCTGCGGCTGTGCCCCCGGCTGAGCGGGTTCCCGCCGGGGCGGGCGCGCCGGTGGCGGGGGAGCCGCGGGGGTCCTGTCGCGCCCCGCATCCATCGCTGCCAGCGCAAAGTGCCTCACTTGAGTTCTTTTGAAATCCGCGAATTTTAAGGACCGGCGTTTGTGCGCTTCCATTAATAGAAGCGACTTGTGAAAAATAGGGCATATGAATATGGAAAGGCAGTTTTAATGCGATGGGCGCTTGGCTGGACCTGCTCTCCGGCTGGAAACACGCAGAGACAGGCACGGGCTCCGGCTGCCCCACGGCCCTTGAACGGCTGGAGCAGCCTTAGGGACGAAATAAATTCGGGGCTTCTTCACGTAACGGGGGCACGGGGGAGCTCGCGCCTTCGGGAGTCGCACACCCGCCCTCCGCCGGTCCCGGTGGGTCTCCGTCCCCATCAGCTGTGCCCCTCCAGGGATCGCGGGGGCCATTTCGATGCTATCGCCGAAATAGAGCAAGCTGTTTCTCCCACGGGACGAGGGCACACGGCCCCCTCAGTAGGACAGGTTCCCTGTACCCCCGTTTCCTTGCAAGCGGAGCTCCCCTCTAAACCGGCTGCTGGGGAAGAAACCCGGCGGTTTCACCGGTGTGAAATGTGGGCTTAGCAGCAAGACAGAATGGAGGAGGGGGAAAGCGTGTAAATTTCAGCCTGAAACGGTTATTCATCGCCAATGCTCACCACCTCTGGCCTGGGAATATTTCTTACATTATGAAGGCTTTTGCTCTTTCCACAGGTGAGTTCAACCTAACTGCACTCACACTATGTCCTGGGTTTCCGAGGTTTTCGAGTGGGCTGCAATAAGGACTTAGTGTGACTTACATCATCAGTAAACGCATTTGCACAGAAACGTGGCGTGAATTTGAAGGAATGTTAACTCTAGAAAGGCAGAAGATAACAAAAGTTTAAAACTCACCCTCAAGAAAACACTAAAACCTGCAGGAGTGATAGCCAAGCCCCAGAGCGCCAATAGAGCGTTATATGCGGGAGGTGTGTTAAAAGCAACCGGGGCAACCCGCACGGCAGGGAATTCCGCTCGGTGCTGCTGAATGGTTCCCAGCGGCTGAGCCCGGACTCGCTTGCCCGGCTGGGAAAGAAGATCGAGCTCCGGAGCACCCAGCTGCCACACCGGCGCCAGGGCTAGCACCCTTGGAACGGTACAGGCAATGCCTATCCCGCACCCCAGCCCAGTGGAGTCGCCCTTCTCGCTTTTTGCTCTAACGATAGCCAAGCTAATGCCCCGAGAGGATGAAGTAATTAAACACGATCCTGCTGCTGCATCCCTCAAGAGAGCGCATCAGCCAAGGGCAGCGGCGCAGCCTGCCCGCGGCTCTGCTGCCGGAGCTCAACGAGCCACCGAAACCTGTCTGAGCGTAGCAGGGGTTCCTCGAAGGAGCCTCCAGTGCCGTGCCCGCTTGCAAAACACATAGCACTGCCCAGAAGAAACAAACTAAAGGGAACCGAGCACAGGGTGTCCAAAGGGTCTCCCGGATCTCACGGCGGACACACCGGTGTCAATCCAGAGCGACACGACACGGGAGAAGGGCAGCGGCCCTGTCCCGTTTTTAAACCCGTCTGCCGGTGCGCGGGCTAAGCTCAAACACCCGGCACAAAGCCTTCGGGAGGCAGCCCGCGCACGGGCCGAAGGGCCAGGTCCGGGCTAGGACAGGGACTCTCTGCCAGGTGCTGGGTGGTGGGGAGGCGAGACGGGCAGCGCTTCGGCAGCAGGAGGCTGTGCCAGCCTCCTTCATCTTCACCATAGCCCGCCGGCAACCGCCGGGGGAGGAGGCTGCGAGGTCGCGGAGGAGGGCAGATCCCGTGCCGCCCGCCCGACATCCCGAGGCCGGGCGGTCCCGCGGGGCGGGCCGGGCAGCCCGCGCCTCCCGGAGCTGTCCGTGGTGCTGAGGGCGGGCGGGGCCGCAGCCGCGCGGCGCCGCGCAGGTGGCCCTGCGGCTGGAGGGGCCGGACTCGCCCCGCTCCTTGCGGGCCACAGTCCGGCAAGGGGAGAGCACTCACTCCTGGCCACCCCGTGGGCTGCCGCGGTCCCTCGCGTACAAACAGCCCTGCTGCAGCCTCACGGACTGTTTTCATGCTCCGCTCACCAACAGCCAGGTCTTTTCCAGCGGGTGCCGGTATTTCCCGCTGTTTGAGGCTGAGAGAGCCCGTCCCGTTCGTCTGGCAACAGATGAGCTTGGTTTGTTCACAATCACTTCCAGGGCCGAGAGCAGGTCCTGGCCTAGGCAAGGGCAAAGGCTGGGGAGGGACCGAGACCGCGGCAATTCAGCTGCTCCGCACCAAGTCTGGGGCGGTCGCGGCGAAAGCAGCTGTCCGGGAACGGAAAGGGGAGAAACACGATCGCCGCGGCCGGGAAGGCGGCTCAGCCAACGGCGCCGAGCCGCGAGCGGTGCCTGGCCCCGCGCCGTGCATCGCGCTGGACCGGGCGGCGGGAGCAGCCCCACATCCCGGCCGGGCGCCCGGCTCTTTGTCCTGCCGTAGCGCGCTGTAATGCGGACCCGCGTGCCGGGGCTTTTAAAAAGGCAATGAAACTTGTTCCTACAAGATTGCAGCCAGGCGACCCGGCCGAGCAATTTCAGGGCAGCCTGACCTTGGGTCGGCTCTATCCCGGCGTGAACGGGGAGCGGGACAAACGAAAAATTCACGTTTGCCGCCCTACTTCCCACACGGGAAAAAGGAGAGTGAAAGAGAGCGATTCTTGCCCCAAACCTCCTTCAGTTTACATGCACTTTTCAGCTGGGTCTGGAAATAGGTTTCAGGAGAGATATCGGTTCCTCACCCCCCCTCCTCCGGCACCCCTGGTTTAGACACTGTCCTGCACGACACCGCCAGCCCCTAGCGCCGCCTCACTCCTGGCTGCTGTCGTTCCCAAAGCACCAAAAACTCCCTGCCAAGGTGGGCACCCCGCGGCAGGCCCTGCTGGTGAGGGGGCCACTCATCTATTTTGCATGAACTTTCCTTTCTTGTTCTCACTACTTTTCAGCGAGTTTACGCAGTCAAAACCGAGCCATCTAGAACGAGCTGAGACTAGCTTTTCCAGCTGGATTTCCTCCTTTAGGAAAGATTTGTTGTTTAGACTAAGGAAAAGGCCCTAACGAGTTCAAATTTCCTACCTCCTTCCCCAGCCCGCATAGGATGGGTTTCCCGGGAAAAGCTGGGCGGCGACGCAGGGCGGCCGGACCGCTCGGGCCACTCCGGGACCCGCTTCCGGTGCGTTCCAGCGGGGGGTGTCTGGGGGCCACGGCGAAGGCGCGGGGGAGTACTCAGCAGCCGCCGCAACACGGGCAAAAACCGAAGTGGGCGTTCCCGACCCGCTCCCCTTTTGTTAGATCAAGGCAAAGGTCAATATGGTTTTAACGCGAATTTATTAGCACAGAAATCAGCAAGCCGCTCGCTAATTAGCAAAGCCCAAATAAACGTGCCCGGAGGCTTCTCTTTTCCTTTTTTCGGGATTTTTTTTTTCCCTTCTGTCTTAAAAGAAAAGGGACCCACGAGCAAAAATAGAGAGGGGGGGGAGGGGGTGAAAAACCCCAAAAAAACAAACAAAACAAAAAAACCCCCAAAACCATAAAAAAACAACGAAGCGCCAAACCCTCGGAGGAACAGATAATATGGGACTTTATGAATGTTTAATAGATAATTGCTGTATAACTTTCTAATTTCGCAGGGGGGTGTTCACCTCCAACGGCTGGGGACAGAGACGTCCCCAGAGTCCAGAGGAGGGTCACAGCCCCCAGTCCCGACCCGCAGCCCCTCTGCCCCCGCGGGACGGCCGGGCGGCCCACGCCGGCACGGGGAAGGGAAGCGCTCGGCAGGGAAGCTGCCAGGGGAAGGGATGGGGAGGGGGGCAACGGGCACACACAGTAGAAAAGTTCAAAGGCCAGCGGGGCTCGGGAGCTCCGTGTCCGTCGGGACCCCTCCGCCCTCCCTGCGTGTTTCCCCTCGTTACTCACCCCGACCGCCGGCGCTCACTGCCTGTCCCAGCTCCGTGCGGAGACAGCTGCCGGGCAGGGGCCATGTCCCCAAGCTCCGCACAGCCCCGTCGCACCCGCCCCCAAGGGGCTAGAGCCACTACCCGTTACCGCCCTGCCCAGGTGCTTAAAATAACAGCAAAGGGCTCCACACCTGCGGGGGATTTGATTTTCCTTTAAAATACAGATAAGGAAAAACAGCGCCTGTTAAGAAACAATGAGCCTAAAATTCAAAATATATTCAATATAATGTTCAAAATAAAAAAGTGGCATCTGCCTTTTCTACTCCGAATTTCTTGAGTTCTCATCACAGGGAAATTAGCTACCTTGAATTTTTGCGTTTGTTAAAAAAAGATAAAGTTTATTTTTTTCTTTTTTTTTCCCCTGTGATTTTTCAATCACAAAAAAAAAATCTATATTTTGTCATCTAAGCATTTATTTTACTGAATCCAAAAAGACATGAAAAGGGACAGGGAAGAACCACGTTTGTTCGTTTTAAACTAACGTATAGAAGTGATTTTTTTTCTCCTTTTTTGGACGACATATAATAAATATGATATAGCACTCAGCACTCGGTCTGTACAATTCTGTTCGCATTAGGGAGCATGCCACTTTTCAATAAGAAAAAAAAAAAAGGTAATGAGAAAAATCAGTGCAAAGTTCTCCGTTCCCCCGGTCTTCTCCGCCGGTCGGGGGTCGAGGCGCTCTCATTCCCTCTGTCCTCCGCAGCCGTTAGTCTCTCCGGCGGGCTCGGGCTCGGCTTGGGCTCCCTCTCCCTCTCCTCCTCCTCCTCCACCCCCTCCGTAACTCTCTCCGAGCTCCAAGTCCTGCCTCGCAGGAGCCGAGGTCGGCGGGTCGCCCCGCGGCTCTGCCCGCCTTCCCCCGCGTGTGGTCGTTTCACTTACGGGCTTGGCTCTGGGTTCACGTTTCAAGAGTCCCTGCTCTGACTGATCGCCTCCCTCGGTGGCCGGTGACTGCCTGCAGAAGCTCCTGCCCCTCGGCTTCCCCTCGCTTCCTCCTCTGCGGTGCTGGGGCTTGTTTGGGGACGGGGAGGGGAAGGGCTCGTTGCGGGGACCGCGGTGCCGTTTCACCGGGGGTGCGGGGTGCCGGGCATGGGGTTGGCCAGGGGGTTGAGGGCCGGCTGCCCGCCGGGCCCCAGCCCGTGGATCAGCACCCGCGGCACCAGCGGCCGCTGGAGCTGGGGGTGCGGCGCGGGGGGAGTCCGGTACATGCTGCTGTACATGGCTGCGGCCGCCGCAGCTGCCGTCGTGCTGTCCATGCTGCCCAGCAGGCTGGGGTGATAGAAATAGGGCGAGGGGAACATCCGCTGCAGCGCTGAGTAGTTCCCGGCCTCGGCCAGCAGCTCCAGGCCCACCGCCGTCTGTCGCTTCCACTTCGTCCTGCCGGGGGGAGCAAGAGGCTGCAGGGCGGGCGCCGCGGCGGGGCAGCCAGGCCGCTTCCGCGGGGCTCCGCGGGCGGGAGCCCATCCCCTGCGCGGCCCCGACGGAGCGCACTGTCCCCGTGGGCCCGCACACGGTGCCATCTTCCCGGCTCTGCCCGCTTTCCCCTCCGAGCCCCGCACCCCCCGACACATGCACGCGGCGACTCCGGCCAAATTAATAACCGCGGTACGCGGTTAGATCGCAACGCGATGACACTAATGGTTTGCGACAGAATTAGGGTGGCTGCAACCGTATGTAATGAGACAGAAAATTACGGCAGCGTTGACAGGAGCCGGACCCCCCAGTCCATCGCCGAGGAGGGCGCGGGGCAGAAGCCGGGAGCTCCCCGCACCACCCCGGGCTCCCGCGGGCAGAAGCCCAGAGGCGTAAGCCCTTCCCCGGCTCCCCGGGGCCGCCGCCCTGACGGGGCCCTCCTTACCTCCGGTTCTGGTACCAGGTTTTGACCTGCGTGTCGGTGAGGTTGAGGGCGGCGGCCAAGTCCATGCGGTCCTGCACGCTCAGGTACTTCTGCCGCTCGAAGCTGCGCTCCAGCTGGTTGAGTTGATGGTCGGAAAAGGCTGTTCGTGCCTTCCGAGGCTTCTTGGCCCGCACTGGCGGGCTGTCCCGGCTGCTGCTGATCTCCCGATCGCCCTCCTCCTTTGTCCCTGTGAGTGAGCCCAAGAGCGGTGAGGACCGGCGGGACACCGGCTCGGCCCCCGCCCCGCCCCGGTTACCGGGTCCCGCCGCCCCCTCCCCGGGGACTTCTCCGGGACACGGGGGGAACGGTCAATTATGGCGGGGGATGGTGGCGGCGAGCCCGTCCGGGGAACAGCGGGATTCCCGCTCTCCGTTTCCCAACTACAGGGCTTTCGTTATTTTCTGCCCTCTCCCCCCGGCCCGAAACGCCGGGAAATCGATCTGTCAATCCGGCTCCACTCGGGCCCCAGTTTGTGGCGCTCCTTGATCTTCCCCGCAGGAAGAACAATAATCTCCCTAATTGACCCACTGGGGAGGTTGGTGCACACAAAAATGGCCAGACCAGACTGTACATCTGGTTTGGGCACTCGTATGCTAATGCTAAAAGAGCAAAATGAGCTGCACTGGCGGGCACCGCGCCGCTCTGAGCCTGGCGAAAATAGCTCAATTGAGCAAAATTAGGAAAATTTGTCCTGTTGCCTCTCGGCTGCACCGGGCTGCCGGCGGGAAGGACAGCTCCGCCGACACCGCAGGGAAAATATATTCTCTCCCTGCTTGTCTTTCCTCATTCTTTTCCTTCTTTTCACCTTCCCACGCACACATAGCTATTTTTACTTCCGAACCCCGCACGGCGGGGGCTTCCCCATCAGCACAACATCCCCCCTAATTGGAAAAAAAAAAAAACAAAATTGAAGATGGAGAAATAAACCTTCTATCCCGGCGCAGCAAAAACTGGAGGGTTTTGCCAAACACACAAAGCCTTCACATCTCACTATGCCGAGAGCGGGCCGAGTTGTTATTATTTTTTTTTTTTTTTTTTTTAATTAAAGTTGGCTGGGTTTGTTTGAGTTGTTCTCCTTTTTTTTTTTTTCGCTTATTTGCTATTGACTAGGGAAGTAGAATTTTTCATCTTAATTTTAGAGCGAATGAGCATAAATAAAAAGGCTGAATGCACTAACTGCAGCTGAGCCACCGGTTCTTAGAAAGCCAGAGAATCATTTATGTGCATTTGCATTAAAAATAAATACAGTCTGATTTCCCATGCGATCCCACTGCTCGGGCTATTTCCTTAAAACGGGGAAGCCAAATTTTAAAAAGAAAAAAATTAAAAAGAGGAAAGAGGAACAGATATTAAAAAAAAAAAAAAAAAAAGGGAAGAGAAAAGAAAAAAAAGCGATTTGATTTAATTTCATATCCTACCGACCTTATCCCCGCGGTAGCGAGGATCACTGAGCGGCCCCGGCAGAGCGAGCGCTTCTGCCACAGATTTTCTCCCCGATTTTCGTTCCACCAATGCGGCCGAGCACCGAGGCGCCGGTTGTACCGGCGGCCGGGCCGGTGCGGAGCCGGGCCGTACTCACCGTGGCATTTGATGTCCCCCTGCGTGTCGTCGCGCTTGTCGAGCTTGGCTTTACCGTCCTCCTGCTCGAGTTTGGGCCTGAAGCTCTCCGGTGCCGCGCTGCCCTCCTGCTTGGGCGTATGGTGGGGAGAGGGGACGCTGGTACTGTAAGGTGCACACGCCGCTAGCGGTTTGCTGTCGCCCAAAATGTCCTTAATTAAAAAAGAAGAGGTGGAAGTCCTGGGGCCGGAGCTGGCCGAGCCCAGCTGTGGCGGCGGTGGCTGCGGAGGCGACGGCTGCAAACTCGGCGGCGGTGGCGGCGGCGGGTGTGGGCCGAGGTGGAGGTGGTGCGGCGGCGGCGGGAGGCTCTCCGCCACCCCCAGGTGCGGCTCGGGGTGCTCCATGCTCACCGAGATGGGCGATGAGGGCGCCGTCCCCACCGTGTCGATTTCCGAGCAGGGGGACGGCGTGGCCTGGCTCCTAAAATCCGCCGGCCGGCCGTCGCCGTGGGGGCGAAAATCTCCGTTCATGACTCCGGGGCTGCCGGTGCTGCCACCCGACAGGATCGTATCTATCCCGAAGCTGGACCCGCTCGGCCCCTCCATGGCGAAACGCTCAGCGCCGCGTCCGCATCCCCGTGGGCGGCCGCGGGGGTCTCTCACCAGGGGCGGAGGAGAAGGGATGGGGGGCGGAAACGGGTTACCCCAACCCGCGCACCGGCGGCGCGGTCGACACTAACTCGGGGCCCCCGCCGAGCCCCACATCGCCGCCGGGCCGGTTTGCCGCTAACCAACTTTGTTGCGGGAAGTTGCGGGCGCGGAGCGGGGCGGACACCGGCCACTGCGGCGCGCCCGCCCGTGCCCACCGAGCTCCTCTCGGCGGCGGCGACTCCCCCCGTGACGTCACAGCCGCCGCGTCCCCCCCGCCGTTTATTATAAACCCGGGCTTTTGCCGCCGCCGCCGCCCGCCCCCATTGGCGGAGGGCCGAGAGGGGGCTGACGCAGCGCGGGCCGCAGCCAATCGGCATCGGCGGCGGGGACGGACGCGGGAGGGGGGGCGCGCCCTCGCTCCCTCCCGGGCCCGTCCCCGCCGCCGCCGCCGCCCCGTCGGGCCTCGATTCCCCGGTCGCCGGATCGGATCCCCCGGAGAGTATCATCCGGTGTTCCCGGGACGGTTCCCCGGCTAAATGTCAGAATAATAGGAAGTGCCAGCAACAAGACGTCATATTAATCCTGATGAAGCGGCGTGTCAAGCTAATTAGAAGAGTAATTATAAAGGCGATAATGAATGATTTAGAGTTCTCCGAGTTTTATTTTAATAGTAATTACAATTATCAAGGTCCTATGAAGCGCAGCCCGACATCCCCCCTCTCGGCCTGCAGCAGCCCCTAGACCCGACCAGCCCCGACAACATCATCCGCGACCGCAGACCTCGGGGCCGCGGGGGAACGGGGCACAGCAGTGGGGGCGCAGGAAAGGATAAGGGCAGGATGACTGCAAGAGGGATTTTTGGGGGGCTGGTGTTTAGAGACGGCACTAAGTACTGCCTTGTGTGTGGGCCGCTGGCATCCCCCCTCCGCATATGACGGCTGTCCAGGTGATGTGTGTCCATTGTGAGCCTGGAGCAAGGTTCGGGGATGGAGGACACGAAGTCCTTCTAAACCCGCTCATTGTCCTGCCTGCCCCGTAACCGGGAAAGGCCAGTCCGGCCCTGCACAGTGCTGCTCTGCGGGTGTGGCGGCAACGCGGATGCGCCTCCACCAACCTTCCCGCCTCTTTTTGTTTCCTGGGTAAACTGTCCTGCTCAGAGGTACGGAAGGGTGCAGGGAGCGCACGGGAAGCACTAAGAGCACGAGAGACCGTGTTCAGCCGGTAACTCGTTACGGACGTTTGGATCCGACGTGAGACGCCGCTGCCCCGGGACAGCGGTGCGGGATGAGAAGCTGCGCCCCGACAAGAGAGATGCCGATGCGCAGGGTGCGGCGGCCCTCTGCTCGGCTTCCGACGGCTTGGGGCCTGCCTTCCCTCGTGAGGAGCGGGGCGAGGTGTTTGTGGTGTCCTCGCTGGTAAAAATCCAGGTGCTTCCTGGGATTCACCGGTCACCGGTACCCTACCCGAAGATCACCGGTCCTCTCTGGGTACCGCGGCGGGAGCAGGTCCCGGCCTCAGTGCCGCACTTCGGAGAAAGCTTTTCAACGTCAGGAAAGGCGGCCCACGGGCAGCCTTTGCTACCAAACATCTCCCGCTGCATCCCAACGGGCCCGCATCGCCGTCCGCCGCCCCACGGGCAGCCAGTTGTACGGTTTGCCGCCGGGCTTTAGGCGCCGGTGCCGAGCCCGGGGGCTGGCGAGGGAGCGGAGCGGAGGGCCCCAAAGAGCTGTAGGGCCAACCTTGTCCGCTGGGCGGCGGTGGCGGCCCCCCCCGTTGTCCCCGACGGGCGTCCAGCGCGGACGGGGCCGGCGGCAGCGTGGCCGCCGCAGCCCTGGTGCGGGCAGGACTGGCAGGACGGCGGGGCGAGCTCTTACCAGCATGTTCCTACAGATCGGGGCATTTGAAGGAACAAACAGAAACAAAGGGGAGAGAAGAAGAGGTGAAACTGAGGAGTAGACCGAAAGAACAGGAGAAAGGGAAAAATATTTAAATATCTGCAAGCGCACAGGCAGGTTTTCTGCAGCAGGGAAGCAGCCCGCGGCGCTCATGTTTATCTTGCTGTCTTGGTTTGCAATGTACCAAAACTATGTCCTAAT
>NC_140067.1:16325190-16365190 GCF_963513975.1 Fringilla coelebs
TCGCAGCGTCATGTAGGTCGGGGGGGGAGCGGCCCTACACAAACAAACAAACAAACAAACAAACAAACAAACACACATACACACAGAGGCGGAAGGGGCGGCAGCGCCAGGGAGCCGCTCCAGGCGCAGGCCGGGGGCGGCTGGGGCTGGGCTCCTTCTCGCCGGGTGCCCCGGCCCCGCTCGCCCCATCGCGACGGGACGGCGACCTTCCCCGCTCCGCTAGCCCTTCCAGATGCAGCAAAACTAATATGTGTAAACGCTTTAGAGTCACCATCCGGTGCGCTTCCAGCGACCGCTTCAGCGGCCGCGCCCCGACGACAGCGGCCGAGGTGGCGGGACCCCCGCCGGGACCCGGCCCTCCCACCTACCGTGAGTAGGGGGGGCTCACACTGGGATTTCTTTTTAATTTCATTTTTGCCAATCACACTATGTTCTGATTTTCCGGCCAATTTTAAGTAGCTGATGTTTTGTTTGGCTGCTGTTTTATTTGCTGTCAAAAAGGATTTGATGCAGAAACCATTTAAGCATGTATACAACCCATGGAGGGATTCATTTGACCTCATTATACTGCAATAAAGAAGAAATCCAGTTTGTTAAATATCACCGAACCGCATGCATTTCACATCAGATCATAAGAGTTATGCTTCAAAAGATTATTCCAGAAAGTGCTTGGGAAGACGGAATGGGTTAACTTTACTTGCCAGAAGGTGTTCTGACAAACACAGGAAAAGAGAGAGAGATGCAGCCCCCTTTAAGAGCAGAGCAACTGAAGAAAAAAGAGATTTATGCTTTTAATTAATGGCAATTAAACCATGCCTGTTGGCTTGGCCTATGGCAATTGTTCCCTGCAAAAAGGAGGCCGAGCTGGTGACAAGCATTTGAATCCGCTAAGTTCTGTCAAGGGAGCTGACTCTGCAGGCATCAAAACCAAACTAAATCAATAAAAGAATTAAACTTTTATAAATTGCATTTTGACAAGTATCAGATACCGTTAAGCTTTGATATTATGAATTCCTCGGAGGAGATGCAAACAAGAAGGGCCGCAGTTAGAGATCCAAACAATCAAAGAGGCTTGTTAACATGCGCTGTCAAATGCATCAGTGCTATTAATTACTACAAATTAATGTGACTCTCTCTTCCTCTGGTGATTGGAATAATAATCAGCTGGATTCATGGAATGAGCACAGAGAACATATGCAACCCTGCCAAAAATAATAATTTAAGAAACCAGGAGACATTTGCAATCTTTATGCTTACAGGCTTGATAATTTGCTTGTTGCTAGTGTGTCCCACTTTACCCCATCCTCCTGATTGCTGGGAACTGTCTCATCTGCATCCCAAACGGACATGCTCTCACTCCCTGGCTGCAGCAGCACTTGCCCTGATGATGAAGTCTTTCTCCTCTTCAGCAGAGCTGTGAAGGCGGAAGGACACACAGCCAAACACCTCACCCTGGCCAGCCAGGCAGCACTATGGTCCTTGCTGTGGCCACAGCCCATTCCCTGTGGCTGGGGCTGCCCAGAGACCCCTCTGCTGCTTCAGCTCCTGCACCCCACAGGAAATCACATACTGGAAAAGAGAATGGTATATTTGTCACAGGTGGAGGAGGTAAGGAGATAATAAAACCACAGTGTATGTACATTTGTCAGGCTCTGACCCTATTTTAGTAGCACAAGGTAGGAAAAACCACACTGTATTCTCTTCATCCAGTGAAATACCACTTCCAGTGCTAGCACAGAAATAAGCCAACCCAGAAGGCACAGTAACACCTTCCCACGAGAAGATTAACCATCCTTGAGCTTTTGGTTTCTTCCTGTGCTCAAACAATGCCCTTACTACAGCAATAGTTTGCAGCTCAAACTACCTCTTGCATAGGGTGCAGAGCAGAGCTCTGAGCATCACTCTACTCTTCTGGTTTTACCACTACCACAAGATGCTGTCTTGTCATAGCCTCTGCACTTAGAAATAACCCCTCTAGCTATGGTGGGCTTTAGAGAAGTCTTGTATTTTTCTCTACTCATACAGCCAGGAAAAAGAGAGCTGGCTTTTGGGGATGAGAGAGTCTGAGATTCTCTGGCTTGGTGGTGGAGTGATCACTCCAAACATGTTATGCCCTTACTCAGGCCCAACTCTCTGCCTCGGCAAAACCCACGGAGCAGTATGTGATAGATGGGAAGCAGAGTTCTCAGGCACCCTGGAACCAGGAGGCCAGGTTTGCTGGGGAGAGCCTTGGCTGTAACCCAGCTTGCAGGGAGACCTGAGGCAGCCAGCATGCATGCACATCAGAGTGGAGGAAATCCTGATCCAGGGACACCCTCATCCCACTGCTGCTGGAGGGCTCAAGCACTATGCTTGAAGGCAGAGCTGAAGGCAGGGCTCGGGAAGAAGAGCAGATGTGCGAGGGAGAGAGGAGGAGCATAAAATTGATCCATGTTGTTCTGTGTTCCCTTGGACACTGTAAAACAAAACATATCCCAACCCTTGCCCAGGGGACAACGGGGATAAGCAGGGTGGCACAGTTCTTACAGTCATGAAATGGAAATGGGAGCAGACGAGAAGAACAGGACAGTTGTGCCAGCCCTGTGCAGTGCATGGGAGAGCATCGAGGCCTTTGCACTAATGCACCAGGGTCAAAGCCTTCATCCCCATATGCCTCTTCCTACAGGCCAATAAATCCATTTCCCTGGACCAGGTGGGTAGAATAGCAGATTTCTCAATCAAGTAAGAGCTAACGAGGCCTCAAATCTCACCACCCAACATCCGCTGCTTTCCAAGAAGAGCCATGTCTCAGCCCCATATGTGCTGTACAGGTCTCTATAGCCACATGCCACAGAAATGCAACACATCCATCTTGCAAGCAGGAAGCAAGGGCTGAGCAGAGCCCCTGCTTCTCAGCAAAAGCAGGTTCTCTGACAGCTACCCCGCCAAGGCAGGATAACAGGCACCATGATGGAACTGAAGGACAGTTTCTGAGTACAGTGAGATGAATTAACATGACACCATCTGGCAGCAGTTTTTCATTTCTGACAATATTTAAAACATAATTTGAGCTCAGGCAGTGATAAATAGGTCTCAGATCTCACCTGACTTCAGTAACCTCTTGACCTAGGCATATTGAGTCATTTTTCTGAAGCTGTAGATTCCAATATTTTGTTGCTGTATCTAATCTAAATAGACTTCTGGGCACTACCCTTATTGCACCCTGGTAGTCCTGGATTGATCCTGTTGAAGCAAGTGGAAGCAATGACATCTACGTCTGTCTTTCATCAAACACACGATGAAAGTTGATCATGTTTAAGCATGTTCTCCCAGCTGGAATCTGTAACAGAAAAAAAGCCATGATGCATTAGTGTTCCCAAACATCTAATGGTGGAGTGGAGAGGAGTATTTTACTATTACTGTTACAGTTATTTCCTTTAAAATCTTAGTTTTTCTTCTCTCAGTCTGGACATCACTTATGATGGCTTTAGCATGTGTATGTATATCAGGCATGTATGTACACATATAGATGCTTGAGTCTCTATATGAATAAATAAACCCTTTAGACAGAACAGCATGACAGCAAAAACTTTCAGATGAAAACATGGTGTGAAAATGTAGGATGTCTCTTTTCTTTATGTTCTATGGCAAATGCAAAGGAAATTTATTGCTTCAAATACGTGCAATCATTTTTATCTGATTACCTGTAGATGTTCTATATGGCTCTGTGTAGGAGACAGTACATTCTCTGTCCCCTGCAGACATCCCAGTTTATTATAAGCTTACTTCCATTCTTTCATGTATCTTTAGGAATTTAAAGGAGCTGCTTAGAATTTGTCACTTATTTTTAACAATATAATTTTCTTTGGAAAGAATATTCCTGCTAAGCTTGACATGTGATATTTAATCACATATTGACCACTCAGGATTATTTTAATGCTTCCTGTCAGTTCTAGTACAGCAGGCAGAGTTCAAGCAACACATTTGCCTGGAGTTCAGTATTCATTTAAATCAAATTTGTCAGCTTTCAATTTTTTAAATGTAATATTTTATTTTTATTAAATGCAAGTTAATAATGCCTTGTCAGGCCAAGGGCATATTTTAATGTGAACTCAGATGTTAAGTGAAATTGGAGTCATAACACCCTGCTAATAGACTCATATAATCATCTTAATGCCAGCATCTCAACCTAACACAAACACGCGCTGGCTTTGTGTTCAGTTGTCTCAGGGAGCCTTTCCAGATGCATGAAACACCCTCACAAACACACATACACATCCTATAGATGCACGTGCTCCTGAGTGGGTGCCTGTGATGCTTGTGTCTATTACTTAAAGATTTCCTGGTGCTCTTTTTTCCTCTTCATAAAGCATCTTTCTTGACTGGTGACACAACAGCCTTGGTTATTAATGCTGTCTCTTCTCAGCTTCGTCTTTAATTTTCCATGATGCTATCTATCCACAGTGACTTGTTTTGGGTTTTTCCTGACAATATTTGTGTGTGCAATCATACACACATGAATACAGCTTTTCTGCAGAGAGGAGCAAACACGCCCACCGTACATTGGGTGTGTCTGGCTGCACCAAGGTTAGACACATGCACACATATACAGAGCATTTATGCATTGCAAGCACATGGAGAGTTTGTTCACGCAGCACACTGTGTGACACACACCCACACACCGCAGGGAAACCTCTGCCACATTTATCTTCACCTGAGTGAAGAGTTATCACTCTTCTTGTTCACAAAGACGAATGTAGCAACGAGCAGCTGTTCCAAGTTAGAAGGTAAGAGATGGATGGAGACTGATCCAGCCTTCTAAGCATACTGTAAAGCAGAGCGCTGTAAAGCAGCGGTGTCACAGAGGGTGATAAAGCATTGCCTCTTTACCAAGCATTTCTCAGAAGCAGGACAAACCCAGGTCCCCTCACTGCAGCTGTGGGCTCCGGAGGCACTCAGCTGCCATGGGTGATGGCACCTTGTGTCTCAGCCCTTAGCTGGCCGGCACAGGGCACTGAGGGGCACAGGTCCGCCGTGCGGGGCCATCCCCGCCTACCAGCTGCGGGGCCGTGCCCCCACGTGTCCCCATGGCATATCCAGCTCTCAGCATGAGCCCAGGTCCCATGAGCCTCTGTAGCCCTGGCTTTCCCCAGTTTAGGGATATTTCAGCTGTCATTGTTTCCACCACCCTGGGCTAACCTGCCCACCCAGTGGCACCCCCAGCACGGGGGGGAACCCACCTCTGTCAGGCCTTAATACCCTTCAGTGGGTTTTCCAGCAGGTACCTTCTGATCTCCAGGGTGGTGTGAGGATCCTTTTTCCAAGCCCATGTCCATCATGGCCAGTGTTTGGGAGTTGCTGTCTGGATCCCAGTTGGAGCCGGGGGTGGACCATGGATAGGCCAACAGAGAAGGCAGCTCAGGACCCTCTCAGAGCCAGAATCTGGCATCCTGCATTCTGTAGGTGGGAAAGAAAGGGTGCTGAAAATGTGCATCAGGGTACAAAGTTTTTATTATGCCCCTGCTCTTTGACTTGTACCTGAGAACAGCAACGCCTTGGGCGGACTTGGACTGGGCTGCAGCCAAACGTGTGCCCATGAGCTCTAGGGCAGGGCAGGAGGGGCAGTGGGACTCCTGCAGCTGCCACTGCTGGTGGGCCGTGCTGAGGCACATGGGATGATGCTCCAGTAAGTTTCTTAGGCTTCACTGCTGCCTGAAAGCCAAAAATGAGAGCACTCTGCAGAGGAAAGAAGAAGCTGCGCCTCTTGTCACACTGCTCAGCTCCATCCACCACCAGGGAGAACACTTCCACCATGAGAGAGAAGAAACCCCTACAAGACTCTTGTACCTCTACTGACTGCTTCTACCCCTGGAGACTTCTCTAAGGAAGTAAGACATTGCAGCTGTATTTCCAGGCCTTGCTTACACCTCCATCCTGCTGTCCTGGAGCAGTGCTTCCCATCACTGAATGCACACCTCTCCCACCCCACTCTGCCCCAGACTGATCTCAGTGCAGAGCAGTCAGAGCTAATGCTGTTATATCATCATAAATCTGGTGTAACAGAATATCAGCCCAAAGAGGTTCACGTCCATTTATATGTGCATTCAGACTGTCCAGACACAGTAAGCCTGTCATGAGCAAAAATGCAATAATGTGGCAATAAGGCATGTATATTAATTATAACTGCAGTTCAAACATGAGCTAGTTTACATAAGAGTAATTAAAATCGCAATTGACCTTTTGTAGAAACATACGGTTATACTTCATTCTAGCCACTAGCATTCAAGACTTTTATTTAAATGGTATTCCTAATTCATAATTATGTCTTTTTTGAAAATCATTTTTATGGCAAACTGAAAATTACTTGTGTCCTGTGTCTTTGTTCTTTATACAAACACAATCATTCTCAGGAAAATGGTATAATATGCAAGAGCAGATGAAAAATATATATATTTATTCTAAAACTACTTGAATTTTCATCTGTAAAGCAGTTATCTTTCCCCCTTATCTAAGAATGAACAAATAACATCCAGTCATGTGAGACTCTTATCTATTTGCTTCTCAGTTCTTCTCTACTATTTATTGTTTCTTGCATCAGAGAAATCCCATTTTTAATGAGGAACATATATTTCATATCATATCACTACCTTTCATGATTCCAGCATCCTACAAGGCAGAAGTAGCCTCAGGGGTCAGGGAGAGGCAACCAAAGCAACATCAGGAAAAACTTCTGCAGGAGGAAAACGAGGAATCATCCCTTCAATTTTAGCTGCCTTTGAAGTCCATGGGTCATTTTGCAAGTCCTTCTCTGTGCCAGGATGTCTGGCAAGAAAATAACCTCGATTTTGGGGGAAGGGCTTGGAGGGGTCTGCTGGAGAGCAGGAATGTTTCGCATGAGCAGGGACAGCTGGGGCAAGCCCACCATTTGCAAACGTGCCTGTGGTTATGCTTTCAATAGGTGGCACTTATGAATAATAATATGCATAATCTATCTTGTGCCCAGGCAGGAGAGAAAACATAAGTGGACAAGCCTGAAGGCATGGCCGTCTATTAAAGGTTGCTTGGGAATTCTCTGCAGAGTTAGGGCAAAACTGTGCTGCTAAACATGGCTGGGGGATTTGCATGTTTAAGAAAAGAGGACTAATTGAAAACCTCTCTCTTCTGGATGAGTGATTTACATTTCTTACAGATCAAATTACAGAAGGTGAAATACAGTTTTGCCCTTTTGTTGTTTATTTGATTGCAAGCTTTCATTGCTAACTTTCCTTTTTATTAAAGAGCTTCAATGCAGACTTCAGGAAAAAGCCCAGATTCCCAAGCATTGATAAGCACCTAAAGCCTAGACCCTGCAGAAATTCACAATCCTGCTTTGTTCTGTGGCCATTTGTAGGCATCTTGAATTAAGCACACATGGCTCAGGATCTTAGTAATTAAGTATAAAAACAAGAAAACCACACACACACTCTTCTACCTATCACTGCAAATGTAATCCAGGTCTATTCCCATCAGCAGCGAGGACTGTAAAACAGAAGGGAAAGACATATTTGATTTTGAAGTAGCCCAAGAAATAATGAGGTAAGCATCTTGGACTTTTCCCAGAGAAATATCCATCAGACTGACATTTATTTTCCATTTGTTTATATAATGCCTCAACTGCTTTCTTTTAAAAGAAAGAAAAGAAAATTGCATTCTTTAAAAAGAAGAAATAAGTGTCTAATTCTGGTGAATACACTTGCTTTGCACTGCAAACCAGTAGCCACTGTCCTGATCCCCAGGGTATTTCCACTGCCCAGTGACCATGGGAAATTACTTCTGCTCCCAGTGAGGTAACCCAGCCCAGGAAAGGGCTCCCACCAGCTCAGAAACAAGAGTATGGAGCTGAGGAAGGAGCTTCAGAAAACCCAGCATTTTATCTGAGGACCAGGGAAGAAGAGCAGATGAGGAGGAGCTCTTCCATGAGATATCAACTTGCCTTCAGCAGGAGAAAGTCTGTGCCTGGGGACACCACTAGCACGATGCTCATTAGAGATGTGACGCTGAGAGTCCTGCCAGCCGAAGGAGATTTCTGGATGTGTGGCTCAGCTGATGGCTCACTCCAGCAGTGACAGCACCTTGGCAAGCAACAGGGACACAAGTCACCTCTGGGGCAGGAGACCCACACTCACCACTTATTTATCACACCTCAAACAACCCAGCTGCAGAGGAGTATTTTAATTGAAGATGGCTGTACGAGCAGCAGAGAACCTCATCACCTCAGTGTTGTTAATAGGGAGGAGGAAGGAGGGAGGGTGGCAGCAAATCACAGATAGTGGTTTTCTAAGTCCATGTACACAAGAGGGAGAGCACAATGAAAACTGGAGAAAACACTCAGGTATAAAAAAACATCAAACATTTCAACTTCAGTACTGCTGCTTAGGCCAAGAAAAAAAAAAAAATCTATTGGCATGTGGAGAAAACACATCTCTGGATTTTGATAAAGCTATGGGAGGTTATTTGGAGGATGAATTCCCTGGGCCAGTCAAAAGTGGTTGTGCTCTGCTGAAATAAATTCCACCCTGGGATTTAGTACAGCAAGTTCTCTAAAGATGCCATAGTGGGTGAGATGGTAGCCCAGGGGTTTCCCACACTCTACCTCTGGGTGTTCCAGGAAAGCAAAATTAAATGCTGAGAAGAGAGGGGAATGCAAGAGGAATCCAATATCAGGCTTTCTGCTGGCTTCACTGCTGCTAATCGTCTCTGCACATGTGAACTGGGTGTAAAATGTTCCCACATCAGAGCTGTAGTTGTGCCTAGGTGTAAATTACTAGACAAGGTTCAAGGCAGCTCTCAGCCATGTCCAAGCTGCCTAATTAGCAGTTGTTAGTGTGGCGGAGCTAAAAAGTGCTAATATTCAAATGTTATGACTGTGATGCCTCTTGCCAAAATCCATAAAGTGTTTGGAAGCTGGCTAGTGTTACTGACTAAACTCTCTCTTCCCTCTCAAGCAGAGGATCAAAGGCAGCCATGCTAATTAACCTCTCCTTTTAGAGCATCTATGGTGAAAATGTAACGCTGCACCAGGGCTGCTGCCACAGCAGTGCCTGGCCCTGACAGGAGATGCTGCAGAGCTGCAAGAGCAGAGCTTTTGCTTTCTGTCTCATCCAAAGCAGCCCCCTCATCTGGGTGTTGTTGTTCTGGGTGGCAAAGATGAAAAACCAAACATTTTTTGTAAGACTGCTATTTTTTTATTTTTTTTTAAACCAAGCCCTTCTACTCACACAGTCAACCTCTAAAACAAGGCCTACAGGACTGGAGAAAAGCACTCATGTAACATATAGTACTTGACATTGCCTATGGCTAAATATAGGGAACAAGATGTTCTCTGTGGCCATACCAAGCTTCCTTAGTCATGTACACTTTAATCTAAGCCCTGCTACAGGGAGAGATCCCTGGCCCCGTTCTCCCTCCCGAGCCACGACAGCGGGGCGAGCGCAGTGTGCGCCCACTGAAGCATGGCCAACGCGACACCAAGGCTCAGCTCCCTGCAGATCAACCCAGTCAGGCAGGAGCATGCCCTTGGTGCAGCTAATTTCAGAGTTATTTTCTATGGTTAGCATCAAAGACATTTTCTGCTGCATGCATGCATGAAATTGTGGCTCACTAATTTCATAAACGGCAGAGTGCGTATCTGACCCTACTCTCCCCCAAAGCCCCTGAACACACGTGGGCTGTACCCAGCCAGCAGAGCCCGGGGTGCAGAGACATCCCCACCCCAGCCACAGCATCTTCTGGAGGAGAGGACCACGAGAAAGGAGCTGCTTGAGGACCCTCACTTGAGCCCATCTTCCCCAGGGAGGTGGTCCCAGGAACCCAGATAGGGCTGTGAATCCACAGGGATTCAGTCCAACCCACCCACAGAGATGTTGACACTGAATGTCCTGAGCTTGCAGCCATCTGCAGAAGAAGGTGGCACCATCATCCCTGCTTTGCCCCCGGAAAAAGGACCTCCCAGAGGTAGGACAGCTTTCCCCAGGTACAACAGCAGCAGACCTAGGCAAGACAGCTCCATTTCTTCTGTCTGTGGAACACACAACCTCCTTCAGCCAGCCAAACGCTCAGGAGAGAATATCTTCATTTTATATCGCCTTTACAGCGCTTTTCAAACCCCCAAGGACTCCTGCTTGAAGCACACACAGTAAATTGACTAACAGACCCGTGTTTGCCAACACAGCTTGCTCACAGCCCACCCTCACAAAGAGAAACCCCACTGAGCTCTGGGTCTGGCCGCACACAGAGGTGGGGAGAAGAGCCTTGCTCACCCGGCACTGTCCTCTGCCCAAAGCAGCCCAGAGATCGCTGGTGTCAGCTGCAGCAGATGGGGCGAGCTGGATGGGGCTGGAAACCTCACATAACTCTCTGAAAAAAAAAAAAAACATTAAAAAAGTGAGTTTTTCCAGCAAAAATTAAAAAAAAGAAAAAAAGAAAAAAACCAAATCTCATCAAAAGCAGTAGAGCTTCTCAGCAAGATGGGCACTGGCAGAGCTGGGCTTGGTCCCACTGTGTGGAAGGGAAGTCCCCGTGACTGAGAAGGAAATGGGGTCTGCAGCACAGCATAAATTAATATGACAGTTGCTGCTTTTTCAGTGAAATCAAACCCCAGCCACCCCCTTTCACAAACAGAAACTTCACAGATGCACTACAGGGTATTTCATTACTAAATACTTTGAATTTTCAACATGAGAAATATTACCTAGCACTAGTTGCATTATTTGCTTCATAGGGGAGGGATTAACACTCCTGAGACACAGAAAAGAGGCATATACCACCAAAGCAAGAAAATATTATTATTTCTTTGTTTTCACAGGTCCTCATGCACGCAACTGCAGGTCTTGGAGATGCTCTGACACAGGCCTGGAATGTATAGCACTCCTTCATTTGCACTTCAAGCGCTCTGAATCTGGGCAAGGACTCCAGTCTCAGAGGCAGATTCTTCAGCAGTTTACACCATGTAAGTGGGAGGTTATTCCTGATTTAAGCTAGCATGGCTAAATGTAGCAACTGTTCCCAAGTATTTATTTATGTTGTCTATAAAAGATTTCTAATTTTTTTTAAAGAGACAGAAATTACTGTCTCATTTATACTAGCAAACTCTTGAATAGCAAAATTGACTCCAGATAGTTGGAATGTCTTAGGGAGTAGATCTGGCCCAGTGGCTTTATTTCTGGAGCTCTGCTTCACCTCCGAATTTTAAAAATGGTATATTCATGCTCTAAGGCAAATCTCATTTTCCAGCTCAAACATTTTATGCAATATTTTAGTAGGCTGTTTCATACTGCTGTACAGCCTCCAATTTTAAGAATTATCAATAATGTATTCTTCCATGTAACCTCTTTAACACTCACAATAGAATAAAATAAAAACACATCAACAAAAAAATTGTCTCTGCCTTGCAATGCTATGTGAATGTTAAATTTCCCATTTCACAATGCAGCCATCACTGTAAACTCTGAGGGCGGATTAACGCTCTTCTGGTACTTCACTGTATCAGAACACGGATTTGCAGACAACAGCTGCAGCAAATTCCCTTGACTGAGAAGAATTACAAGTATTATCACCTAGATCATTAAACTGGGTTCATAGATTGCAGAATGTCTTCAATCAATTCATCTAAGATAACTTGAAGCCAGCTGGACCCCCTCAGTGAGAACTTGACTTAATTGGCCAATAAGTGGCTGGAAAAGGTGCATGCGATTTGATAAAATTACAGACTGCAGAAGCGATTACAGTTTGGAGAACCACAGAGGGTAGCCTGGGGTCAGCCCTTTTGGAGAGGGCTAAGTTAATGTCCACTATTAAGTGCTGCTGTGAAAAATGTTGGCCCACTTGGTGCTCAGATGTAAAGTGTATCCAGGTCATTCCTCAGCTGATGGAGGGAGAGATGTGCACATTTATCACTGCTCTGGCCTCATTTCTGCCTTGGTAATAGTCGTACACTAACAACTGCTGGCAGTTTCATGGTTTTCTGGGTACCCTTCATTTTATTGGCATAACTAAAATATTATCTGAGCAAAGCAATCCATCTGCTAAAGAAAAACACTTTCCTTCAATTATGTCCCCCGAGTCTTTTCTTAAGAAAGGTTAAAACACCAGGAAGTTGAAAAATATACATTAGTTTGTTTTTATTTTTTCCAATCTACTGTAAATATGCTTGCTTGTTACTGGATAAATGGTAGGTCTACATTTTTACCACCACAAAATGTTAGAGAATATGCCTAGCTTTAAGAAAAGGGTCAACTTGCAATACCAGATTAGCATTAAAGTACAAAGCATTATTTAAAAGCAATTACCTATCTTCCTCTTCCTGCACAAAAGATAAAAGGGATAGAAAAGATTGCATAATTATTTTCTCTATGATTTTATATTTAATAAAGAAATAGATTAGGTCATTTGCAGAAAGGCAATATTTTTGAAAATGAAGTTACAGAGTGCAAAGAAACCATTGCAGTACCCAATTGTGTTAAACATCATGGAAAAACAGAGCTCAGCAGGCAGGGCTCCCATTGACCTTGGCGAGGGGCTGTGGGTGCCTCCCAGGCATTAACCCTTTTGTTAGCCCCACCCCAAGACGGGGCTTGCAATCACTTCTGCACCGATAGAGTGTGCCTGCTGTGATTCCATGTTGCTGAGGCTGCATATGTTTCATGGATTGGATAATTTTCATGGGTTTTGTTTTGTTATTTTTAAATCCCTACCTTTTACAGAGCTAGTTCCAAGACTCAAATAGCTAATGCAGATATTCAGAAGTAGTTTGGTCTCATTTCAAGGATTTTTTTGCTGATGGCTAAGTTGTTATAATAGTAAATGGTGTAACATACTATCAAAAGCCTAGGGGTTGCATAGTTAGCTAGATGCACACAAAACACAAATTAATGAAGTGTGGAAGGACAAGTTACATTTTACCATTAAATACGGAAAAATGGAGCTCTGACACTGCTGCAAATATCAGGTCAGAAAAGAATTCTACTTTAAAAGAGGTACAAAATGCATGCTTTCTTAAAATGCTTTTCTTTCATAAGTCAGAAATGTCAGAATCCAATTTTATCTTACCTGTAGGCAGAAATTAAGTTGCCATTTGCTTGCTGGATCTCCTGCCATGTGAGAGATGCTTCTTCCCAAGTAACCACTCAGCTCCCATTGCACCAAGCCACAAAGCACATTCACCCAGGGCGCAGGTTTAGGTAGGCTCAGTGGAGAACTGGTCTGCTGCTTTGGGGAAAAAAACATCTATTTGAGAGAGCTTTCTTAAGAAAGGAAGTTCAGGTTTAGTCTGTCCCTAACTGTGGGCAGAAAATGCACACTTTCAAATACTTCTGGTGAAAGCAATCCACTTTGGTCATGTAAAAATGGCCTTTCATTTCAAAGCATTAGGCGTTTGAAAAAGAGTCAAAACAAAGCAGTTTATCTTTAGATTGTCTAGATTACCATGTGGACAATCCACACCCACAGTTCCTCCACACTCACCCCCATTTTTGATCCTCCCAGAGTTTTGTGGAATAGATTGATTTTAGCACGAAGTTTTTTGATATTTGTGACCCTGTCCTGTCCACTTGGAAGTACCACTTTGTGGGATCCAGCTGCATGGCTGGGATGGCTACAGCTTCTCCTGTTCTCTGGAATCTCCTTCCCACATAGTGAGTTCTCTTTCCCCTGCCCATTCCCTTCTGAATTCAGGACACTTCTGCATTCCAAACCTCTGTGGGAAAACATGGTGCCTGTCACAGGCCAGAGATGCCATGAATGTTTCAATTGCTGGTCCTGTCTCTTCAGTCAGGTGTTTCAGTTAAATGGGTAACACTCTGTTTTGATGTCTAGAAAAGATATTCTGCTTTCCTGCTGTTTTAAACAGGAGAGTACAAGGGCTTTAGCTGCACTGGGTATCCACACTCAGTCTGTGCTCTAGCCCAGGCAAACTAACTCTCCCCACTAGCTCTCCAGTCTTACCTTGCTAGTTAAGCCCTGATTTGAAAAGCCCTCTCCAGGCAAATTTCAGCATTTTAAGCACTGTCCTCACTTGGCAGAAGATGCTGCCTGCCAAGATTTACCTTTCAATGCAGGATGGAGACCTGGAGGGCCGCTCAGCCCCTGCTCCCAGCTCTGTAAGAGTGGCCCTGCACAGCCAGGGTCAAACAAACTGTGTGACTTTGGTGCCACCGTGCACTCGGTGTGACCTTGAACGCAACGTCTCCATCCACCAGCAAGTGACCAGCCAGGCCTGCCAGCTACCATGGGAGGAAAAGGGAAACTAATTGAGTTGTACGTGACTTAATCACATTAGCATCCCTAGTGCTGCCATTTCCCATGTCCCCACAAGCTCGTGCCATGTTTGTGGTTCCTGGTGCTCCCACGCACCCTGGGGCACCAGGTTTCAGACACGCATTGAACTGTCGCTTGCAAATTTAGAAATCTATTTTTAAAGCAAACTAAGCAAACAATGGTGCTCTCTCTGCCTGTCAAAAAGATCATTAAAGGAACAGTTGCTGGCAGGGATTTCAGTGGCAAACAGGCCAGGCTTGGCAGGGCAGGACCTTTGCTCCAGCTCACTGCTTTCGCACTGAACTGAAGCGACGGTCCTCGATAGCCTATTGCACTGCTGGCTCTTCATCAGGGGCCACCAACCAGCAGATCGGCATGGGCTGGTCCAGCAGTCCCCAGAAAAACTGTCCAAGATTTTCACCTTTGTAGGGAAAAGCCTTCCAGGTCAGTTCTTCCACCCCAGAAGGAAAGGGTGAAGTCATTGCCCACTGTGACATTTTGGTACCACCCTGTGACATCCTTGGTCTTTTCTCTGTGTGCAGACTGAGCCCCACAGCCTCACTGACACAGCTCTAGCATCCTGCCACAGGCATTGCAGGACTCACCATTTTCCTGAGGCAGCTCTGGCCCCCAGAACCACTGGACCACCTGAGGATGGCAGTCCCTCTGAACAGCAAGTCCATGTGATCGTGAGCAAAGCTTCAAGAGCTGGTGCTAGAAGAGAAATACAAACACCTTTTGGACTTACTTTTCTTTAACATGAAGATATTTAGGACCAGCTCACTTCTCTGCTCCAGACCTTCGATGGTTAAGGACTGCAGTGTTGCCTGCCTGCTGCCTACAGCCATGGCATCACCCCTGCCTGCTCAGGCTGACACGGTGGGTGAGGTGTGCCCCTTTTGGGTGCCCCCAGGGCAGTGTCTCAGCCGGGAGACGCAGGAACCAGGGCAGCAGGACCACTGCCTGCTCCCACAGGGGCTGCAGCTCTTGGGGCTGGAGCCAAGCAGGCACCACCAAGGCAGGGAGCCCTTCCTGGCCCTGCAGAGGGTGGTTAGAGGAAGGAGACAGAGAGGAGCCCACACCTGCCCAGTGTTGCATTCTCTCTAGTCAGCTGGGTTGCTCCATCTGCTCAGCCCAATATTTTCCTTTTGGCTACAGCAATCACCACAGTGTAGGGTCCAGCAGAGAAGAGCCACTGCTGAGATCCCTGTGCTAAACTAGAGGACAGGGAGTGGGAGCAGACAGATCCTATGGCTGAACTACTGGCAAGGAAGTATTTCATCTACCCTGCATGCGAGGGCCAGACCCACACACTTTACTCAACCAAACAATGGAAGTATCTGGATCCACTTTGGCATATTCCAAACACATTGCACCCCATCAGCATCTTTAAGGGATCTATTAATTACACAGAAGTAACTGAGATAACCTTTCCTTCCCTCTGTCTTTCAGCACTAAGAGGTGGTGTAGAAAGGAGGCTATTTATACACAAAGTAGAAAAGTCTATTTTTTGTTTACTTTGAAAAGCCTAGTATTGACTTCCATTTATCTTCCAATAAGTCCTTGTCCAATGCAGCTCAGAATATAATCTGTTCCAAGGGCAGGTGCTCCTTAATGAGAGCTGAAATTTCCATGGTTTTTACTCCATTCATTAAAAGGGAAAGAGAAGGAGAGAAAAAAAGAAGAGAGTTAGAAAATGGCATGAAAGCATATTATCAGTAAATTGTTTCCACTGTGTTTGTGACTCTTCTTAATGTTTTATGAATATGCTAAAAAATTTGCTCAGGCATTTTTCCTTGGGCACTCTAGTTAATTACTTATTCAGAGAGCTTCTACTCTGTTCCTTGCAAAATGTGTTGTGCATTAATTCTGATTATGTACAAAAACCCACCTGCAAGGAAAAACTCTGAATCAGTAATGCTGATAAAATGAGCAGCTCTCCTGGGGCTCTACTGAGAAACAGGATACTGGACAGAATTAAAATCTTGTAGCTAAGGCTATTCATAATGTCATTAACATAAAGGCAATTAAATGAGTTTTTAACCTACAACCCTTTATTGTTATTAATGAACATTAGAAAAACACAGGAGATAAAATTGGTAATTATCTCTGCACCAAGCTATGCAATAATGTGTTTAAATATAAAAAGAAAACAAATGATTATTGTTAGTATTTTCAGTAGCAGAAGCCCCAAGGAGCAGCTCAGTCACATTTAATCACATGGTACTACACCAAGAGGGTTAATTAAACCAGGGCTTTACCTTCAGCATGCTTGGTTATTCTGTTTAATATGGAATCAACAAACAGAAACGCCAATCTGCAAAATATTCCAGGCAGTGCCTTTGCCATCAGGTGAGCCACCTTTACAAAAACCAAGAGGGCTTTCACTCCCTCCTGGACAAGGAGCTGCAGTCCTCTAATCAAGTTTTTATTGTCACATGCTTAAAAAAAAACAGTTCCTGAAACAGCTATATAAATCCTGGTTCATAGTCCAAGCTTACCATTTTGTAAAAAAAAAGAATTTGGGGATTCAAAAAAGATGAACATTTGACAGTAGATGGTAGATATGATTGCAGCACTACAGTGCAGTGAAAGAGCCTCCAGTTCCATTTATTTATGCAAACTATTGTACCCTCTACTTAAGCAGCCATAAATTAGAATATCTTCTAAAGGAGAAATGCACTAAAGCTCAGTGAAATAGCCTGTATCTAGACTTGAACTTAATAATTTGATTAAAAGTTTTATGATTTAAATCTCCAGAATAACTTTAGTATCTCTCTTTTATAATAGTTCTTTTAATGTATTTACAATATTTTGGAGGTTCAGAAATCTATTTTCTGGGCAATATGTAGCTAAAAAATGACAGTTAATAATTCTTTCATCCATGTCAGTAGATAAAGCTTTCCTAAGGAATGTGTCCATTCAGACAGGGCTTAGGAGGGAAGAGCTGAAGGCACTTAAAGACTGCACAGAATCCAGCCCTGGTCTTGTGGAGCAGCTCGTGTTACTGCTGCAAGGACCTGCCCTGTCCAACATCCCTGTGCCCCCTACATCCAGGGGCTGGCATCTGAGGAGAACCCTGCCCAGCAGCAGGAGGGAGGATGCAGGAGTGAAGGGGAAGCAAAAGAAGGAAAACTCAAAGGGTGGTTGGCTGATGTGCTGGGCACAGGGATATCTGAGTGCATTGCACATATGGATGCAAAGGAGGCCTGACAGCTATACAGCTACTTTGTCCCTAGAAGATATTATTCCTGGGGTTCCTGAGGAGAAGTGAGAAATTTAAAGGATTTAGTCAAGAAGAAAAATGACCTAGGTGCTCCCTTACTATTTGGGAAATCTGACTAGTGAGACAGCAAAGGAAGAATTAAGAAAAGAGAAATATCAAAAGGGTGAACAATTAACAGCACAGTTTACAACAGCAGATACCATCAGATAAAGCAGCTGCCTCTTTTAACAGACATACAGCAAGAAAGCAGATAACCTGGCAGCTCAGACATCTGGAAGAGCCTGCAAAACCTCCCTTCCACAGGGAGTGATGGCAAAACTCAGAGCTGGATCTCAAAAGAAGCAGAATCACTTACCAGGCTGAGACAGAGCTCAAGCCTAAGGAAAAAGCCAGATGCACTGAGAAGATAGGAGCAGAGAGGGAGATAGAGGAGGAAGCATCAGAAGTAGTGTTTTGAAATATAAAAGTGAGATGGGACCTATCAAGGGTTGATAGCTGTAAGGGTACAGAGCCCACAGCCAGAGGAGAAAAGCTGCTTTGTGGAGTCAGGCCACGGGAATGGGGCAGACACAGAGGTGTTTCTGCATTACTGTTCAGCTGCTCCCAAGCCCTTTTTAAACACACACAGCCTTCTCCACCACCACCTGTGTTGACAACAACGTGTGGGATCACTGGCACCAACACACCATGCTGTTAAACAGCAAGCTATGGACAAAGGTGGTATTATAGCCAACAGCTTCTTCAGACAACTTTACAGCTCTAAATGCCTGAAAGATTTCCCCCAACAACTACAGATTTCTCTTCCTCCTGATGTGTAAGCTGTTTTCACTTGCTTGTGTAAGCCTGCTATTCACTGGTGTAATAAGGAAAGGCCCAGGCTATTCACTTGCTCTGTAGATGCAGAAATGATGTGCATACTAACCAGCTCCTCCAAGTCAAATAAGCACAGCTGGTTCAGTTTCTCTTGAACTGGGAGGTGTTGTAGGAAGCCATTAAGCCAGGTGAGCTCTGGTGGAGGTGAGATGGCCTCCAGTGCTCTGCATGAGAGTATGCAGCCCTGGCAGGGGTGCACGGTGTCACCTCTGTCCCCAGAGCCCTGCAGGGGCAATGTGCAAACACACAGCTGTGCCATACACACCCCATCCCTTGGCAGCCTGTCAGAGTACAGCAAAGGGCCACCTCTCTCCATCCAGGTTTTTAGTGCTCTCTGCTTTTACATTCAGATTGCATTTTTCTGTGAAAAGCAGACACACACTTTTTGTTGCTTTTTGGGCATCCTTTTCTAGTATTTTAATTATAGATCACCAGTTCATTACTTGATTCTAAACTTTGCCCTCTTCCCTTTGTCAAGGCAAGAATCCCAGGCATTTTTCCATGCCCAGATCAAGCCAATGCTCATTTTCACTGAAAGCTGCTTAAGACAGGATCACACTGTGCCATCCTGCTCCAGCCCCAGGGGTTTCTGCACCCTTGTGCTAGGAGGAAGCAGCACACACCTGTGGCACATGGCAGATAGCAGAGCTACGACCCTCCACCTGTACATTAAAGAAAACAACCCAAAACAAATTCACACAAACAACACAAACACAAATTATGGTGAGGACAAGAGCAATATAATGCCTGTTTGAAGATAAATTTCATCACATATACCTTGGAAGAGTTTAAATTGCTGCAACCACTTGCTGTTTTGGACATCTTCATCCAAGGCAGTCATCCAATGCAGCAGTGATCCAAAAATGCAGTGACATCCCAAGAAGGAAAGGAGCACTGTAAAGAGTCCCCAGGTTTCTGACATCAGCAACATCCAGGTCAGTACAAGCATTCCTGCTCTGCTCAGATGAAATCACAAACCTGGGAATAACCTGCTCACTGTGGGGATCAGCTTGCTGGAACTATCCAGCTCACAGTCACCTCAGGGAAGGGAGGACACAAGAAATCAGTCTATTCCAGCATAACAAACCCTATCTTCTTTATAAGCTAAGGCATCAAAGAACTACCAAGCCTACATCTTATTTACAGTATTTTAGTGGATAAATGACACTCTTGCTACTTTTTTTTTTGCCACCTATCAAGTGTTTACAGTGACAACAGCCTGTTGTCTGTCATTCAGAGGGTCGGCACCTGTCTGGATAATAGCATGACTCAATATTCCTGAAGTGCTAGATTTCTGTAAGAGAGGAAAAATCAATAACTGTGACAAGTGCTATCCATTAGAGCCCAAGAGCAGAGAGCAAACGATTACACAATGTCATTTGTTTAATATAACAAGACTGTAAATGAAAACTCTATCAATTGATCTTTGGAGAATAAAACATCCTTTCAAAGGCAAGATGACCATGGACCAGATCTACAAGGCCAAAATGGTCAATAGCAGCTGAAGCTCAGGGTTCCCATCCTGTCAGTTGATGGACCACTTTGAGATCAATAGCTTCCAGTGCGTACAGATCATGACAACAGCAGCCATCAGCACCAGCTCCCACTCCAGGGCAGAGCCAGAAATGTACTTTTCTGTACAGCTCTGCTTTTTCTGCATCGGGTTTTCTGAGCAAAGCAACACATGCATACAAAATACATCATATACATTGAGATCTCTATTTCAATATTCATAATATATGCTCGCACTCAAGATAACAGCATTTTTAAGAACTCTGAGAATATGGACAGCAGGAGGTAAAGAAATTTGGCTGGCTTCAAGAGCACAGTCATCCACTGCTCTCCAGCTCCCTTCCCACCCTCGGTCGCTTTCATTGTTTGGCGTGGTGGCCTTGTGCCACTTGGGCTGATGTTTCACTTCTAAGTGGCATTTCAGCTTTGGCTCCCTCCCCGCCCAGCACCCTCTCCCGGATTAGCTCTGGGTGCCATATGGTACAAATGGCCTGCCACACACGCGCTCAGACAGCGTTTAAAAACCTGCCAGAACGCTGCCTCTGCTGGCAGCCTGCCTGGTGGCTCCGTGGGCTGCAAAGGGAGCGTGAGGCTGCCTGGAAATAATGGAGATGGGGCCGTGCCAGGTCGTGCTCAGCAGCCCTGGGAGCGGCGCTCCCCTTGCCCGCTCCCGCGGCACCGTCAGACATTCCTGCACACGAACCCCCTTCGCTGCTTCCCCAGCTGCCTTGTGATACAATCAAAACCAGCATTTGTTTACTTCAGCTGAATTCTGCTTCATTCTGAGCGTGGGCCCAGGGGAGCACACACAGGTCCACGGGCTGCTCCCCAGACAGTGGCACAGCGGGGCACGCAGGTCTGCAAGGAGAGCGGCCGACTGGGATGGGCAGGACAGGCAGGGCAGCAGCACCACTGGGAACTTGCTAAGGTTTCCCCACCTTGCCATAAAGTCCTTTCCTAAAGCATGTATATTCCTCCTCTCACGGTGGCATGTGCATGTCCTTAGCTGCTTGCAGGAGGGTTGGTCAGTCCAAGAGCATCACCCCGAGAGACCCGGTCTGGAGAAGCAGAAGAGAAGGAAGCCTTGTGGAAACTCAGTAGAATATTGGCCCCTCATCTCAGGAGAAAAAAAAAATTGCATGAAAATCATCTACAGCACCAAACCTCCTCCAGTGTCTCTCCAACAACACAGACATTTTTCCCCTCTTCTCTGACTCTCCTGCAGCCTGACCAAGCCTCTTGCTTTCCCTCATCCCGCAGCAGTTCCAACTCTGATTTCTCCTCTACCAATCTGATCAGATTTTTGCTTAACTTCTTTCCCCTCCAAGAAAGGAGACTTTCCATCTTCTTGTTATACTAGAAGCAGCTTTATTCAAATATCTGGATCATTTCATATCAAACATCATATTTTGGTTTTTATCCCTATTAAATCTGTATCGGATTTTGTTTCCAGGTTTTGGCTGAGAGCTTCTCATGGGCCTCTCCCTCTCTAGAGCTTTTCCCTAGCAGTGGCCTTCCCCCCCTCCAAAATCCTGCTGCTAGTGCTATGAAATTGTTTTCCTCCAATGCCATTTCAGAAAAAAAGGCAATAATCACAGAATAGTCTGAGCTGGATCATCAAGTCCAGCTTTCAAGTGAATGGCCCATGCTAAGTACCCACACCAGTGGAGGTGACCCACTGCCCCACCCAGGAGCCCTGCAGTGCCCACAGCACAGACAGGCAGTGTGCCAGAAGCTGGTGGCAAGGCTCAGACAAGGAGCACTTGGAGCACGCTGGGTCCACCAAGGCTCCAGACCCACCAACTCCCTGAGTGGTGGAAACTATGGACACTCCCAGCAGCACCTGGAAAAGGTCCTGCCATGGAAAACCTGAGATAGGCAAGAAATTACATTGGCTGAACCACTCACCTAAAATCCAATCATCCATCTGCTTGGGGCCGCTCGTGAAGTGAGGTACCTCAAGCATCTGCAAACCACTGATGTCAAAGGGTCAGGCTGGATACCTCCAAAGCTGGATGGCTTCACTTACAGCAGATGAGAAGGACAAAACTTGCAACTCCTGCGTCACTTGCTGTTGGGCAGGTAGGTCAGCAGTTAAGATGAGGCTGCTCCTTAAAAATACACCATTTTGTGTGTTTGTAACTCATCAACTCCAGATAACCTCCAGTAGAGCATCAGACTTGCAGGAGCCTTCATTCTTCCCAGATGGGACTTCAAAGCTGTAACGCTACCCAGACATATTTGTGCATTATTTAGCTCTTGTTAGCCTAAGCTTGGCCCTTCAGTCGCAGTGGGGAGGGGAGAGAAGAAAGGCAAGATTAGAATAAAAAAAGCAAAACTATAAAAGGAAATGCAGGATGAAAACACCTTGACAATGACTGGTGGCCACATTGGTAATTCCTGTGCAGTGGTGAAGAAAGTAGCAATGCCACGTTCTAATGTATTCTGGTGAAATATTTGTACGATGTGCCTACTCAAAGCTTCAGATGAAACAGCCTCTTTATAAGCTTTTGATAGCTAGGAGGGAAGTGGCTTTGCCATTACCTCTGTTTGTGAAATGAAAGCAATACTGAGTCTTGGTGCTCCTGGATGGAGGTGCTGATCATCACAGTGACAGCCAAACTAGCTGTGCTTGTTGTTTACCTTATGCTAAGGGGAAGGAGCTCCTTTGTTGTCATTGTATTGTGTGATGTGGTAAAACACAATCCGTGCCCAACGCGCACGGGAATTTCAAGCCAGCAATATTTATTATCCATGCACAGACAGCACATATTGCTGCTTTGCTGTCAGTGCTGCTTGCAGTGCTTTGGTGAAAATAAAAGGGGCATTTGTATCTCGAGTGCCACACTGTGCTGTGACAACACGAGTGTAGCAAGGGCTGTTTGGTACGGTACCACGCACACAGGGCTGAGAAGGAAGGTTCCACCACAGCTGCCTGGAAAGACTCAAAGTGCACAGAAGGAACCCTTGCAGGTGACATTTGTAACCTCCTGCTGTAAGGGATGTGCTCCCAGGCCCCAGTGCTGCCCTGGGTGTTCCCGCTGTTGGCAGCCAGGAGCTGCTGTTCCTGGGAAGCCCCACTGCCTGCAGAGGTGCCTGAGGTGTGTTGGAGTGGGATTTGGCCAGGACATGGAGCTCACTGAGAAACACCAGGAGCCTGGTATTCCACATGCTGAACAACTTTTTAACTGGGTAAAGGATCCTAGGTGAGCAGCCTAGGATCCTTTACCTGAAACAATCTGAGGGGATTAAAACCTTTCACAAGCAATCAGCTCTACCTAGCAGGTTTCTAGGGCTTGTTCTATATGGTGCAGCATAAGATCCTCCCTTATTTTCCCAAAATAAGCGAAGAAATCAACAATACACAAGTGCTGGACCAAGCAGCTTTAAGAATCATACAGGTTCACTGCACTTTCCCAGCTTTAACATGATAATCAAATAGTTATGCTCTCACAAAGTTCAAAACACATGAAATTCCCCATCAAGCTAGACAATTGTTTTAAAAGTTGTCCTATGTTCAGTCAGAACTTGCAAAGAAAGAAGAAAAACCCACCTGATACATGTCTTCTTTCTTTAGCCTCTGATCTTGAGTCTGAGGAAGCTGTGAACACAACTGCACTTGGGAATTAGTCCCTGGCACGGCTAGGGAAGGCTTTTGTGTGTTAATAGTGCATCATTTTCCCTCACCACAGCCTCTGTGTCAAAGCCACCTCCCCTGCATGTGGCTGGCCATGCCTGCTGCATGGGAGTGTTGACACTGGAGGGTGGCTCCTGCTCTGCTTCCTAAAATCACAGAGCTCCAAGACCAAGGGACCTTTAGAAGGGAAACGTGGCACAAAGGTAGCACTACAGTGTCCCAAAGTCTCTGGAGCTCACCATCAAGTTTATGGCATTTTTCCCCATGACATTAAGATGTTCTTCTCTGCAGTGGGGCAGAGCACTGGCATGCACAAGTGGCAGGAATGTCTCCACAGCAGGCACTACCCACCTTCCATTCTCAAGCCTGCAGTCCCTCAATCCCTCCTTCTGAGAGGCAGGTATGCCTCAGTCACCCTGAAGCCCCCACTAGGCTACCTGACTGATTTCAATACTGTTCAGAAGTTGTAAAACACCCTCTTGCTGATCCCTTGGCTACCAGCTTGTAGAGGGGAGCAGTTGGATTAGAGCTGTCTCCTCCCACAGAGCAGCCATCAGAGCTTCAAACACCTGAAAGGTGAGAAGAAAAGGGATTCACATTTAAAAATACCAAGTCACTTCAGCTACTACTAGTTTATTGGTTCCCAAATCAATAAACTCAACTGAATAAAGTGGGACTTACGGAATTGAAGCAGAACACAACACTCTGTGCTCTGAGGCTGAGAGCTGCTTTCAGCGTTACAGCCAATGCAGCAGCTGCCAACAGCTTTGCACCTTCCCGACTTGTGCTACCTTAAGAAGAAAAGCAGTACTTTCCCTCATCTGCATGTCCATCTCTGTTAATTGGTGACAAGCACAAGCAGTGCCCCCAGCAGCCCCTCTGAGACACAGAGCACAGTGGTGTTCCCACAACACATTATTCTGGGAGTCAGCCTCGATGGGAAGCAGAAACCTGTACCAAGAAAAGCTGCTACTGGTAAAACAGATTTTTTTCTGCCCAGTTTGATTCCAGCCACAGGGTGCTACAGAACAACAGCTATTTGTATTGCAACTGTCTTCTAGGCTGCTTCCTTCTCACCAAGTACATTCCACAGAGCTGTTCTTTGCAGTCAAAACCACAGACAAACATGGATTACAAACATGGATTAATGAAAATATTTGAATGGGCTTTGATGAGGCTGTGGAACTAGAAAACACCATCGTAACAGCTGGGATCCCTGCACTGAAAGGACACACTGTTAACTGAAGTAAATATGTTGCTGTGAATTTCTGACTTAATTGACAGAACATTTTATAGTGTGAACTTCAAAATCTCATTAGGAATGAATCAGAACATGGCTATGTGCCTGTAACATTTTCAATGCCAACATATAGGCAGGCCCACTTGGAGCTGATATCATTTCTTGATCAAGCAGCTGAGAGATTCCAATGTAATTCAATGCAATCAACTATAATGCTTCGTGCCAATATGTAAAACTAAATTGGATTAAAAGAAATACCATCTCAAAATTGTGGTCTGACAGACAAATCCCAGCATTTTTAGTGTCTCTCAGTTCACAGCCATCCCTGACATGCCTAAGCTAAAGAAACGAAGGCATTTTCCTGCACACATTGAGGTGTGAGGTGCCCGAGAGGCCGGCCAGGCTGCCCAGGAGGATCTCTGTGTGATTGAAGGGCTCTGGCAGTAACTCCTCCTGCCCCAGGAGGACTCTGCATTTTGGCACTACATTACCCCTGTCATACTCGTTCTGATTACGGAGGTACGACTCAATTCTCAGCAGCTTCAGCGATAATATTGCAAAACTGAGCATGACCAAAAGCCCTTCCAGACACGTGGAGCCCGCCTGCTGCTGCTCAGTGCGGGCACACTGCTGACAGAGCAGCACCCACGCCTCTCCCAGCGAGGCACAGGGCACCCCAGACCAGGGGCAGCCTTGTGCTGCTGCTGCCTGCCCACACTGCCAGCTCAGCCCCTGCCCTGGCACAGCCTGCTGGCGACTGGGCTTCAGCTCAGACCAGCCCGCTCTCCTGAGCCAGGGAAACTTGGACAGCTGGAGCTTGGAGAGACTGCCTTTACAACAGTCAATTAACTGGGAACACCTAGCACGAGTACCCTTATGTGAAAGCTAGCTAACCAGTAGTTTCAACAAGATGAGGGTCTGGTCAATCTTTTGTGAGAGATTCAGGAGGTAAAAAAATCCATCATATATGGTTGGATCCCTCTTTTAGTGAAAGAGCTGTCTTAAGAAATTACTGAATTACTTGAAACAAACCAAAACTATCCTCTCACTACTATCTCAGGCCCCCTGCTTAACTAATTTGTTACATTTTGAGAACTGACCTTTTGATGCTTGGGAGACCTTGGAGCTGGCACAGTCTCCCTGATGCAGATCCCAAGAAAGCAGGACTGAGGGCATCAGCAGTGACACACCAGACATTCCTGCTTTCCCCCTGCCAGGCTGGAGCTGCACAGGTCACACAACCATGGCTGGATCTCAAAGTCACCCTCAAAAGCCTAGGGTAAAAAACACCAGTTCACATTGCCAGGTTTCTTCATTCACTGTTTCGTTCTGAGTTAAAGGGATGCCTGGGAGCTGAGGCAACCCTGTAATATCTGCTTAGCCCACAAGTACACAAATTAAAATATCTGACAGATTGCTAATGAGCTGATGTTGGAATGCCTGGTTAGTCTGTTATCATTTGGCCGTTCACAGCTTCCTCACAGCCCATCTGCGAGCCGGGGCAGCTACAGCCTTCCTCCATTTACACCTTTTGCCATTATCGGCCTTTGGGAAAGGCCTTCAGCAATTAAAGTTTGTATCAAACATATTGTCATCTTTCCCACCCTGTTACAAGCCCCTCTGTGCTGCTACAAAAGGTCTGCCCAACAGAAGGCTGGAGCTGGAGTATTTTGTACACACTGCTGTACCTGAGCGCCGGGCTTGTGCTCCAGCCTGGCAGCTTCGCTCGCGTTCCACACCAGTGCTCAGCACTGCCCTGGCAGCTCACAGCTTCTCCTGGGCAAAACCCACCCAGCTAAAGCCTCACACATCTGAGCTACCACCCCGTGAAAGCCTTCCTAGAATTAGCCAAAGTTTATAGGCACATACACTTTTGTTCTGAGGTGAAAGAAGAGAGAACCACGAGCTAATCAGTTTGGGGTTCTGGAGAGGAGGTGTCCTACCTGCAGGTACCAAAGGACCAACATTGCTGGGGGACAGATGCAAACTGAGGGCAAGTGCTGCATGCTCCTACTTACTCTGCTGAAAACCCCGTGGAGAGCTGCTCTGGCCTTGGATGGAGCCAGCCAGCATCGGGCAGAACTGGTGCAGAGGCACACTGTGCCAGCTGTCCATGCATGTCCATCAGCTGGGAGGCAACCTCTGGGAGTAAGTGGGCCCAGTGCCTCCAACCACTGCCTCTTACAAATTCCCAGTGTGTAAGAAGATCTGCATTGACTCTGGTTTGCTGCAGACACTGCAGTCCTCGGGGCTGCAACTCTGTCCACCTAAATAAGGTGGAAAAAGGAAAGTAAACAGATTAAGAGGAGATTGAGTGTGCAGGTTATACGGCAGAACTGTATGGTGGCAACTTGTTTGGCTTCTTTGACTAATGACTATTCACACAATCACTCACACCGGGCAAGAAAAGCATAAATACAAGAGATCAAGCCCTGACGAAAAAATTCTTTTTTCATTCAACTTGGAAAACTTGGTCATAGTGGTGGAAGGTGCTTCCAGGCAGCTCCAACTTGCATAAGAGGCAGAGAAGTGCAGAGATCCCTGACCTTGTTTGGCAGTATTATGAAAGGTCTTATTTTCAGATGGATGATCTGATCTCAAAATATCCCCCAGTAATGAGCACAAACAAGCCTTTCATCTGTCTGTCTCAGCCATGTGTCTGTTTGCTTTCTCTGGTTTTCAATGCAGGGAACAGCCTTGTGAGGGCTGCAGAAAGCAGAAGGAAGCTGAGCAGTGTAGCACCACTGCAGCAAGGGGTTACCAGTGTTGCTGGACCAAAACCACAAACCCAAGTGCTCTGCTCTGCCCAGCCACACGGAGCAGCAGGCACCACTGCCAGCTCTCCTGGGCACCTCCAGCTGCCTGCCTGCTCCACGGGGGCAGGCACAGCCCTGAAGGGACAGCAGGCTCTGGAGCATTGCTCTGACCTAGCACCATGCAGGCTGTGGCCAGCAAAGCTCATTGAGAGAGATGAGAGTGTAAATTCCCTGACATCACAAGGGGCTCTTCAGAGAGGCAAGGCAGGGTTCATTGCTTTGCCATCTCCTCTGGCTTGCCCAGCAGCCTGAGCACCACAGGGTGCCAGAGCTGCCAGCCCAGGCTGCTGCAGGTGGCCCAGAGGATGGCTGGTGGCCCTGCTGGTGGCCAGCACTGCCCTGCCGGCAGCCAGGCTCTGCTGGGCAGCACCAGGGCTGCTGCTGGGGCAAAAGCAGCTGCTCAGGCTGGGCTGGGACAGACTGAGGCCCCAGGGGGAGGGGGCAGCTTCCATCCACCCAACACACCTCTGCTGGGGTGTGCTGTGCCTCTGCTCCACACCCCCAAACCAGGACACCTCACCAGCCATGCAGAGCAGCAACCTTCAGCACAGCCAGGGCAGGGGGCTTGGCCAGCAGCTGGGCAGGCAGAGCAGTGAGCAGCACCCACAGAACCTCCTGGAAAGGTTTTGTGTCCTCAGCACTCAACAGGGAAACCTCAACAACACAAAACATTCATTCCTTGTAAGAACACACTGCAACATTCAGTTCTCCTAGTGGTAAATTATAGGATTTTTATCATTAACCAGTTCTCAGATCACAAGTTACCAAGATTCCATTTGAATGTTGCAGTTTTCACGTTGTGAATCTTGGCTTAAACAATTCTTTCTCAAATAAATACTCCTTTTTCAGTTTCTACTGATGCTTTTGTTGTTCACAGTAATCAAGTTCCCAGTTGGCTAACCTCTCACCTAACACAACGTCTTCATCTTTCATTTGAACAAAATTTATCATCCATAAGCAAAGACAGAAAATGTGTGAATGTCTAAAGCTTATGTAAATTAAGAGGCTCTGCACACTGGTCCTAAAAATAGTAGATAATAACAAGCATTTCTTCAGCATACTATAATTATGGGCCTGCTGTCATGTTTTGCATTGTCTAGAAGGTCACAGTTGCATTATACAAAATTTACAGTATATTATCAGTTAAAAACACAATAATTAGCAAGCCCACATCTTCCATCTTCAGCACCCGTGATGCATGTTCACAAAAAGCATAAAAAAAAGGCATGTTGTTTACTTTATGTGGACAATACACACTTAAATTTAATCATCAGTGTCTGCTATCCAGCAGGCAATATCCTTCTGCTATTATAACACTATTTGCCAAGACCAGACTATACCCTTGGGGTGAATTTGTCCTTAATGAAGGGACAAGGAGCCAAACCTCTCACTATCATATCACTGACATACACTTTGACGTATTTCTTTAAACTTTATAATTCTGTATGACTTATTCTAAGATAATGTCTGGGTGAACATCTCAAGCATTATTTTGAGCATTATAATAAACCTTTAAACTTAGCATTCCAATTTTTCAACTCACAAATTTTGTGTATTGAGAGAACCTATCCCATAACGTGAGTCATTTTTTTGCTTTCCTGAACAATGGAATTTGAAGAAAGTTGGGGGAGATTGCACCCAGACCACAAGTGCCACAGCTTCTAGCAAAAGCCCTCAAGAGGTTACTCAGCTCCCACATTGTCCCATCCAGCCTCTTTAGATGTCCCTGGCTGTGGACAGCAGGAGTGGCTGTTCCTCACTAGCCACCATATCACTTGTGGTCATTCACAAAACTATTATTAAAAAAATCCTAGCAAGAGGTCAGAACTGGTGGCATTTACTCCTTGACAACCAGGAAAAAAAACTTGGGAAAAGTTTATCATTTTCTCAGTGAAACAAAAGGACAGAAATCTCTCTGTTAGAAATGAGCAAATAAAGCCTTTCCAGACTGCTGCGTATCTTTTGACTGCTTTTAAGTGCCATTAAATATGAAACACCAAAATGTTTCCATTCAACTTTTTCAGCAAACAAAGGAGGTCTAGGAAATTCACAATCAGGAATTGACTAAAACATTATCCAGCGCAATTAAGAACTTTGCTATGGATGGAAGAATTTGCTAATTCCACTCACACCCTTTGCCCCGAACCCCTCTGCAGCCACCGTGGCAGGGATTACAAGTGCTGTGGGGAGCCAGCAGCTGCCAGGAGAGCCAGAGGAGACCGAGCTCCAGCAGGCACCGTCGCAGTCTTTCATGTCGTGCCAGGGAACCCAAGGCCCGGCTTGTAACAGCCCCGCCTCTGATTTCTGGGCTGCCCTAGATCGCCTTCCTGCTGCCATATGTCACCGTCCCCAGGTCATGCTCCGTGGGCTGAGCAGAGCTGGAGCTGCGCAGAGCCCGGCACAGGACAGGAGAGATCCCTGCAGAGCCCCGGGCAGCAGCGGAGAGACACCCACGGCCCCGGGGGGACACCCACGGCCCAAGGCACACGGGGCACCCACGGCCCAAGGGACACGGGGCACATCAGCCCCGGGGGGACACGGGGCACATCAGCCCCGGGGGGACACGGGGCACATCAGCCCAGGGGACACGGGGCACCCACAGCCCCGGGGGACACGGGGCACATCAGCCCAGGCTGGAGCAGCGCGGTCACCGACACTTCCAGCAGTCACCAGGCAGGAGGCTGAAGGAAAAGGGGGTTTGCAACCAAGCGCTTTATGAGTCTCGCCAGATCGGTGGTGAAGTCGGCACCCAAGAGCGCACAGAGCCGGGGTGTGATGTGGAACAGCCAGGCAGCATCACATCATCAGTGCTGGACAAGCCTGCAGCCTGCACAGGCCCTGGGCTGGCACTGAGGCTCAGAGCAACGCCAAAGGACAGAGTGGGTCGTGCACAGGAACCTCAGCCAAAACTGCCCTAAGCCTCAGCAACAGCCTTCACACAGAAATCACCCTGTTAAAGCAAAAAAATAGACTGGACAGGAAAATGCACATTCTTAAGAGTCTTTGAGAATTTCCTCAGTTGTTTATGTCCCATGTGAGAAATTATTTAAAGGATAAGTCCTCCTGTGCAGCTCTCGGTGCTTCAGATCGTACAGCCTGCATGCAAAACCCAGTCTGAGCAGACAGAACACCTCCCCGCACCTCTCCTTCATCCAGCCCTGCCACAAATGCCTGCCCAGGGTGTGCCAGGCCCTGCAAGCAAAGGCACAGCACCAGCAGTGCCCTCTGGGACCCCACCAACACCAGGGAGAGTCTGCTTTGGTGCAGCCATAAAGAGGAATCTGGAGGCTGACAGGAGTTCCAGCTTGCACAGCTGATGCCACCAGCAGTTTCCACCACATGCAACAGGCACCAGCCCTGCACTCCAAACCCTGGGACTGCTGCAGTTCATGGTACACACCCACCCCAAACACCAGCCCTCCCTGCTCCTTCCATGTGCCAGGCAGGGCATGATCAGAGAGCTACAGACCAGGCAATTCACAGATATGGGAGGTGCTCCAGGCTCTGCCCACCTTCCTTCTCCAGCCTCCAGGTTTTCATTTCACTATTCCTGCTGAGATGGGAAGGCTTTGCCAGATGTGCTCCCCAGCATACCTCCCAAAAGAGTTTGCTTGCTGGCAAAGGCACTTGTGAAATAGCTGCATCAATCTGAAAGCTAGTGATTGTTAATACAAGGAGGGGAAGGACTATTAAAAGCTGGACTGAAATATAGTGAGCTTCATTGGCAGCTTTGTAACTGGGTCCAGCTCAGCCCCCATAAAATGGGGTAGATTTGTGCCCTTCTGCTCCATAAAAGGACGTGCAGCTTGCCCAGAGGAACAGGGGTGGGCAGGGAGCCCCAGGCACACAGCTGGGAATCCTGTCCACCTCTGTGAGTCTGCTGTAGCAGCGTGGCTTCACCAGAGAAGCACACACACCTTTGGGAGATCAGCCTGGTCACTTGGGGTATTTTGGAAAAGGAGATGTGATGTCTTTGATATGAAGCTGCAAGCTCAGTAGGGAAACATGAAGTAATACCCTCAAATAGGTATTTTCTTCAGCATTATCACACAAACACTTTGGCCTGCCTGGCTTTACATGAGAATAAAAGCCTGTGCAGTTCAGCAGAAGGTGCTGTTTGGTACAGAGTGGACTTTAAGGCCAAATTTTGAGGAGACAATGCCAGACACTGTGAAATCCCTGGCAGCAACCTTGCCATGTCCTCCAGCCCAGATTCCCTTTTCCCCTGATGGGATCATTCAAACCAGCCTCAGCCCAGGTGAGTAGCAGACTCAAAGGCATTACCTGGAGTCAGGACAGGTGTCCAAAGAGTGCTGCTTCAGAAGGAAGAACCATCCAAGCTCAGCACTGGAGGAGAGTCAAATGAGCATGCTGTACCTGTGTCAGCTGCTGGCTGGAGATCCCTCCCTGCCACCCTTCCCCAGAGGACTGCATGGATAAACACCCTCTATTTGAACAAGACCAACGACAGCAAAATGGCTTGCTTGTCTCTAAAAAGCCTCTAATGATGTGCATCAAGGGAGAGACCCACGGCCTGACAGACTTCTTTTTCCCCAGAGTGGAACATAAAAACACATTTCAATAGCAAGGAGGACACAGTTTGAAGTGCATCCCTAGTTAATTATATCCAAAAGAGTAATAATAAAATAAACTATTAAATTTTAAAACTCCCTCCTTAAAGTATTAAGCATCTTGTTACTGTGGTGCAGTTAAACCCCATGCTGAACAATGCTTTGCTTTCTAGGAAGGTAACAGTGGTCATAATGAAATAAGGTATTCTATACAAAACTTACTTATTCTACACAGTCCTCTATTATTCAACAAAAACCACAACACATTCTTTAGCTTTAGCACAGTACTCTTTTAGAAAAATCTGACATGTACGGCCAGTGTTTGTGTGTGAACAGACAGCAGAGCTGATCAACACTGCTCAGGAAGGTTCTGCATACCGTGGGAGAGCAGGGAACTCACTGCTGCTTTTAAGAACAGAGGTTCCATTCCTGGCACAAATACTGAGGCTAGTTTGAAAACTCCAGTGGCTGACTGGATTATGGACTTCACTGTAGCCCAGAGCCATGGAAAGAAACTGCTTTGATGCAGCTCTTGTAAACAGCAAAGGCCAAGTGGGAAGGTTGTTTTGAAAAATGAAGAAGAAAAGAAGAACTGAGTTTATCACTAAGGAATTTCCTGCTCTTGTCATTTAGCCAATTAAAGGTATTTACTTAACACTAGAAATTAACAAAACACTTAGTTTGAATATAGGAACATTTTAAACCGATTTCTCAGGTACCAACCCACTGCAGCCCAGCGGGACACGAGGGTTATCCCAAACCCTGGCGCTGAGAGCCGGACGCCCGCGGGGAGCCGGGCAGGAGCCGAGGGGCTCGGTGCCCTCTGCCCTGCGGGCACCTGCGGTGGCACCGGGCCCTGCACCGCCCCCACACTGCCCTGCAGGACAGCTGGGCATCCCCTGGCACCGGGGACTCTGCTCTGACAGCAGCCACCAGCTCCTCCTCAGCGCTCGCTCCTCTCCACAGGCTCAGCATTCCTCATCCTACTGCTCCTGCCACATGGTTCTGCTTTCTCTACCACATATCCTTGTTCTCACAAAGCCAAGGAGAAATGAAGCAAACTGAAAGCAGATAGCAGAGATGTCTGAATTAAAAAAACAGCAACCTTTTTCACTCATTTTTACTTTCCACACCCCCTCACACTCCCAATACAGCACCATTCCCCTGCCACGACCAACCTGCACAAGACCACACCACACCAGGCACAGAGCCCAGACAACCTTGGAGACCACACACTGAAGTCACCCAGGGAGTTTTTGAAAGCAGGCACTGCTGAAACAGAGCCATGACTTCAGTGAGAAACCCCAGATGGGTCAGAGTAACCATGCTAGTGCATTTCTCTTCCATGAGGGGAGTCTGGAAAGGAAGACTGCAGCTGTGCACAGTCAGGTGAGCTGAATCCCATCCTTTAGCTAGGACTCACCTGAACAGGTCTGTGCACATCCAGCAACTCTGCAATGGTCTCCAAGAGCAGTAGGTGTTGATCCATGCCTGCAGATGACAAGGAGTGTCAGACTGGAGGACAGTGAATCTTATCTCTGAAGCAGAACAGACTCTGACATGTCCAGGTACTCAAGACACTCAGCTCACCTTCCCACTGGAGAAGCACTCAGCACTGCAGGTGCAGAGTGGTCAGCCCAAACAGGGCAGCAGCAGCTGGGCAACCTCTGGCCATCTCCCCCCTTCCCTGCACAGTGTGTTGAACTGCACCTCCTCAAAGCATTGAAGCCTGGGCAATGGACAGGGCTGTACTCAAGAGGACAAGTGCATCAGATGACAGTATCAGCAACTACATTGAAACCTGCTGAGCTGGAACCCCTGAATTTCTTATGAAACAAAAAAAAAAATAAATGTGATTGAAGACTGACTGGTGACCTCAACAGCACAAGAGGGGTTAAAGTGCTGTCAGCAAATTGGGCTTGGACTCTCACACCTCTGCTCTGCAGCCCCAACCAAAGGCTTGGGGTGTGATCTCTCTGGTCTCTGCCCACCTCCCTGCTCACAGGGTGCAGCCAAGCCAGGAGGCAGCAGCACCGTGCCTCCCTGGGGCACACACCCCAAATCACTTCCCTTGCCTGGATGCTGCAGTTGCAACAATTCTCTTGTATCCACTACTCTGAAACTGTTATCCGGGTTTTGTCCATCCTTGGAAATGCAAGTTATTTCGAACAGTGGGGCCCAAGCCCCAGCAGCTCCTGAAAGCACAAAGTCACCAAGCTGCTATTAAAGATATCCAGAGGGGCATTTGTGGACTGTGTGACCCAGCAGGTTTTTTGCATCTAGAAAACAGAAATGTTTTCTGTAGTTTAACAAGTTATTGAAAGGTCAATCCAAAAAGTATCCTGTAATAGAAGTATTCAGACATTTCTATTTCATCTCCTCTGTTGAGGCCAGTGTAGCTCAGCTCATGGAGACTTACCTCAGGCTATAGCTCACCCTACAAGCACTCATTCCTGGCTCACTCTTGTTAGTTATGTACCACACTGTGCAACATCAGCTGAGGTATTTTAGAAATACAAGTTTAAAAAAGCATCTGGTCTTCTTTAGATGCTGGCAGGGAGAGTGCTTCCCACCCCTCCCAGCACTCAAGCAATAGATGAAGAACTCTCCATCAGCTGTGCTTTGTAGCTGAAATGAGCAGATCGTCCACAGGGGAGGGGAAATCATCTTTGTAGCTTAACACCATGCAGAGACAAGAGGCAATACCTTCTAAAATGCACTTGCTCCACACGCCCAGCACGGCCCCATCCCCAAACACTAACAGAGCTGGAGGTGGTAACACTATCATTTCAGTGTAGGCATCTACCAGTCACAGCATCTTTCCACCAAACCTGCCACCACCACTACACTCTAACTCATGCAAGGAAGCAACATTTACCTGTGAAAAAAGGCAAAACAGGACTCTCCTTATGCAGATCCAGCAATAACAGCATGTAGGAATTCCACAAGACTGAGGCAACTAGATTTCTTGCTCACTTCTTGTCCCACTCCCATTGATTCTCCTCTGCCCCACAGTCCTGCTAGTTTTGAAGATGCTGGCACCTGAATGCAATTGTAGTGGATTACCTAAGCAAGATGAACAGCACCTGATACCACACCAGAACAGGCTCATGACCTCCAAAGCGTTACAAATACACAGACCAGTGAAATCCTGATCCTTTCACTAAATAATACAGATTTCTTCTTAATTGGCTGTATTTTTTTAAATTCTATCCTACTTTCTTCCATGAAATAAGGCACAGTATTCTGCATTTTGAATGCTGTCCACAGCAGAGGATACGGTGGCCCTTCTAAACACCAGCACACAGTGGATTTTAAAAACATTCCCACATAAGGAGAAGAAACCGTGGGCTAAATACCACAATCAGCAAAATCCTGGCAGAAGCCAGGAAAAATACAACAAATGGCTCCCAGGGGTGTGAAACCAAGGCCCCCACACCCCCCAGCAGGAGGGGATGGCTCTCCCAGCAAAGGCAGAGGGAGGAGCACAGCTGGAGTCCCACAGACCCCGAACCAGAGCACGGGGTGAGTGCTGCTGCAGGGCTGGGCCAGCAGGCTCCCACAGAATAAGTGTTGTGCTTTCTGACTCCTTTCCAACTCGGTGTTTGTTGGGAAACATCAAAGCCAGTGGAATAGTAGGTGTCCCAAAATGTCTTAATTCAGAGAATTAGTGTTAACCGAGTCTGATTACCTCCATTTATCTCTAATTAATTACCTTTACCTAATTAGACACCCTGTTTCCAGTAGACATGGAGTCAAGTAGACTAGATTATTAGTGTAGTCATTGTGCCTTTACAAAATCCTGAAATTAATGAAACGTGCAAAAGAATCCACAGCTTTAATTGCACAGGTGTTGCCTTATGGCAAAGCTTTATCATCTGATTACACCAAGGGATTATTAGTGACTTTTTATATAGAGGATGAGCCTGTGAAATGTACCTTAGCAACAGCTCATTAGTTTAGGGTCGTTACTGTATTATTTATTACATTCAGCCTTCCCCATTATCTAGATTGATTCATGGACCTATATTTTCCTCCCCTCTGTGCAGGAAATAAATAAATAAGTGAAGGCTGGCTATTGCTGTCCAGCTGCAATATGAGGGGAAGGCAGAACGTATTCTCCAGCTACCAATATTCACCCTTTAATATAAAGCCTTAAAGTTGATTTAAATAAAACTCCTTTTTTTTCCCTCCCTCAGAAAAGTAATCAATTCAAGCTTCTGTCAAACCGGAATGCTTCCTACATGCCATCTAAGCAGTTTGGGCTACCTTAAATCTTTTCAGATAAATAAAAATACATTACTGGATTGAAAAATTGAGTCCAATATATTTAATCCAAAATAATTTTTTTCTGCTATAATTCATGCTTTATGAAATCTATCAGAAATATTTTATTTTGATATTTCCCTTAACTGTTTGGTTGTTGGCTACTTCTTCAGGTTTGGAGGAGTTTGCCAGGTAGAAAAACTGAATAAATAAAGCAAAGCTGCAGCCTCTGCATTAAGAACCACTTTCCCCAAAGAGAAGCTACTTGCTGTCAAGGTTGAGAAGGCTTGACCTTACCTTTCTGTGTCTTCCCCAGCAACATCCCACTGGACTTGCTAAATATCACCAGTACAACAGCCCTGGCACTGCCCCAAGGAGAGGAGGCTTAACTGACCAACCAGCAACCCAGTAAAAAAAAGCAGCCAGTAAACAAAATTATGAGGAATTATTTTCCAAAATCATCCAGAATACCAGATTCATTGAATACTATGTAAAACCTTGCTGTTCACTAATTACTCAATATAAAATAAAAATGGGGGGAAATTGGCAACAGCTATTATGTAGGGTATGACAACTAATTTGAGCAGCAGTAATGGCTATTTAATTACAAACAACAGCTATACAACTTCTTATGTCTGCATTACAAGAAAATTGAATTTCAATCTCAAAACCATGGCTCTAACAGCAATTTTGTAGTGTGCTCACATGGCACACATGCAAACCATGCCCTCCTGCAATAAAGGCACTTGTGCTGGCTTGTGGCTGCTGTGCCAAATAGGGATTATTTGTATGGACACAAACTGTACAAAAATGTGATACTCACCTGCTTTGTGTCACTTTAGGATTGTTGCTCTTCCAAGACCTTCCCTTGAGAAAAATTAGTCACTGTGGTTTCTAAGGGCCAAAGCCACTGCCCTTGCTATGAGATCCTCATAGGGGACCTCCAAGCACACCACATTCCACAGGAGCAAAGCAGCTATGGGCCCTCTGAGCCACCAAAGTGTCAGCCACACCCTCCAAACTGATGCCAACACAACACATATGTTCACTTTATCAATCTAAAACTCTTCTTCAGGGTTATGTCCCAACAGAGCCCATCCCTTGATGGCCTTGAAGGGATTCCCTTTGCTTCTGCATCTCTGGTGTCCCCAAAACCATAAGTGACCTCTCACCCTTGATCCCTGGGGATATTGATCCAGCTGCCATCCCCTGAGCAGGCAGCACTGGGCTTTAAAACAGGTGTGCATCCACTTCTCACCCACTGTGAAATCCCATGGATCAGCACTTACCTGGAGAGCAGGAGGTCCAGGGTTGACCCCTTTCTTGAAAATTCCAGCAGCACAGATAATGAAGGCGGCAAGGGGGAGGCAGCAAGTTATCCAAGAGCTGGCAGGTAGGAAAGCACAAGCAGGAGAGAACAGGAGACTCGTATCACTGATAAGCTCAGGGAAGTTACATGAGACAGTGCCAGAGAAAACCCTGCAGGAATGCTGGGAGCCCAGATCTCTACACATCCTCTCGGAGTCATAGATGCTCACTGCTTGGATGAGGCATGGGCTAAAGCCCAGCCTCTGCTGCGTACATGTACCCCAGAAATATTCACTGGTTGTGGAAAAAATAAACATTACTTTTGAGGTGTTTGTGTGGACTTTCAAGTAGGATCCCCACTTGCATTTTTACTTTGATTTGTGGCCACACCAAACCTTTCCTCCACACTCCCTGCTTGCTGACTGCCCACCAAATGCAGTCAGATTCATGAATGTTGTTTGTGCCTTTAGAGCAGATGCAGAGCCATGCCCAGGGCGTACCAGTGATGCTGGGAAAACATTTTCATTCTGAGCTTCAGAAATATCTCACCAGTTTCAAGCATATCTGTGCAGAAGACTGTGCTAAGCACTTTCTTAGGACCTACTCTGAAATACATGGAAGAAATTCCCATGGGATTGATGGTTCACAGTCTCTCTCTCCAATTCCCACTCAAAGAATTCTCACCTCTCTGTCAGTAATGAAAACAAGCACACCGTAGACAAGAATTAAAAATATTTATTATTTATTTGAAGAACATAAACAGTTTATCCAGGGGGAGGAAGACAATTACATGAGAGATGTGCTGGTCACATCACTTATTAGGGGGCTGCCTAACAACTGGTGGGAGGAGTGGGACTGCACCTTGCAAGGAAAGGGAGCCCCAGAAGCACCTCATGAGCCCACACACCCATGTCCCTGCAAAAATCACTTCTGGAAGCTGAAGAAGCAGCTTAGGGCAGACCCCAAAATAACCACTGATGCTTTGCCTCTGTGATCATTAGCAAGTCTAGAGTGCTTCCATCATCACATCCCACCCACCAGCTGGGAAAGTGGAGCAGGGAGGGAGGGCCACTTACTGAAACCACCAGGACCTGTAAGAGCCAGCTCTGCATCCTCTTCCAAAAGACACATGCCTGTCTTTCCCAAGAGGTGCCCTGTCAAGAGGGACTGGCTCTGCCGTGTCCCCTTTGTCCCACGGTGGCAGCCATGGGTCGGCTGCTGGATGGGCAGGCCCTGGCACACTGCTCCTGCTGCTGGCAGCAGTCCTGGCTGGGCTGGCTGGCACCAGCTGTTGCAGGGAGCTCGGACAGGCTGTGTCCCATTATCCCAGTGCCAGCTATTTGCAGGAGCCAGACACCAGGCTGGCAGGTCTAATGGCAGTGAGCATCTACAGTCAGATAACGCTGCCCCTGCTCAGGGGATGGACACAAGGCCTAGGTGGCCAGTAAGGCCTTATAAAATGAAAATTGACACACAGGCACCAAGTAAGTAAGGATTGCTAGGTCAACAAGAACAGATGGGGCAAAAAGTTACAAAACCCCGCAACATGCTGGCCGGGGGCTCACTGTCACGGTCCCGGGCTGGGACAGTGCTTGAATTGCCCATCATTTCTTTGCTGCTAGCTTCAAATTAAAACATCTCTCCTGGACTCCACCCTGGTGAAACAACAGCACAAAAATAGGTTTATAATGTCCGCTCCCAGCTAGCAGCAAAGCTGGCCCTCCTCCAAGACTGGGAGGCTTAATGGCCCGCAGCACCTCAGAAGACGTGCAGCAGCTGTGGAACCACCTCCACCCTCTCACCCAGTCCAGCAGCTTTCCAGCCTTCGGTCTCCAGGAGTATTTTTCATATAACAGTACCTTATCACTTCTTTAATCACCCCACACCTGGGCACCAGCCACTCACCACATGAAGATCCACGGCACACCCACCTTCTCTGCAAACACAGGTTGTGGCTTTCGGGGTGGCTCCTATCTCCTCCCACACCCCTGTTTTTGGAGTAAGCAAAAAATGAGCCGCAGGAGCGGGACGAGCCCTGGATGCCCGTGCTGGGTGCCGGCCCGGGCCCGGAGCCGGAGCCGGGCCAGCCCCGGGGGATGCTGCGGCGCCCCAGCGGCTCCGCGGGGCGGTGACTAATTGCCCCCGTAAATCACCGCCCCGCGCCGCGCTCCGCCGTTTATTTTTCTGACAGTAATTTAGTGCTTGCTCTTTTCCACACTTGTCACCGCGTGTTTTTCCTCACATTAGAAGCCTGTAGAAAAAGGACAGTAATTAGCGGTG
>NC_140067.1:16970190-17209933 GCF_963513975.1 Fringilla coelebs
AACAAAAAAGCACAGTAAAAACTCTGAACAAACAAAGATATATCAGAGTAAATGCCTAGGAGGATTTAGGGTGGGGCTTTTGTGTGTGTGTGCATGTGCACACAGTGGAGCATTTTTCTTGGTTGTTGGTTTGTTTTGTTTAAGAGATTTACAGCAAATTATTCCAATTATTTTGTATATATTAAATTCTAGCAAATAATTTCTAAACTGAAATGGAGGTCTGTAAGTTTCTTACTACATACCCTCCTTTGTCATAAACCAAAAACCAATAATACGAAGGAAGCTTTAAGATAATCAAGTCAACTGCGTAGTTTCATTTGAACTCTGAGGAGATTCCATGTAATAGAAGAGAAATAAGAAGTTCATTTATTTTTGAAATAGCATTCACCAAAATAGCTTGCAAGCCTGCAATCCTACCTTAGCTCTGAGAAACAAATACATTCTCCCACTCCAATACAAGTAACTTCACAAATAGAATGATACCAAGTAAATTTCATTTTATTTCCAGACTAAACAGCTGTCCTTAACAGCTCCATTGTAACAAAATTATGAAGAAAAACCTTTGCAAAAAATCCCAATAAACCATCACAATATATTATGCATTCTAGCATGGATTTTAAAGGTTCACATATTTTTAAATATTCTTACCTGCATAAGCAGCAATCCAACTATAAAAGCGCTTCCTTGACAGTATCCAACCTCACGATCCACCAAAGAGTAAGCCTGGAAAATAAAGTTAAAACTCTCAACAATTAAAACCTCATTATCAATAAAAAGTAATCATGGCTCATTCTGCTATCTTGGTAATAACCTATTCTCCCTCTTCTCAAATTCAACAAGGGCAGACATCCTATCCAGAAATTTTAGTCAGACGTTCTAGTTTCTACCTGCTGCTACAAACTCTGCTCTCTGAGCACATACAAAGCTAAAACTAAGGCATACCTATCAAAAACACAGGCAGCTTTCAACTACAGGAATTTGGTAAAAGATAAGAGACCACAGGCATACAAATCTCACAAAGTACTACTTTTACAGGCGACAGACCAGACAATGAAACAAGTGGTCTTCAGAAAAAATATGTGTTGCAGTTTTATTTACAGATGGATGAAATGTGGTAATGTTCATGCAGGTGGCATCTTTGTTTTAGAGTTATGGAAATTACTATGTTTGGAAACCTGCCAACTTTTCCGTTGAAACCATGTTCTATGGAAAAGTCTGACCTTCAAAGTTTAACCTCCAGTGAAGACTAAGTGCAAACAATGCTACATTGGCATTTTCATTTTATGTTTGGGCACTGGAACAACTGCACATTAGCTTGAACCTGCCATGTGCACTTCAAAAATACCTGCAAACTGAATACCAGTTCTGATTGCCAATGTTCCTGTCTCAGGCAACACTGTTTACTTTAATTCATGGCACACTTCAGTCCATTACACAATCAGCAGTAAGTATGTGGCTTTGTTTTAATGCCAACTTGGTTTTACCTTCTGAGATATAAAAAACTTATAGGAATGCCATCAAAACTAAAACAGGATTTGTTAAACCATCCCAGTGTCTATGGTTTAAAAAAAACTTATAACCCATGAAACTGGTGCAAGTTCTTTATCTACAAGGCAATCCAAGCTGGTGCATGTTCTTGCTAATATATTCTCAAGGGCTGAAATACCAACTCACCTTCATTACGTTGAACAAGACCTCCTGCCCAAGGCTATCTTTTTCTTTGAAAAAATCATGCTCAGGGTATGTTCTAGCAATGTCCCTTCTTATTAATTTTTCACAAGGAGATGTCATTTTTAAAAGCTCTGAATACTGATCCTTAATTGGCATGCTTTGAGCACTGCATAAAAGTTGCCAAACAATTGCTCTGAAGTGATGAGGTATCCCTTTTCGAACCAGCTCCTAAGGTAAAAAAAGACAATTCATATATCCTGAAAATATCACAAAAAATAAACCTAGAGAAAAAACAATTTGAAATCAAGTTCCTCACAATTTCAGAAAAAAATTTACATCATGGCAAAACCTCCTCATACAGTTTATAACATCAAATTTAGTGGGATTATTAAGTTCACAAAATTAAGCAGTCTCTGATTCATTTTTAGTGGCTAAATTAGCTACTGAAAGTAGTTCCTTATCCATGGCAAGCTATGTGAAAAACGGAATATTCAAATAATATTATACAAGAACTTTCATTAAACAGAACTTAATACTGTGATGTCTATATTTCATGAAAGATTACTGAAGATAACACCTTTAATAATATTTGTAGTAACTGAGACCTAAGAAATCATGACTAAAAATTACTACCAAGATAGGTAAATGACAAAACACAGAACTAACTGTAGTACAGTCAACTGCAACAAAAAAATTGCACAGTACAGCTATCATTTACCAAACATGACAAGTTGTGTTCAATTTTTCTGGTGTGCCAGTATTTCCAAGTTATCTTCTAAGAAAGTATTTAAATGCAGTTTCAGACACTGCGCCAAGAAAACATTAAGTTTACACCTACTAAATTAACTAAATTTATCTTTTGAAAAAAAATTCTGCTAGGTATTATACAATTCAAACATGCCCAGATGAGTATAGCTAAGAACCTGTTACTTGTCCTTTAAGAAATCACAAGGACACGTAGTCTTGCTGCTTGATCGGAAAACTGAGAAAGAAGCATTATTCAGGAATTTAACAGACTCTTGATGGTATGTTCTGCAACTAGAATCAGTCTGACCTAGAAAATTGTCTTTAAGATTATTTCCTTTTTGTACCTTAATGGCTTTTTGTACCTTAAGAATTGTTATCAAGTATTCTGTATCCTAAAGGCTAATTTCTTTCATTATTATTTATCCTGAAGCTAGAGTAACCTCCTATTCTGCAAAGCTTCCTCTTCTTCCTGTTTGTTCCACATATTTCTCCTACTTCTCCAACATTACAATTAATTAATGCAACACTGATAACTTTCAAAGAGACTCTTCCTTTCAAGTTTTGTTTTTCTTAAGCTCAAACTGTGCTGCAGGAGTTTTGCATCACTGATTTTTGAACATCCCTCAGCTCTCAATCCATCCTTCTGCAGAACCACCATAGTAATGCCACTCCAACTATTTCTCCTGTCTACAACACAACACCAAGGTGTTTTTCCTAAAAGATTCCCAATCCAAGACAAGAACCCTAATACATCAGCTTTACACAGCTGTATCTCCCTCTCCTTTGTCAACACAACTGGACTATACACCAGTCATCTAAAGCCTCAAGGGTACTAATAAAGCAAGAAACTTCTCACTAATGCCTTGTTAATGTACCTCCTTGACAGAATACTAGAGTTAAACCCTCCAACTTTCCTAAAAGAACAGCAGGAAACACATCTACTGGACATGCCATGTGAACTGAACAGAAGGACTTGAGTCATCCTTCAGAAGTGCTCCATAAACAAGAAGCAAGTTCTGAAGTGGATTGAGAGATGTAAAGGATGGAACACATCATCTTTGGAGGAATGTATGGACACTTATGCCTAAAAAACTTTGCAGATTTCTAATAACCTAAGACCAGCTTTTACAGCCAGGACAAAAAGAGACCTATGCTGCTACCTATTTACCTATTGGCACAATCAGGGAATAGGTGTGGATGTTCTGATATTCCATCATAAATGCAGACTCACAGTTAAGGTTGACTTTCAACAAAAAAATACTGGGAATTATTTAACAGCAAAGTCAGCAATATAATTAAATATTTCCTGAAAGTTAGTCAAATACTCCTCAAATTGTACTTGGCTAGCTGCAAAAACAAGTGACACTTTTGACACTTGTAAATGTTCAAACAAATTCTAATGAACCAGATCTTATTACCACCTCACTTTTCCTTTTCTTGCCAGATTCCTGTGGCCTTCTTTTCATGACCTTTTGGAACACCTTTCCAGAAACTGCTTTCCCTATGCAAGCAGGAAATCTTTAGTTTATTTTCTTCCCTTGTTTCCTCTCTCAAGTCATGTTCTCTCTTCACAACTGCTCCAACAAAAGATACTTTACTTCAGCCCATTGTTCTGCCTTCCCACAACCTATTCATAGACACACATTTCAAACTGTTCAAAAGACCCTGACACATTTGTATTCTGCACATAAAACTACAGACTACAGCCAATAAAGAACCAAAGCAGAACAGACTTGCCTGCTAACAAAAAAATCCCACGCTGTTCTGCTTGCTGCCACTGAAACATGGATATGTTCAAATGCACTAAATGCTTTTTGGTTTGAATTTAAAGTGTAATTGAACCCCACTTCTGTACATGACCACAACTAACCCAGACTGGACACACTGGACAAAGTTCATCCAATATATCCAGAATTTAGAAACTGTGTGTTCTTCTGCCTAAGGTCATCTCTGGGGTCAACATACTTGGCAAGCACAAAAACCTAAACTTATCATAGCCTTTGAGTAAAATTATCAGCTCCCCTATTAAGAATGCTTTAAAGAGAGCTGCTTAGTATATAGCAGCATAGCATACACATACGTAATCAGAGCATCAAACTATCAGATGCCCTTCTGTTGATTTTCAGTAATTCCATTTTTGGAAAGATGAAGCTAATCATCCTTGCACTCATGGAAATCTCTCAGCAGAAGTAAACCAAAAGCTTTAGTATTCAAGATACAGTAAATGCATCTGGTTTTCAGCAGGAGACATTTGCTGGGTGACAGCACATAGGAAGGTTACAAAGGAAGCATTAAGGCTGAGGGTTGGAAAGATTCAACTGGAAGTTTGTCTTACATATTAATTTTAAAAGAATAAGCCCATCACAAAGATAAAACACTATCATTTATATCACATTAAAAATAAATCCAAAAACCAGTTTCAACTACCTTAACTTGCTTTTCTTTCTTTTTCCGTACATCTTCCCATTCATTCACAATCCGCCCCCACAGGATCCACGAGTCTTCTTCAAGATGGCTGAGATTGCTAGAAGCTGATGAACTAGATACAAGAGAAGATCCACTATTTCTTCTTGACCCATTTACTGATCGTAAGGATTTGCTATCTGTTTCCAAAAGTCTGCAAAGAAAGCACACAAAAATCAAATTCAAGTTCTTCTAATCAAAGGATCGCACTATTAGTTGTTTTCTTGAGAAAGAACGCACGCCGAGGTTCAGTGAAACAGTTTCACCAGCACTCATTTGGACTCAATGTGAAAAAAACCATTCAATGTTACTGCTTTCTCTTGAGATCTCAAGTAAACCTGCAGATAGAACAGTTCACACTGCAGCATTTTAAGAAACAGATAAAAACGTCACCCACAGCTGTCATGCATCAGACTGACAAAGAAAACCTAAGGAAGTTAAATATCCTCAATGATAACATCAAATGTCACAGAGCTTAAAAAATACAGTCATTTAAAAGACTGTAAGTCTACCTGATTACACTTTTTGAAAATTGACAGCATAAATGAAGACAGAACAACTAAAACCTTTGAAGCAATTTTAAAACAACTGACATTTGCTGACAACTGTTCACAAATGAACACTGTGCTTTATAAACACACGGGAGAAATCCCAGACCTGCAGACCAAGGACGAGGCAACACAAGTGACTAGTAGAGCCAATGAATGTGCAATTAAAGTGAGGAGCTCAAACGTGAGAACCTCTGGAGCTGCCCAGCAGAAAAGTACAAATAAAGATGGGTTAAGTGCTCGACAAGTTCCTGAGGAGACCTCTCTGTGAGCTGATTGCTGTGGCCATGGACTTGGCAAAAAGGAAATGCTTTGTTTATCCTCAACTAATATCAAGCCCCATAAGCAGGGGAAATTTTTTGGACCATGTTTTAGGTAAGAGCAAGAATTCAGACTAACTTGCAAGTGTTTCGCTATAACATGAGCTCCATTTGTGCTTTACCTACTAAGAATTCCAACATCAGTATATTGGAGGCATGTGGTTGAATAATTTCTCAAAAATTAGTACAAAAGTCAATCCCCCAGCATTTCAGCAAGGTCAGGTTATGTTTTAGATATTTAACAAATTATAGCCCAAGGCATATTGTATCTGAGATGGTACAGAAATCTCAGAAATACCTAATATTTAATAATACAGAAATACCTACAACATTTAAGCCCTCTGCTACAATGAAGTTATTTTTACTAGCTTTCCCTTATCTCAGCTTTCACCTACTGGTGTTTATGAAAGCAAGGGAAAAAGTAATTCAACTCATGAAGATAAATAACACAGTTTCTGCAGGAGTATTTTGTTAGGAAAAGAGTTAAATGGTAAAAAAAAAAGGGAAAAAAAGCATTTTCAAGACAAATTTTAATTTGGGATTTTATTTTTTAAAAATTCAAATAATTTTCCATTTATTAATGGAATGCATAAAATTTAGGTTTAAAGGCAATACTTTAAAAATCCACTTCAAATGCTTAGAAACCTGGCTTATACTGATCCATAATGAAAAACTAGTTTGAAACTCTCTCAATCCCAGACAATGCCTTAAAACCAAACTCAGTGATCACAGAGGAAAAAACACAGAATAAACATTAAGATTATAAAAACAAGGTTCTAATGAGACACTTCCAGTTTTCACAGGTTTTTGTAGAAGTTATACTAAGTTTTTGTAATTAGACCTTACCTGGATAAACTCATTGTCCTTAGATTTGAAAACAGGAAGTTCTGTTCACAGTAAGTCGCAAGTTCTGTGACGTTTAGTCACTGTTTTCTTTCATTCAAACTTTATAAATGATTTACTAATGCCAAACTGTTCTACCAGGACTCTGGACTGAGCTTCCTCTTTATTCTGTGGGGACTTTCAGTATAATTAGATTACAGAATGCTACAAGACAAAGCTTGAAACAATTTGAGTTCTTCCCTCTTCTAACTGTTACCTAATTCATATTCTCCTTCTGACATAAAAGCTTAAAAAAACCCAAAACCTTTACAAACATCCACAGCAAACATTCTTCCAGCAAGCAGAAAGAATGGTTCCCTGTGAACAGAGTACAATTGTCAACAAAGTGCCACTGTGCTAAACTGCAGATGCAAACTGTTCTGAAACTACAGTGCAGCCAGCACAAGAGCATCGAATTTCAGTATTAAAGGGCAGTATCTCACCAGCAAGGATACACTTGATAGGGCAGGCTCCAAATAGAATTCACACACAAGACTAGTGTGGGACTAACAACATGTCTGGCTAAAAGGAAATAAAACCAGACAAGATTGGCTAGTTTACTTACTAAATGAAGAAAGCTGACTTGAGTCAGAAAGCCCAAACTCACGTTCTTTCAACAAGCCAGGCAGTCTGACTGCTGGCCTTAATGAGATGGGCTCGAGATGTAAAGACATTACACTCCAACATAGATAAGCAGTCCAAAGAACAGTTTGCTTTTCAAATACAAGTTAGCTGCTTTGTCATGAACAGACTAGAAAGCCTCAGATTAAATGCAAATTAGCTTTCTAAAAAAGCACAATTTAACTATTTTTCTGCTTCTTTTGATAATTTTTCATGTGCACAGCAAAAATTAAATGGAGTTCATCTTTAAAGACAAGGAAGAGTGTATGAGGTGGTTCTAGAAGCTTCCTTCTATTGTCAAAATCTGGACAGATGTATCAAATTTCCTTAAAATTGTCGTGCTATCAGGCTGCAGAATGCAGACATGGGAGAAGACATGCCTGGTGACACAGAGGGCATTACCTCCCCTCCCCCCAGTTACTCGCTTCCTCCACTGAAAGTTACTACCCTCAGAAGTGACTCAGCAGAGAAAAAACAAACAAATAAACAAACCAACTAAAACAAAACCCCAAAGCAAACAACCCCTCCCAAGCAAGAATAAGAATAATATTAAAAAAAAAAAAAAAACAAAAAACACACAAAAAAACCACAACCAAAGAAAAACACATAAAAATCCACCAAAAAGCAACCCCCCCTCCCCAAACCAACCAACCAAACAACCAAAAAAGAATAAAAGCAAAAAACCTCCAAAGAAATCCAACCCAATCAAATAGAGTACCTCAACTGCGTCAGTGCAAAGGCCAGCACTCTCATTGAAGCTGGAACAGAAGCTAGTTTGAGCTAAATTATCAAACCTCCACTTCACTACAGCTCAGGGATATCCATCTCCAGTAGGTAACAAAGCCCTGCAGCTAACTGCCAAGTCTAAAAATCTACTTGGAGCTCAAATTGTTAACAGCCAATGTCTAAAAAATATTGAAACATACTTGTCAAATATAACCAGATTTTGCAAAAGGACAGATGATTTAGGAGTCCTGCCTCAAAAGTGCAAGTGAGTAAGGCTTCTGGAAATTCAGCATTAAGAAATTATACAGTCCAATTTCATTTCTTAGTGATCTTGTAAATTTGCATCACTGTGCACATCAAGAGCAACAGATCCACCTGAAAGTTGCATCTTCAATTGTACATGGTGCAGATAAATAGGTACATGGAAAGACTACCATGAAAACTGTTACTATACATAAAAAGGCAAGATGAACAGACAAAAACTCATTAGGAATTTAATTAAGATATTATGCATCAGGCACGACCAGTGTAAGAGCAAGATGGTGGCTGAGCATGGTTCTATCTCTCTACACAGCAGGTTATGTAGCTGAAACAAGAACTGGATAAAAGTGGGGAAAAAAAAGAATTGAGAAAGATTTACGATTGCAAGAAATTAATAGAAATTACAGTTATGATCGTAGAAGGTAAGAAGGTTATACACAAGTCTTATCCCTGGGATACTTTACTTTAAATTGGATACTAAAAATCATAGTGTAATTTCTTACTATTAGAGGCAGCTATAAACACTCCTGTAAAACCAGTAGAGAAAAACACCTTCTAGAGTTTCACAAAAACATAACTTGTAAAAACACAGCACAGAAATACAAATTCTTAAATCTTCGGGCTTTCAAATTGAAGTGCAGTGCCACGAAATTTTTAACTAACTCCCCTTTAACAGCCTCTATGCTACAATTGCTATAAACCAATTTTAGTCCCATTACTATACTTCAAACAGCAAAAAGTTTTCCATTCACCTGTTCTGTTCCTCAAGTTTAGCAAGTAATTCCAAGTCGTCTGGGCTCAGCTGTGTTGGTGAGGATGGTGACAGGGCGGGTGTGGACAGAGTGGTGGAGGGGGATGTGGTGTGGAGGGAGGCAGATGGACTCGCCACCTGGCTGGCCATTTGACTGACGGTGTGCGATACCGTGTTCTTCACCCATGAGAGAGTGGAGCTCAGCTTGCCTGCAACCTTGTCTGTCGCCACCTGTGACACAAAGAACAGGATGCAAAAGTTGTCCATTTTAAACTCCTTTTTTCCAGCAAACCTGCTGCATCCAACAAAGGAAAAAATATACAATATGCACAAAGCAACACTGAGATTATATTTCTCCAGGACCCCAAGGCTGTCAGAAGTAACACAAGCATCACCAGCAATACAGTATTATAGAAGTAACATGCAAGTATGTTGCTAATCCACAAAGACAAACCCCAAGAAACTCCTGATGTATACTCACAGAGCTCATCTCTGCAGTACAGAAATACCACAGGATCCAGGATCAGCTCCGACTTTCCATTATAAAAATAAATAGAAATAAAAGCTTATTTTAAAACATCTTGAGAAACTAAAATAATGGCACAGAAACTGTAGAAATATAGATATAGAAACAATCAACTACTTTACTGATAGACACTGAAGCAGAATATCAGTGTAACCCCCCCAGACCACCCACTGCTCACCTTCACTAATCCCTATAGTGCCAGGACAAGGAGCAGGGGCGCCACATTTCTGATGTACACCAAAGCAAAGCATCCCCTAGCATTGCCAGTGTGCAGAAAAGAGTCATCAAGAATCTATGCCCATAAATCTACAACAGCTCAAAGTCCCACAGTAAGGCATCACACAGCTGCCTCTTTTCTTTCCTCACTTTCTTCTCAGGTCACTCCTACACCAAGTGTCTTTGATCCCCAGTTCCACTGCCAGTGCCTGGACAGACCCCAGGGTTTTGGGGAAAAAGCAAGAGGTGCTGCTAGAGCCAGGGAATCAGTGGGCCCAGGAAAGCAAAGGTTAACTGGTGCTGATCATTATCTGCTGCTACTTCTTGACCAGTGCAATGGACAGAACAGCAGCTGTTGGAGGCATTTTCCAGTGAACCCCTCACTAGAGCTTCCCTTCAGCCTCTGAAAATACATGAGGCTCTGACACACAGTAACTCAGAGCTTAATCCTTCCCCAGCCCAACTCAGAGGAAATCCAGGTGCACCTTTGAGGAAGAGCTAGCTGCCTAGCAAATGTTAAAACTTGGCAAAACCAAGGCTGAAGAGGAACTTCTGAAGTGGTGTTGCTGGTAACTATTTATTTTGAACTTTGCTGATTTCCTCAAAACACTGAATTACTCAATGCCACAAAGAATTCCGCAGTACAGCCTATAAATAATTACTAAGATACTAAAGACACTGAGCTACAGGGAAGAAAAAATCCCTTCCCAAAGATCCTCCAATAGAATCTAATTAAAGCAAAATTTCAAGTGAAATAAAAAACTCCATCTCATCACACTGTGCATTTAACTGAAGCACAGTCTATAGACTTAGTGACTGATTGCTGAAACAGAAGCTTTTATTTGGATACAATGCTACAAAGAACTTTCATGTCAATCAAATCCAGAAGTATTTTATTTTCACTTCATATCAAAAAGAAGACACACCGAATGCCTTCAGAAAACAAGCAGAACAACACAGACCAAACCCAAAAAAGTGATAATGAACCTTCCCAATTACTCTTCAACAACAACATGACACCTAAGAGCTCTCCTAGAAGACTAGAAGAAATTTCCAATTTCCACATGCTTAGCATTCATTCTGAAAATGGTTATCAAATTTTGCTGGAAGTCTTCAGAGGCAGGGATACAAACCACAGGTGGGGATAGTAAGATACCAACATAAGCATCAGAAAGGTTCCAGTTGGTTCTTGTCACTGTTGGACAGCAAAAGTCAGGTATATAAAAAGAAGAAAAAAGGGAAAAGAAAAAAAAGCCCCACAACAACCAAACCAGAAAGATCTCAACACATATCTTTTAAATATAATCTTGGAAAAAAATGCTTCCAACACTAGCATTTGACATCATCTTTTATAAAAGAAGGGAATGAAAATTACTTGAGGTTTCAAAATTCTAAGTTTAATACATGCATTAATATTTCACTCAGTCTATATCCTCTATTCACTATTGCTATGAAAGGATAAATTACTGCTGTTTCACTTTGAATAAAATCACATTATAATGAAGGTAACCCATACATCTCACTTAAGACTGATTATTTTCTCAAAGGCTTTAAACTGCTTAAAATATCACAAGTAATTCCAAAAATAAATGCTGGCAGAACCAGGGCCAATCTCCCCACAGTAGAAATGACTGCCATACGCAGCAGGCTTTAGGAGTCACTGCTCTAAGAATCTTAGGTATAAGGATTAGAAAAGCAATGATTTTGAGTAATACCCTATGTGGTGCAAACAGGAAAAAACCCTATGCATTCAATTTTTATCTTTTCACAAAGTAAAATAACTGGAAAGACTTAAGACATAAAACAAAATTCAAGGTCAATCTGGCCTATAAATGATGAGGCTTATACTGTACAGTAAGACAGCTGAAGGGAGGTGGTGTAGGGACAGAAATCAAGAATCTTCCTAACATTCATTCACCAACATATCACAGGGCATTAAAATTAACTCAAGTGTGAAGAAGCCAAATATGTGAAGAACATAAAAAAATATATGGTCAAGAGCAGCATGCAAGACAGCAGTTAAGTCAGTCAAAACAATGTGCCTAACCATACTGTTTCTCAGGGCAGCTCAGAGGTGCATTAGAATGTATCAGAGAATTAGTACCCCAAAACCATTTCTAGCCAGCTATCTGAAAATATTGACACACAGGGCAGGCAAAGTGCACAACTACCAAAAGCAAATGTTTGAAGATGAAAAGGCTGACAGGGAAATTTGCATCAAAAACACATGAAGAATTTTTTGGGGGGAAAATAGTTATGGTAGTCACCTAGGGCCAAGCTAAATTAAGAAAAACACAATTCTAATCAAACAGCTAACTAGTCACACCTACATTCTTTTTGCCAAGCTTTTCCAGGGTTCCTAAATATCTAAAGCCAGCTCTCTTAACTTGTCAGCATCAGCAAAGACTCCTGAACCAAGACATGAAGGTATTTAGCTATGTGTTCATCATCCATTTCCCTAAATAGGATACAGTAACAGGATTTTTCATATTTCATCATTTCGCCTACCTTAATTTCAAAGATTAGCTCTGTGAAATCTTCTGCCACTACTGTAAATTTTGAAAAGTGATTTAGGACCTTCTAGAAAACAGGTCACCTAAATTTGAAAATGAGAAAACCTTGGGCTGTATACCAAGAAACCTGATCTCAACAAATGTGTACTTCATTAATAAAGAAGATTCTACATTTTTTTATATCTATGGCTCTAGTAAACTGCCTCCAGAATCCAATATGTATCAGAACATTAATAGTAACATAAGTCACATGCACAGTTTTTAGCATTTCTTTCCTCTGTGTGGTTTTACTCTAGTCTGAGAACAAATTGGTATTTTGATGAGAAGTGGAAATAAAATACTCTGATTTGGAATGACAATGTATAGAATTATTTTTAAAAAATTAAAATTATAAATTTTAAAAATTATAACATACCAGGATTTTTGAAAGTGAGTATATTTTATCATTAGTAATTTTAGGTGTTTGGCTTTGCTTGTTTATTTTAAGTATATCTTTTCTTTTGGTTCCATTTAAATACTAACATCTCCCAGCTCCAAAGCAGGCACGCTCACTCAGGCTCCCAGTCCTACTAACAGCTACACCGCTCTCAGCTTGCTAAGGAACCCAGAGCACAGGGACTATTCATTGGCTTCTGCCTGCCTAAGGTCATGCAGATCCCTCCTAAAGAAAGGTGTGAATTTTGAGTTTGAACATATTGATCTTTAAAACAATGGGAGGACACAAGACATAATTACCAAAGACTTTGTACTCTTACACAGTTTCCACTGTAAAACAAAAGTACCACCAGTTCTCAGCCACCTGATGAGACAATTAGGCAAGACACAGACCTGTCTGCTACATCCTCTAAAATATTGCAAAGAAAATAAATATTCATATTGATAATAAATACAGATGCATGATATGCGGCATATATATATACCAACTAAAATATATAAAATTCAGCATTTCAACTTTATGTTTAGTACCCTTAATTAGCTGATGATTACAAGGCTTTATTACCAAGAGGACTACAATACTGTGTTTAGTTTTCCCAATTACTCAAAGGAATACTACAATGAGGCTGCATATAAAATATTTTAACTAAGGCCAGGTAAAGGTAGACTGCAACATTCCACATTACATACAAATGTATAAGCTTCTTTCCCTGAGAATACTCAGGTAATGTGCATCACCTTACAGAAGGCCTAATTATGCTAGCACTTCTTGTATTTGCATTTGCCAGACAAAAATCTGTTTTTTTCTAAAAAAGCCTATTTAGATTTCTTTTAAAAAGGTATTTCACTGCACATGTTGAATTTGCTTACTACCTTTTTCCTGCATATCCCTGAGGAACATTTGTATCAAGCAATTATATCTTGATATCTTGATTACCCAAAAGATTACAGATATCTTGAAATACTGTCTCAATTATTCTTACCACATGACAAAGTAAAAATAACTGCAAGCCTTACACAAACACTACTATATGTATCATTTGTTTCAATTATTTCTTCTCTTCATGAAAAGAGAAAGAAATGGGAACTTCCAGAATACAGGAAGTAATCTCCATACTACTCTACATACAAAAAGAAGTCTGACATAATTGGGTCTGAAACTGTGTATGTGGTTTCAAGCCAGTATTATAGCATTCCATAGACCCAGTCTCCTTCCTGCTTCAAAGTTAATAGCATTCTAATATCTGTAGAACAAATTAAACCAACTCAGTCAATGACACATGCAGGAGATGTAGCTAGTGAGTCAGCCAGCTATCATGCTCCCTTACAAGCTAAAATTCTAATTCAGGGCTCAAACATGGCTTCACTATAAACTTCATTTGGGTCTTTTACACAAAGTTCATAACTGATTTCTGCCAAAGCATGAGTGAGAAGTCCTCACTTATGCTCATATTCCTGATTTTTCTTGTAATATAACCTAACAATAGTTCGGAATATCGTGGCTACCATTCCCTAATTTCCATTTCACTTGATACACACTAGCTTTCCAAGTCTTTCTGAAACAAAAAAATAAAGCAGTCTAACATTTTAGATTGTATAAAATTTAGGCTATCAAAGCTGAGTGTAGCATCATTTTTAAAACTCATAATCTGACTAAAATGTAATGGGGTTTTGATGGTCCACAGAAAGCTGAAGTGTCAGTTCACATGTACAACTAATATATGAGGTGCTTTAAAGAGGAACTTCATTAGAAATGGTGTAGCAACGCACTAAAGGTTGAAACCATTGCTAAAAGTCATATGAGTATCATTTCCATCACTGACCAAGCTGTACTAAACTTCATTTCTTTCCAAGAACAATTCCAGGTTTTTAATTACCAGTCGGTTTACAGTCAGGCATTGTCCCAGTGTGCTGAGAAGATAAACCAACAGTGCTTTTGCTGACACTATTTTCTGTCCATCTAGAGATGGTCCTTTAGCAAAAAAAAATTTCATGCCTGATACAGGAATGTAACAACCTTCAAGAAACTGAGGTCTTCTTTCAAGGGAAAAAAATTAGATACAGTGCTTTTGTACCCAAGATGGCTGAGAGCTCCTCAGAGCTGCAAGAGAAAATACTGATGAACTACAGTAAAAACCTTTAACAGAAAACTTCCTTTGTTCTCTTAGACCTCAGTCTGCAAAATTTCTCTGTATTTGAAGTTCAGCATGTCAATGACACACACAGGAACTTGAAGGACCTATCCCCTTGGCTAACAAAACAGAGGCAACAATCAGATTAACCAGCTAAAATAAAATCAATTTTGTCAAGTTTTTTTATGCAATAGATTGGAAGATTTAGGGGTTTTGTCTTTTCAGTAAAATGCAACTCAATTATTTAACTGGAGTTCAAGTATCATCAGGCCCTTACAAAAGAGTAACACACTCCAAAGCACACATGTTTGTAATTGTATATCCTTTCTACAGATTTTACTTTCCTTCTCATTCCCCAAAGCCTAGCTTCCTCCTGGAAAGGAGGCAGGTCTAGCATCTACACTGCATTAGGACAGAAATAAACAAAAGCGCACAAACGCAGTTAAATTTACTAAAAGCTTTAGGTCCGTATTTTGGAAGTGAGAAATAATTTTGAGACCTATTTTTAAACCTTCACTACCCCTTAAGCAAATTCAATGTTTTTAACGCAACTCTTCATTTAAAAAGGATACAAATTTACAAGTAGTTCAATTGGTAAGTTTAAAAGGATTTCGTTTCTGATATATGAAAACCTACCATTCCATGCAACTTGGTTTACATACTAGCAGCTCAAGAATTTTCTAGGTCTAAATGCTCCTTTTTACAGAGACCAGATAAACACAATGCGCAGGTTAGAGCCAAAATTTTCATCTCTCATTCACCAGGCTGTGCACAGTTCCCTTCCCAAAGGGATGTATGAAAAATGAGGCTTAACGGAAAAACCAAAGGACATAAGCACGTCCTTCATGCAATATGGTAACACTTAAAACTTTATTAATTACTTCCCAGAAAAAAAAAAAAACCACATGTCAGAGGTTGGTGAGACCCTCACCTTCAGAATATTCCTCTCCTTCAAATGATCAGCTAAAAGACCACCTTTCTATCAGTTACACTCAAAAGAAACAGTTTCTAAACTACTGACTGGTAGCCAACCTTTCTTGTGAACTACAGCTCATTGCAACCTGCAGCTGCTGACAGACAAGAAATAGACTAAAAGTTTCAGCAGTGAGAAGCATAACTAATTAGTAATTTCCACAAAGGAAAGGTGTCCAAGCTATCCAGTAAACAGAGCAAATATAAACACAGCTGCAAACACCAACAGTCAATTCTTTTAACACAATCCATGCCAACATCTGTGACCCTGCAGTAATATTCAATTTTGCCCACTGATTTACTTACCATAGCCATGACTTGCCTACACAAGCACTTACAGCATAACTGGAAGCAGTGTACTTTTGTGCCGTGGCAGGGTCTCCCTCCACGCTATTCAAGTCTGTAATAGCACTCCAGCAGCCATCTCTGAGCACAGCACAGAGAAATCTAATTTTCCTTAGATATTTAATAAAGAAGAGGGAAATGGCTCTTCAGAGAAATGATGTATCGTCTCATCATCAAATGAAGTCAGTTTTGTTCTGATTAGTTGGCCACTGACTTCTGCACTTTTATTTGGAAATAAGGGCCTGTTTACTTCTTTCAAAACGGGAAAAACGAAAGGAGATCAATGAAACATGATTTTTCTTGTCAGCCTGACACCAAAAAGTTCACATAAAAATACCAGGTCCATTTTAACTTAATGTATCTCATTATGAAATTTAAACTTGCTTTTGCAATCGTGTCTTAGAAAGACTGATCACAACTCTTTCTCCAAAGGGCTGGGAAATACTAAGACTTCAGCCAGACCCATAAAGTTCCACCAGTAATGCATTCTAATGGAGGAAAAAAATTACTTTGCTCAATAAATATTTTTAGCTCTGCAGTTTCAGACAGCATAGAAGCTGGAATTTCTTTTTACTATGCCTGGAAGTAGTTCACTGCTTGAGCTACATATAATCAAGAATGCATGAAAAGTGAAACACATAAACCTAACTTCTACACAACAGTTATGTCAACAGTACACGTTCAAAATGTAAGGTTTTGGCTAACTAATAAGTTTTTACACCCATTTTAAGTGACATTTGATGGTTTTAGCCTTCTAAAACAAAAATTAACAGTAAGCTCCTCTAACATCTTCTTGGCTACAAGTGTACAGTAATTTATGGCAACAACAATCCACTACTGAAAGACTGACCCCATCTGCCAGCCTGATGAAAACAATGAAAAAATACATAGTTAATGCAGTATAAGACACTGATGAGTCAGAATTCTAAGATCATGTTATGATGTCATCAAACACATTTAATGCTATGCTAAGAATCACTAAGATTTAGACATGACAATAGGCCATAAGAAAACTCAGGAGTTTGGGAAGATGAGTAGCTTACCATATGGCAGAATACATGAACACAGACTACTATCAAAATATTAAGTTTGGATTTTTCTTTCTTTTTTTTTTTTCAAAGGATTGAACCATAGAAGCAAAAGCAATACTGGTCAGACAAGATGATAAAGTAACAGAACCCATCAGAGACAGGTAAGGTTTGTTCAGGCAAAAGAACAGATATTTGATGATGGCTTTTGGCTGCTTTCCAAGTTGAAAATTAGGACAAAATAGGTGTCCACAGTCATTCTATCACACCACCTTACTTCTTGTCTAGAATAAAGACCCACCTTAGTATTACACTTCAACCCCAAATATACAGCTGCCTCACAGGGACTGGGGAGGATCACTCCTACAGACAATTAAAAAACAAAGGTGACAGTCACATTGTCAACATCATCACTGTCATCGTGACTGAAAGGAGATCCATTGCCTGAACCCTAGAGCAGGCTCAACACTTCCTAGGCCATCCCCAAAACACCACTTGATGGCTAAACTGAATAGTTTCCAGAGTTCTCAGCAGTCAGAGGACATTAATTATGGAAGAGTGACAATTCACTAAATCACTTCTGCTGCTCTGAGCAGACTGTTTCTATGCACACACATGACAAAACCACATCACGGCCATGTGTAAAATGAGCAGAGGCAGAGCAGGGCCCAGGTTCTATCCATCACCAACAACCCAATTTGTGCAACCACCACTGGCTGGAGAAGGAAAGGATGCACTCCAATGCAAGTCAACAAACACTTGAGCAGAGATCACTACAATGAAAGCAAGACAGTATTCCCAGCTTAAAGGAGCCCAAACACTGGCAACACGTGATGGGGAGTGTTACAAACACAGAAGCCACAAGGCTGAATTCAGTATGCTACCTACAAACTTCAGTGACATATTCAAGAACTTCAGGGAAAACATTTCACAACTTAAAATGACATATTACTATAATATTTACTATCTGCCTTTTCTAAAACTGTTACTGTTTTAACTGGGTCAACAAAAAAGAATTAAGAGTTTATAATCAAAGCAAGTATAGGCTGGTTTAGAAAGCAACATTCATAAACTCAGGGTTAGTTTTTATTATTGTTTCTTGGATCAACCAGAAAATATTTTTTTTCTTATAAACTATGCACTTGACACTTAAAATTATATGCAAAATGTTACATTTTGTCTGTTTCTTAAGAATTAGAATTTCTTTTTTCTACAAGTTAAGGAAACTTAAGAGTAAGAAAGGGTAAAAAAACTTAAGTATGCATACCCCCAACTCAGCTGTTTCCCCCCTTCTAAATTGCGATATTAGAACCTTGAAATAGCAAAGTAAGCATGTAAACAAAGTTTTTTAATGACAAAGAACTTGTCTTCACATTTTTAAAACTTCTCTGTTTACTACCAGTCTTACCCAGAAAATAAGCTGACAGTAACTAGGCATGTCACTTTCTCCATCCCTTCTTCTGCTATAAATCTGGAAGGGCTGTTCTCCTATCTCTTCCTTTCAACTACTCCAACCACCTCCTGCTTACTTGTTCAACAGCAATTCAACAAGTCCACAAAAGACAAAGATATGAAGAGCAATTCAAAAAAACACAACCAAACAAACCAACATTGCCAAAACAAAATATCCAAGCCACCTGCTGTAGCTCAAGAAGTGCTTAAGCCTCAACCTGTGGGAGTGCAGGAAGAGATACGTGAAGGAAGTAGGGCTATTCTGTTGAAGCCTTCTTCTCTAAACATCTGTTCCTCTTCAAACTACTGTGGGGCTGGATGGACACTCAGTGACAATCACTACAGCTGCTGTCAGCCCACTTGATAAAATTCAGGCAATGCTGACTCATAATACTGAGTGCTTTCCTCCTGATCATGCCCTTCTTTCACCGGCTGTCTCTATTTCCTCTCCTAATCCTTAGTTGAGAAAGAACTCATATCTATGCATTTCAAAATAAGCCTTAAATCTTTATAAGCATAAATACAGAGCTGTGATCAAAGCTGACACTGGGAAAGGGAAGAGAAAATAAACAAGCACATTTCTAAAAACATTTTAATGCTATCTACCAGTAAACCAAACAAGATCCAACTGCCATTTCCTTTAGGCACACGAAGCAAAGTGAATTTAGAAAAATAATTTTTTTGCAAATACTTTAGGAGATAAGAAAAACATATTGAATATTATCTGTCCTTCTCTATGTTAGCGTCTCCTTTCTACGTCTTTTGTATGTGATCTTTGAAAAAGAAAGCTATCCTAGACTGATATGGAGTACAGTGTTTTCATGCATGCAGTGTTAATGGCAGCTCACGCTGGAAATTGAAAATCGGATAAGCCAACTTCTGCTTCGCCACAAAACTGCTTTATCAATGCTGACGATTAGCAGGTGTTAGATAGAAGGACAGAAGCACGGCCATAACTGACAAACTAAACCTGGAATATATAAGTACCCAGAACGTTATTATCGACTTTTTACCCTCATTATATAATCACGTTCAGGCTGATGCAGCTGGAGTTCTCGTATTTGAAAACCGAAAATTATCTCGCTCAAGAACGACAGACCTGGGGGTTCCCGGCCCGGCGTTACACTGATAAGGCAAGGAAGAACTCGCCCTCTGCAGACAGACCCGCCGGAGGCTCCCCGGGCCGCAGCCCCTCCCGCGGCCGGTGCCTCAGGGCACTTCCACCGCGCCCGCTGCCCACTCGTGCCCCGCCGGGCCGAGGCGCGGAGGGGCCGGGACACGCCGGCCCCGCGGCCCCCGAGCCGGGCAGGGCCGCGCAGCGCGGCCTCCCCGTACCCCGCCCGGCGCGGACGCTCCCTGCCCGGCAGTGCCGCCCGCTCTGCCGCCCACCGCACCAGGAGAGCCCGGGCGGGGGCGGCCGGCGCTGCCCCGGCACCGCTCGGCCCCGCCGTCGCCCGAGGGGACGGGACAGCGCGGCCGCGATCGCCGTGCCGTGCCGTGCAGTGCCCCGCCCGGGCCCGGCCGCCCCCGCGGCGGGGCCGCGCGCCCGGCGCGCCTCACCTTGGGAGCGGTGCCCGCTGCGGGAAGCGGCGGCGCGTGCGGGCATCGGCGTCCGCGCCCCGCCGAGCCCCGCGCGCCGCTCCGCCGGCCCCGGCTCCCGGGCCACGTCCCTGCCCGCGCCGCGCGCAGGCGCACTGAGCGCGCAGCCGCCGCGAGGGGCAGCCCCGGCCCCGCTGGCCCCCCGGGAGGGGCGGGCGGCGGCTCTGCCCAGCCGCGCTGCCCGCGGGCGGCCGGAGCCCGCGGGTCCGCCGGCGGGAACCCACCGGCGCTGCTTCCGGGCGGTGCCACGGCTCTCCCCGCGGGTCTCGGGGCTCCCGGTGCCGTACCCTGGAAGGCCGGGCGGCGAGCCCTCTCCGCAGCGTGCGGGTCGCTCGCGTGCTGCCCTCGCGCGGGTCGCCCGCTGTGTCACCGCTGCCGCCTCCGCACGGCCCCGGGCCGTGAGCCGAGCCCCCCGACCGGCCCCGGGTCACGGCGTCCCCGCCGGCCGCACTCGCTCCTCACGGCAGCGGCACGAAGGCACCGCGGCGGCAACGCCGCAAGAGGCGAAGCCCCTGCTCGGCGGAAAGCTGGGTTTGGTGTAATCAGAGTGTGTGCCCGGGCATCTCCATAACGCCGTCTCTACGCTAGAAGCTGCTACGGTAACGCGTTCTTCGGGAGCACCGGCGCCTCGGGCTAGACGGGCCCGTCCCTAGGCTCGTTTGTCAGACACGTTTCAGCCAGATGCCGATTAGGTTACACAAACAGTTGAGAGACTGTCTGCCCGGAGCAGCTCCCCATCTAATAATGAGCCCATTCGCCATTGTCCTTCTACAGTGAGTAGAAGCTCCTAGACAAAACCATACAGAAATTTTCATTTGGAAGAATTCTAATAAGACCTTTAATAAATAAATTTTATTTTTGAAAAATTTATGAAAGTAATCCCAACAGTACCAGAATACATACAGTACTCTACAATACTACTTTATAGCCAAGTATGCAAAGAATACACTCTTAAAAAAAAGTATGCAGCCATAGCAGGGATAGGCTATTGCCAGGCCTTCAGCCAAACTCTTTTTTCATTGAAATAAGGCTGTCGCTCCTGCAAGCAACAGCAGAAAAGATCCAAAACAATCCTACAAGTGACCACAAGGGTCAGTCCAGTCACAGACAACAGCCTTACTGCCTTGAGTCCTCTGCAGACAAACGGGAGAGAGTCCCTGCTTGCAGAAGCTGCTCCAAGCATCAGTTTTGCCAGTCTAAGAGACTTTTAAGTACTAGACACTGCTCTAAAACCCTTACTTGATACCTTGCTCTCTAGAACACACCTAAGTAAAAATATCACATACAAGAGAAATTGAAAAATAGCATTCAAGGAAAAAAAGAAAGCTTTTACTTTCCCCCCATCAATGTGACACAAATAAAAGGTACTTCATTAAAGCGTTGAAAATACTAGCTTTTACCTTAACGTGTTCAGAGTGTGTGTGAAGAGCAGTCACCCTTCCAACAAACATTGCCACTAAAAGCCAGAGGGAAAAAAAGCTCAGAGGAGCCATTCACCCTGAATTTGTAAGAGATGCTGGGGTGGGGCTAATAAACCCAGCTGGAGTCTCCATTTTGCAGGGTGGTAATGTGGGTGTGGTAGGTTAACAGGCTGATTTTTGCCGTGGTGAGCTCCCTGAGGAGAAAAAAAGCTTTCTTACGGAGAAGATTTTGTTTTTCCTTGTTTAACAAAAGGATTAACAAGTCTTGGTTATGATACCATTGTGTGTGAGGCATTTGTCATGGAAGTAATTGCCCAGCAGTAGCAGCAGACTTTTTGAAGACTTTTTGAAGATTTATTTGCCAGAGGGGAGAAAAAAATATGTGCTCTTCTAGAGATATTTTCTGTACAAATTGAAAAGCACATAGAATTCTGAACTTTCTAAAATTCATTCTTAGATCACAGAATCATTTTTCCATTAGGTTGAAAAGATCTCCAAGATCGTTGAGTCCAACCTTTGATCACTGCCTTGTCAATTAGGCCAAGGCACTAAGTGCCACATCCGCCATTTCTTGAACTCCTCCTGGGATCCTGACTATGCCACCTCCCTGGGCAGCCACTTCCAAAGCCTAACTACCTTTTGAGTCAAAAAATTCCTTCTGATATTCAACCTGAACCTCCCTGGCACGGTTCGAGGCTATGTTCTCTTGTCACTAGTTGCCAGGGAGGAGAGGCAAATCTCCATTTGGTACAACATCCTTTCAGACACTTAAATTACTTCCAAAGCTGGCAGGTCCCTACCAAGTAGGAGCCATGCTGGTATTTGCCTGATGTAGTAAACATTTTTTTTTTCTTTCATTTTATTGGTTATTTATATCAAACTAATATTTTTAAAATATTGGCTTGCATATAACTAGCTAAGTGGAATGTTGGTATTTTTTTAGTGAAATGAATGAGCATAACCAGACAAATGCATCAGGAATGAGGATTCACTATTGCCTGACAACATCAAGAAACCTGATGCATTTGACCTGTTTGATCCAGTGTATATATATGTGCAAGTCTATATTCTTACTTTAATGCATCAAATATCAATAATCCCAAGCAGCTATAATTTATTGTAGGAACAGTATTGATTTGAGATTTTGGTTGGTTTGATGTTATTAATTACTTGCTGCTTGGTTGGTTGTGAGAATTTTCCCTATAAAATGAAGGGAATTAAAATTCTATAACATATACATAAATGGTGACTTTTTGAAAGACCAAATCCATGGATTTTCTTGTGTTTAAGAACCCCTTCTCTGTGATGTATCTCTGGCTAATAACTACCCAGTCATTTAACATAAGGAGACTTGGAAGTGATCATGCATTGTGTGTAGACATAGACAGCAATATTACTTTTTCCTCAACATTGTGTTTCTCTGATATTACAGAAGCAATTAAGTTGGAAAAGACCTCTGAGATCATCAAATCAGAGCTTTGACTGAACACCTCCTTGTCAACTAAATCATGGCACTGAGTACCATGTCCAGTCTTAAACCCTTCCAGGGATGGTGACTCCATCAGCTTCCTGGGCCGCCCATTCCAACGTCTAATCACCCTTTCTGTGGCGAAAATCCTCCCAATGTCCATCCTAAACCTCCCCTAGTGCAGCTTTAGACGACGTCCTCTTGTCCTATTGCTGCCTGCCTGGCAGAAAAGGCCAAGTTCCAAGTTACTATAACATCCTCTCAGGCAGTCATAGAGAGTGACAAGGTCTCTCCTAAGCCTCCTCTCCAGGCTAAACTCGCTCAGTTGCTCCTCACAGGACCCTTCAGTCCCCAGCTCCGTTTCCTTTCTCCGGACTCGCTCCAGCACTTCAGTGTCCCTCCTGAAGTGAGGGGCTCCGGCGGGAGGCAGTGCTGGCGGTGCGGCGGCACCCGCGGGGCTCCGGGCCCGTGCTCCGGGGGTTCCGGCGGCCGGGCGGGCAGCGCAGGCAGCGATCCCGGCGGGAGCCGCCCGTGCCGCACGGCGCTGCTCGCACCGCCCGCGGTCGGTCCGCCGGGCCGGCAGGGGGCAGCACGGCGCCCGCGCGGCCCCGCCCCGCCGGGCAGGGCAGGAGCTGCGGCTGCGCGGCGCGCGCGGCCTTTTCCCGTTTGCTGCGGAGCGCAGTCGTTGTGCGGAGCGGGCCCCGGCCTGAGGGACCGGACAGTGCCTGGCACGATGGTCGGTACCGGCACGGGGGGGCTCGGCGGCATCGCGTCCATCGTTCCGCGCTTGCCGCGCCGCGCTGTCCGCACGGATGGAGCCCGATTGTCGCGGGCTCGGGGCGGCCGCCCGGCGCCGGCGTGGCAATGGCTGCCGTTCTGAAGGGGCTGCGCCGCGGGCGGCTCGAGGGGCTCCAGCGGGGCCCGACCCGGCCCCGTTACCGGCTGCGCTGTCCCCATGGGCCGCGACCTGCGGGGTCCCACCGCCGGCGGCCCGGTCGGGGCCGAGCCGCGGGGCCGGGGCTGATAGAGCCCGCGGTGCCCTGCAGCAGCCGCGCCGGGCCTCGGGGTGCGATAGTCGGACCGGCTGAGGGCGGGGGGCTGCGGGGGAAGCGGCTCCGTGGTAGAACGTGCCAGAGAAGTCACGGCTGTGCGGGAGTGACAGGAAATGAGCGCAGGCATTGCTCCTGTCCGTGCGGACGGGCCTTCAGTTGAAAGATACTTTGTTAAAAGATACACTTTGGTTTTCTCTTGAAACATTAGTTCCTGTGGAGGGGTAAAATTCATGGGTTTTGATGTGCCGGGTGGTTTTTTTTTTTCATTTCATTTTTATCGTCCTCTTTTAATCTAAGCATACAAGAAAATCTATTTAATTCCTGATTGCACTATGGTTTTATTCATGGCACGTTAAGTTAGAATGGTGTTGGCTTACAGGGTTATACCTTAATAACACATAGTTTATGTTTCTTATCCAAGGGGTTTGTGAAAGTTGTCAAGAATAAGGCGTACTTCAAGAGATACCAAGTGAAATTCAGGAGAAGGAGAGGTATTAATTAATTAATTGTAACACAATTAAATGTCCTTGGTGAATAGTCCTACTTTGTGCACGCATTTTGCACACTGCATCTGTTGTTTTTCAGAGGGAAAAACGGACTACTATGCTCGCAAACGTTTGGTTATTCAAGATAAAAACAAGTACAACACTCCTAAATACAGGATGATTGTGCGCGTTACCAACAGGGACATCATCTGCCAGGTGAGGCCCGCGGTGTTTGCTGCTTACCTGCCAGCCTTGCCCGGGTGAGGTCAGCACAGAGAGGGAGGCTTGGAGCACCTGGGATTTCTTAGGCCAGATCTGCTCAGTGTTGGTCTTGTAAAACAGCTCCTTAGAGGAAGACAGTCTTCAGTGTTATCACAACTTCAGTAATAAACTGTGTGCATTGTAGAAAAGAGGTTTCACAAGTGCTAGCACTTTGGCTGTGAGGTTATTTGTTGTGTAAGATTGTACTGTTTTAATGATTCTGGGCTAAGTAGAACATTTTTGGGAGAGAGAAGATGTCTATGAGGTTGTTGGGTTTTTTTTGCTATATTTAAAGGGCTTCAAAAAGAGGCCTTTTTTTGTTTGGCTGAAGACAACCAAGTTGATAGTGTGACCTGTTAACCTCCATTGACTTGTGCTGTGTCTAAAGGTGCCTTCTCTTTTGAGAGTTCTGTTTCCATGTTCTGTGGCTCACATGAAGCTCTGAGGCCTTATGATGGCTGTCCTGTGAGATTGAAGGAGGCTTGTAAACAAGAACAGTAGGCATTTTTCATGGTCATTAATATGCGGTTGTCTGTAGCATCATATGCAGTTCCTCACTGTGGCTTGCTTTTCTTGTTTAATTTTTAGAATGTTTTGACTAATTTTGAAGTTTAAAAGTTAGGAATGCCTGTTTTATAATAAATACATGTTGTTGGGCTCAAAAAAGAAGCAGTTAAGTTTAACTTTGTTTTTCTTAGAGTAATCTGATGAGAACAGTTCAGTCGTTAATGAGGTTATTTTATCTTTGAAACTCAAAACGAAAATCAGTGGTTGCAGGGGCTTACATCTGACTGATAGTCCCTTTCCAGTATGTCAGAATCCTGAAAAACGGGTGTACATTTGGGTATAGAGAGGAGGTGTGAGAGTCAAAAGGAGAAGATTATATAGATGAAAGGAACAGCAGAAACGTATCTGATAGTCCTGCTGTCCCACAGGAGACCCTGGGATGATGATAGTCTCAGAACCATGATTATTAAAATTATTCCATAAGGTTACTACCACTGTTGACATGCTGCTTGTATTTTTTGAGATGTATCAGAAAATGGGATGAAATTCATCCCCATTCATAGTGATTCTTTGAAAGGTTGCTCTTGTAGGCAGTTTCTGGCCTCGATCTATGTGGAAAGGTAGTTACCAGTGGTTGCTGACAAACATTTTAGCTGGCCTAATACAGGTTTGAATTCTTTATGTCTTTATTTGAGGAGTTGATGACTCCTTTTGCAAAAACAAACCACGGGGAGGGGCAGAACAAACAAACAGCGCCCCAACAAACCAAAGCAGCACCACTCCTTGAGCTCGCATGCAGAGTTGGCAGTTTTTGCACACTCTGATTCAGCATTCGTGTTGGCTTGAGTAGGTGTCAGAGGAAGAACGTGGAGCCCCAGTGGTGAAGCGCTAACGTTTGTGTGTTGCCAGATTGCCTATGCCAGAATCGAGGGGGACATGATCGTGTGCGCCGCCTACGCCCACGAGCTGCCCAAGTACGGCGTCAAGGTGGGCCTGACCAACTACGCTGCTGCCTACTGCACCGGCCTGCTCCTGGCACGCAGGGTACGTACGGGCACGGCTGCGGCTGCTGCGCCGCTGCCCCGGCTCCCGCAGGGAGCACAGGGAGCTTCCTTCAGTGCTGTGCCAGCCCACCGAGTCTTTGGGGCTCTCGAAATCATAACATGTGCTCTTTACTGTCATAGATTTGATGTGTCTTGGGACTGGCAAGTCACAGGGAAAGGTGTGACAGCATGCAGTCTCAGCTCCAGCAGCCCACTTTTATGCCTCAGCCCTTAAGTTTGGTGGAGAAAGAGATGGAGGGAGGATAAAAATGTAAGAAATGCACCTAGTACAGTTTGAAAATATGTAAACAACAGCCATCCATTTTCCACAGGGGTTCATGAATAAGTTCAGTGGTGTACCTGTAGGAACAGAAGGTTGGAACTTAGCAGGCACACTTACAGTGGTGGTTGTTAAGAATCATTGTTATTAGTATTGGATACAGACTTTTTGTAAAAACATTTGTTAAAAACATGATTCTACTGCAAATTCACATTTTAAAGTAGTGGTAATTCTAAATTGTTATCAATAAATGGAGGGAATTTCAAAAGTGTGTTTTCTTTCCCCACAGCTTCTGAATAAATTTGGCCTTGATAAGATCTACGAAGGCCAAGTTGAAGTAACTGGTGATGAATACAATGTGGAAAGTGTGGATGGCAAGCCTGGTGCTTTTACATGCTACCTGGACGCAGGTCTTGCCAGAACTACCACTGGAAACAAAGTCTTTGGTGCTCTGAAGGGTGCAGTGGACGGGGGGCTGTCTATCCCTCATAGGTAATGTGTGTTACAAAGAATTTCTTTATGGTTAGCCTGAGATGCTTCTGTATGTGACAGTCTACTTAGGCTAATCAATTTATGCTGAAATAATTTTGTACTGACATAGTAATAGTTATGTAATTAGATTCTGGGTTTGGAGGTTTTTTGTTGGTTGGTTTTTAATCTACAAATGCAATTCTGGTAGTGCTGTTGGGAATCTTAGAACTGTTGAGGTGTTATGAAACTTGTAGAAACTAAAGAACTATCTTGTTGCTTTTACCAAAAATCAAGTGAATGCCCTTATCAGATCTTCAAAGGGTATTTGCTTGGTGTAAGTCTTCACCAAGTTGTGTGTAGGTGTTAATTTCACTGTGAAAAAATTACTTACCAGGTATAAGCCCACTGGTACTTGCTACAGTTGTCAGTACAGCAGTAAGTCTGAGCAGTCCACCTTCATTTCCAATTTCCACATCGATATTTTGACTGTTACCTAACACTGGTATTACAGCTGAGTGCTGCTTTCTGCTAGCAGCAGTGGAGGAAAGAAACTATTGATATCTTGTGTGTCTTTTCCTACTCTCTCCCATGCTGTCCTATTCTTGGCTAATTCTCCAGGTTTTTTGAGTTGGCTGCTACGTGATGATACTTGCAGTGACTGAACATGCTGTAGTTGGTCCACAGCGTGTATATGATGTACTGCAGTGTTTCAAGACGGGACTGATGGCAGCTGAGATGAACTTAAAACTTCCAATTTTTATTTTTTATAAGAGGGCCCTATCCCTCAGTTATCTGTAGGAGAATCTGATGTATGAGTCATTTCAGCGTGCATCTTAGCCTCTGCATTAGAGCCTTAATGTGACTGTACCTGCTGTTTGACAGCACCAAACGTTTCCCTGGCTACGACTCGGAGAGCAAAGAGTTCAATGCTGAGGTTCACCGCAAGCACATCATGGGCCAGAACGTGGCCGATTACATGCGGTACCTGATGGAGGAGGATGAAGATGCCTACAAGAAACAGTTCTCCCAGTACATAAAGAACAACGTAACACCTGACGGGGTAAGATTCATCCATCTGGAGCTCGGGAATTTAAATAGAGATGCTAATAGGCATTTCTCTAATAATGCTAGTAAGTCTGATATGTAAAATTATGTGACTCATGATGTATGTTACCCATGCAAAGAAAATATTTTTTTCCTTCATTAAGGGCTCTAATATTAGTGTAGAACTTCTGAAAGTGGAACCTTTTTGCCTGCTGTGAAACTTTATATTCTCCCTACAAGTCAGACTTGACCTAAATCTGTGCTGGACCACTTTCCCCCCTTCCCAACAAACGAAATAAGAAGTTTCTGTATGGACTCTCTACTCTTTCCTTATCCTGCCCCACAGCCTATAATTTCTGCAGATGTAGTGCTTGTAACTGTGGGTGAGCATGTGATTGTGGGTGACATCTGAGGTACTGTTTGTGTGACAGAACAGAAAGGAGTTCTGCTATTCCAGGTGAATAGAGAGAGCCCAAGGTAGCATTTCATGAAGGTCTAGACTGTAATGCACTTTATTTTAGTACTGCTTCACATTTTAGAGTTGATAAAATACTAGAAGATGGGTAAGAATACAGAGGTGGTTCTTCTGGCTTTTCCAAGTATTAAATTCCTTCCAGATGGCTTGTCCTGCTGCCTGTAATATTCTTGCTTGGTTCTCCTAGTAAATGATCTTGGAGCTTTAAAACAAATCTCTCTCATATCCCCTTTTTAGGCTACAGCAAACTTCTTTCTCTATCCCTTCATTTCCTTGGGGTCTTGGGGTTTTTATAAATTTAACTCGTTGCTAGTTTTTTCTAACAAATTATAAAAAGAAAGTAATGTAAATGCCAACTTCATCTGCTTTCTAAACAAATAGTAGTTATAGCTTGTATTCAAATGAAGTGAGTCTAGGATTTAGGTCACCATATAGACACTTGCTCTTTGTACATCTAAAAAAGTTTTTCACAGCTGAGATCTAGTGGTCTTAATTAACCACCAGCAAAGATATTCTTAAAATTTGTACCATTATGGAGCCAGAGTTGCCTTTGGGATAGAGCAGCATTACTGTATGCCTGGGGACAATGCAGGCACAGGAATCTTGGATTTCTGATAAGCCTACGACTGGACCACTGTGGTAAATTTAATTTTTTTCCTTTTTTTCCCAAGATGGAAGAAATGTATAAAAAAGCACATGCTGCTATACGGGATAATCCAGTCCATGAAAAGAAACCCAAGAGAGACGTCAAGAAAAAGAGGTAAAATTCTCGTTCTTTCTAACATCTGTGTGACTTCTCTTTTGGAGGTATCTTAGTTACAGTGAAACTAGTAATGCAGTTTTGCAGTTATGTCATTAGTTATGTGTTCTGGACCAGTTAGGATACAAGCAGTTCTGTATATTAGCAGATAATACAGAATTAGCAGTAGGAATATAAAATTCAAGAGCTCTTAACTATTTAAAAAATCAAAGAAGAAGAATGTTTGTGGCTTGCATAGCTGGAACAGTGTGTACCTTCAGGTCCCAGTGTTTTCAGTGGGAAAGCTGCTTCTCTTCAGCTGAGAGCTCATTGACTATTTTGTCAATACCAAACTATTTGGATTTTTAAGGGTGTGTGGGAAAAGAAATCAAGACACAGCTGTTGCATTTGGCTTGATAATGTCTGTGCTTCAGTCACAGAGAATACAGTTTCTGTCTAGAGAAATTGGAACTGTCCAGCCATGCTTTTTGTGGTGTTTTACTACAGCCTTAGATCATTATGAGGAAATAAAGCATGTTACAGAAGTGGGAATATATTTTCCCCTGCACTCTTAATCACAGTTGTGTTGCACTGCTACTTTTTTGCTTTGGATCTACTGCACACTATGCTTCTATTACAGATGGAACTGTCCCAAGATGTCTCTTGCCCAAAAGAAAGACCGTGTTGCTCAGAAGAAGGCCAGCTTCCTCAGGGCCCAGGAGCGTAGAACGGAGAGCTAAGACAACTTCCACAGTTTTCTGTGAAGCTTTGGAAAAAGTGGCAATAAATTTATTGAGGAAGCAACTGCGTAAGACCAGCTTATTTGTATAGTTTATAAAAATAGAGATTTTTTTTTTATTAGGTATTCTGTACCCGAAAGGGGCTTTTTTCTCCCCTTTTAAAGTCCTGTGTGAATTGAGTTTTCACAGAGAAGAGAGGTGACAGACTTCAAAGACCAAGGCTGCTGCATCAGAATTACTTCTCTAAGAAGGAGGAAGTAAATTCGATTAACTTTTAGCATGGTTAGTATCAAGGACTAAGTATAAGAGTTTGCTACTTCTAACTAGAGAAAGATAGAAATTTTGTTTTTAAAGGCTGTACCTCTATTTCAGAATTCTTTCAGCCTACATCATGTTTGCGGGAGTCAGGATGTAGCTTTGGAAAAAACCAAGAGCGGTCACAGTAGGTTCTAAAGCCTGTGCCCAAAGGTAACCTTAGGCTTTCAGGCACTTATCACCCCCAAGCTTTGGCTGCTGCTGAAACAGGTACTGTCTTGAACTGAAAGCTTCATGTTATTTAGTTTGTAAGAGAATTCACTTTAAGTTGCATATACAGGCATAGGTTCAGAGACCTTGTTAAGGAAACATTCATGAGACTCAGACACCAGAGCCTTTCCCCTTGACTCCCCACACACTCACCAGACCATATTCCCTTCCAGTTCACCTCTAGGGTTCCCTTAGCAGAGCCCAGAACATCTGGTTACACAAAGCAGTTTATTCCTAGTGCAGGAGCAACTGGAGATGGTTCCTCTGAGGAGCACCCCATGGCTTTCATACCCTCATGCTCCCTGCCCTCCCTGATGCCCTCCTCACCTCCCCTGCCTCCCCTCTCTATGTCCATCCACCTCACCAGTCACCAGTTTTCATGTCCTTATCCTAAAGGGTGGCACCTTCCCAGAGCCCAATCTGTGTTTCCCTCTGCAGCCTGCAGGCTGAGCCACCTGGAAGAGAAGTGTTCCTCCCCAGCCTTGTCGTGCCCTGGTCCTTTGCCTTCTGTGTTTCACAGGCACTTCTGTGTGCCAGTAGGTTTCCACTAGACTCAGAGAAACTGTTTGCACAGTTTAAACACCAGTAAAGCAGGCTACGTGGAGGAATGTCTTGCTCTAAGATACTGGTAGTTGGTGTAAATACTGCTATTGAAAAAATAGAGGCCTGTGATTTATTGTAAACAAGTGTATTTTTTTTTCCCAATGAAAGCTTCAACTTTATGCAACAGTAATAAAAATGAAGATTGTGTACAACAAACTGCACTATTAAACATATTCTCCAGTTAAGATACCCAGTGACATTGGGTATTTTAAGTAATCTCTGCCCAAATAGCAGTCACTGTCAGATTTTTTCACAAGAACATGACCACTTTACACTTTTAGTGCATTGCTGGTTACAAATACTTTCTAGTTCATAGTTGGAACACATTAGCAAGTTCAAGACAATAATTAGCATGATCATAGTATTTCTTAAACTAAAAGGCTGATGTTCACAGAACAATCTTAACCCAAGCTGCATATTATTACATCTGGCATGGAGAAATTAACCTTATTGTGGTCCTGTACTTCAGTGTCATCATTCCAGGTATGCATTTAAGATAGGATACCTAGAGCAGTTAACCTTTCAAATACTTGAAGCTTGTTCTTACCTCTGCTGAAAATGAATTAAGGGGCCAGGATTCAGAAGATGTCTGCCATTAACATCATAAAGATTGAACAACTTTATACCTAAAGCATTTAGAAATTAAACATTCAACAGGTAAGTATTGAGCATGTATTCAGGTGTATTATGGGCATCCAATTCTGCATAATTATGGACACAGATATAAATCTGAAAAATACAAGGGCAAAGATTAAAGGTGGTAGAGTGGTCATGCTTTGTGGAGTGCCAGGATCAGGTGATGTTTATTTGCTCATTATTTGAGTCTTAACAGTGACTCATAGATGCTACTAGAAAAAAAAGAATAGTATCACACTGCAGCTCACTTAGTAACAGCTAGGAATGAGCTGGAAAATACCTCATAGGCTCCCATTTGAGCAGTATTGCACAATCCTGAACAATCCAGCTTCTGTCCTAAAATTCAGGTCTAGCTCTTGCTTACATATTTCCTGCAGTAGTTAAGAAGATTGAAGTACAGGTCTGTAGCTAAATGTGGAGGGACAGTTAAGAGACAAGACTATCCACAACTATTAGTTGTTTCTCATGTCATACAGCAGATTCCTCCACTATGCAAACTTTCTTTTTTACCTGGTTGGACACGTCTGCTATTCAGTGTTTTTAAAAATTCAGTTTTCATACTATAGCTTAGTCCACAAAGTCCTTGCTTTCCATTGTTTGCCACAGCTTAATTTGGGTTAAAGGTTTCCACCGAAGTTTTGAAACAGATGCTGGTATTGCTGCTAAACCATATAGATTGTTTTTAAGATTGACTTTAAGAAATAATACTCTAAAATTGTTGGCTCCCACAGGGCTTACCATACAATGACTTAATTAAAAATGTTGAACTACTTAAACATTCAAGACGTAAGCATGAGGTAACAATGTGTAAACAGAATCTGATTTGTCTCATATTACAACCTATCCATTCTAGAATAAAATTCTAATTTTCCACAGTTAAAAATTATTTAGTGTGCAAATTCTGCCCTGCCAAGGTATTAGTAAACTTCAATCTCACAGTTCAGTTTATTCATAACAGCAGCTTGGACTTGGACACATTACTTGCAGTAGTGGTGATTCTTCATAAAACTACTTAGGAAAAAATCCTCTGCAGGTATTGACAAGTGAGCAATGTTTTTCTCAGAAATGGTAGATGTTTCCCTCAGCTGATGTGGTGGCACAGTGAACACTTTCATCTTGTTCAAGATCTGACAAAGTGCACAGAACAGTCAAGCATGCAGAGTTCTTGTTTCCGTAACACAGCACTGAACACCAGAAGGCCTTCTGGTCTCTGCTGGGTCATTCAGTGGCATGTTCATTCTTTGACAGGCCCTGTCCTGAGTTACTGAAGGGCAGGACTGAAAGAACTGTTGATAAAATCTGAGTAAAGAAATATCTTTTTAAAAAGGTGCAGATTGTTTTTATCAAATGTCTTAGGCCACCTCTAGTGGCAGGCATCAATATTCTCTTCTGCTGGTGGAGAAGCTACGAATCATTTGTATGAGAAATTTTCTTCCACAGTAAAGTTTTTAAGTTATTGAGTATTAAAGAATGCTCCATTTCCATCTGATTTGCTGTGACTTTAAGGGCAATGCACAAGTACAGTTGTTTCTCTAGTTCTTCATGGATATCAGAAGGAGCACCACGAAGCAGATAGTCTTTAAGGAGCTGACAGGCTTTTGCTAAGTTTGGCTGAATTACTTCAGTGGTACATCTCATTTTGCTTTGGTCACATAATGTTCTACAGTCTGTACCATAAATGCAGTCCAAATCTGAGTCGCACTGACGATCTTTAATTATTTCCTTCAAATTAATTTCTGGCACTATTTTCCTCATGTCCATCATTTTCAAATCATATTTATCATTATATCCCAAGTTTTTGGCACTTGTATCACACATAAGAAAGTTTCCGTAAGGTCCGTGGAAAATATCTTCCACAAATTCTAAAAGCCCTATAGCTATTTTTGCCTTTCTTGGCCATGATGGAGTGAACCACTGGTCCATGCTTCTTCTGAAGCCAGAGGGAATGAGAAGTTCTATAATCCATGGAAGGCTGATTCCATAGAGAGAGGTATATTCAACTCTTTCGGTCACATAGAGATCCCCACAAAAACCCATCAGCTTGGGAGTATGTTCTTTATCCTGCAAGATCACCATTAACAGAAATTCTTCTAGCTGCAGGAGTGCCCATGCAGATTTTGCCTCTGGCAAAGAGACTCTTCCATCTTTGTTTCCATCAGCGAAAGACAGGATGAGATTAACCAGTTCTGAAAGATTCCCTTGTTCACCCAGTTTTGCCTGAAAGCAACAAATAAAAAAGATTAAGTATGACTTCATTAACTACTCCCAATCCATCTGTCACTCTGCCTCTGTTACTCTCCTTCTGTGAATAATAGGAATAACTGAATATGTTGTGGTTTTCATTGGTTATGGATGTAACAGGACCTGCCATCAGCTGCCTGCAGAGCTTCCTTTTTGTTCTGTTTTCATAGGCACTGAGCATTCAATCTTCTGAAAGAACTACCTTTCTTTGCACTTCAAAATGCAAACATTAAAATTCAGTCATTGTTCTTGATCAGATCAGTCTTTAGAAAAATTGTATCAAGTAGCTTGTTCATTGTTCTCTAAGAAAAAGTATGAAGAATTCAAAAGTTTAGTTTTCAGCTGATTAGACCTTACAAAGGTAGAAGAATGTTATGAATTACATTTTGTCCAATTATTAAGGGTACCAAGACAAAACTGAGTACAAATCCCATAATTACACTGAAATGCTTAGTTTTCTTGATTGATCTAACCACCTCCATTGTAGGACTACAGTGAAAAAAGCCATTGCAGGAATCAGAACTGTTTCATTTTCAGCTAGGCAGATCAACTTTTTCCAAATCTTCCTTAAAACTATGCACACCTGCTACTCACTATTGTTAGAGACAAAGTTGTTGTAATGCATAACAACTGACATCAGCCTTACATCATGTTTTCTATACCAATACTAGCAAAATCTATAGACATACGAGATGAATGCCAGCTTCCATTATTTAAAGAGTAAGGAAAAAGCCCTGATAGTCACTTCAAACTTCATGATAAGCACCTCTGGGAAAAACTATTTTTGTGCTGATTACTTTTTCTAACGTACCCTTGAAAAAGGCTCATACAACGGGATATTTTCTCCAGCTTCAAGAAAACAAGCCATTGTCAAAATAGAATAAATAAGAATATACTTACTTTAAAAAGACCATATACCATTTCTTTGAATTTCTCAACAGTGGTTCCTCTTGTTGGTTTATCAAATAGGACTATTTCCTTCCTTGGTTCTGGGTCAGTACCAAAATCAAGTTGAGCAGCTTCCTCCATCTGGCATTTTATAACACTTTGCAGATTTCCCCAGATTCCTAAATAGATCTGTGCAGAAAAAGAGGGGGAAAGGTATAAAACTGCAGAAGTCGATCTGAAGACGACTTGTCCTCCAACCATTGCTTTAAGAGTCAACACAAATCAGAAACTGAATCCTGTGTGCAGACAATGAATATGGCAAATTGAACAGCGGCAGCTCCAAAGACAGCCCACTGCTGCAGGAGCCACTGCACTGTCAGAACACAGACAGCTTCCCAAACAACAGACTGGCATCACTGCCACCTTTGCATAGCTTGTTACGAGGCTGCTGCTTCTACTGGTGGTGCAGGATACCAGAGAAAGCAGTATGATGTACAAAGTGTGCACAGTCTGGCAAACTGTGGAAGGATATTGTATATGTTCATGTAGTATAAAATAACCATATGCCCCTCTACATACAGGACTAATTTCTATTATTGTATATAGGTCATATTATATGTATTAATTTGTATTACAGTGTATCTTCTTTGTATGGGGGGGGGTGTGTGTGTGTATATATATATTTTTTTATATATATATATACACACACACCTATACAAAAGTATCTATATATACACACACACTCGCACACACGCTCTGCCTGTCACAGCAAATAGAATTTGAAATAATCTGTATTAAACAGATTCAACTTGCTGACACTAAGGTCTACCTGACGTTCTAGACAATGACAGTTCAGTGGGAAATAATAAAACTAGGTTGGATGAGTAAAGCCTTACCTGGTTATTGGGCTTTGTTGACAAACATTTTCCAAAATACAATGTTTCTTTAGCACAAAGACTGCTACATGCTGATCCATCAATAACACCAGTCTTGTATTTATCACACTGAAACAGACAGGGAGAAAAATATTTAACAAATTGCCTAGGAAAGGAGGCAACAACTGTATCTCTTCCAACACCTGAGTCTCAAAAGAAAAGCCTAAGAAAAAATTGTAATAACCCTACACTGAAATATTGTTAAGAGACAGAACTGTTTTTATTTGTAACTGAAGTTGTACTCTTACGTCAGCATGATGGAATATAAGAATTTGATTAAATCACACATGGCACAGACTGAAATAGGCAAACACTTCAGAAAGCTATACCAAATACACTTACTATTATTTTCCTACAGTCATGGCCTCTGCAGAGTTCTGTGTAGGTGGAGTACTGAACATACATAATCCAGCTGCCAACAAACACCACCAACCAGGAGATGAAGAGGTACTTGATCCGCACGTATGACAGACGCACCTAGAGCACACAAAGGGAAGATATTGTTTGTAATTCACTGAGCAGCAGGAAATTTACTATTTTGTTTACTAAAAATCATTTACTATTTCATCTTTAAGGAATTTGACTTCCACAGTGATAAAATAAGCAGACTGCATTATATGGAACATTTGCTTCCTTCAGTGAGCAAAACTGACAGGGGAGGTCAGTTTGATGTATGTAAGTGGAAGGAAAATTGAGATATAAATAAATAGAAGAAAAGGTATCAGACTCTCACAGGGCAAGCCAGACTGCAGGAACCAATTTGATCAAAATCATAAACTCCCAGAGCTCAATTAAGTGCATTTTTCTCTAAGACCAGTTACCTATGTTCCACTCATGGTAAATCAAATCCAACAGACTGGGAATTTGGTAAAAAAATAATCTGTGTTAATGTGTAAATATGTAAGATAGAGATACAATGAGCAGAATGAATATCAGGGTCAGGTTCCATATGCTGAAGTCTCCCACTCCTTCCTTGAAATGACGCCATTAATTATGCAAATAAAATTCTTCTATAGTAGCCTCACCTTCACCTTCCCACAACTGTATGCACAACTTTCCTGTTATTTCTGTGGCCTCACAAACAGAGTTTTCACAGGGGCAGAAGAAAAAACTATTTATAAATTAAGAACTGAGGGAGAGCTAAGTGTCTTACAAAGTAGGAGGAATGTTTTGATCTTTTCCTTCTTTTTTTTTCCTCCTCCTCAGAGTCTGGTGTGCTAACAGGATGATTTTCATATTCACATCAGGATCAGAAACTAATTTGAAGATCAGGATCAGCTTTAGCAGCAGGATATAAGGAAGTGCATGAGAGCAGCTATATTTGGTCAGTATAAGATCCATTTCTATTAGTATCCTGATCTTCAGCAATAGCTATAAAAAGATGCTATTGAAGACTGATAACATATATATACCAAGTGTGCTCCCAGTTTCCTCTACAAGAACTTGCTAAGCCAGATGTGATACTCTATATTTAGTAAATCTCAAATCTTTCACTAATTTACCCAGATTCTCTTAAAAATCCACATAACCATCCACAACAAACTTAACAATTAATTCAGAGGACAACTATCTACTACCACAGTCAGGGACTGGACTTTATTTTGCTGAAGTCTGATTCATACTAGCTTTGTTTGAGACTGCCCTAGTTCATGTATTGGAAGAGTGAACAATCTCTATCCACTCTGAACCCATCTGACATGATTTTGGAGGCCTCCATAACACATCTCCCTGTGATCTCATCTCTTTTGCAAATGGACAGGTCCTAACTTGACTGTACATCATGGAGAAATCATTCCATGTGTTTGGAAAAGGTTCCAAGAAAGGTAGTAACCATGATCAGTTTTGCCCTCACATACATACACAGAACTGCAGCACATGCAATTAAGCAATTTTTTTTAACCAGAAAGACTGCAGTAATTTATACAACCAGCATGCATTATAGCCTTTCTCTTGGAAACAACAAATCCAGAAAAAGTCCATTTCAAAAAATTGAAAGGGGATTCCAATCCATAAAGCTGTGGTCCTGCCACGGGCCTCAGCTGTGCATCCCTATTCCTTCACGCCTTCACACACACTCACTTGACAATCTTAAAACTACCTGGCTAAAAAGGGAGAGAGCTACAATTACCTTTTTATTCCATGATTTTCTTTTTTAGAGACAGGTTTTATAATTTTGCATTTTTTTAAAGCTATTTCTAATAACACTGTTATGTAGCAGAACAGGAAGCATAGAAAACTATTGCTAAAATCTGGGGAAGATCAACAGAAATAAAGCAGACAATTTTAGGGAAAGCTGTTTCATGTGTAAAAACTGCTTGGGAACCAAAGCTTCTGGGACAACAAACCCTCTTCATTCCTCAGTGTTTCTTGCTGAATCCTTCCATGAACCTTTATAATACATTTTAAACAAAGTGCTGTTTAATTAAATTTTGTATTATTGTATCAATTTAGTACAACCTCAGAGACCAGCAGCCGCCTGCAGGCCTCAGGATCACTGCAGAATACTGACCATTCTCCCAGTATGGATACTGTATATATTGTCCTCCTCCTTAGGCTGAAAGAGAATGTACTTGAGACTGAAAATCCTCCCCAAATGCCATCTGACAACATCATGTATTTGGCAGGAAGTCCCAGAGAAGCTAGATATATTTTGAGCTCAGCACTGTGCCAATGGAGTCATGCAGCTTTTGACTTGCAGAAGCTGCCCTGCCATTTCAGAGCACGGACAACAGCATCCCTCTGCTTACAGACAACCAAGGCTCCACTCTCTGGTTCAAAGGGAATTACTTCTCTTATAAGGACTTCCTCATCAAGTTCAGCAAAAGGCACAAACATGATTTGATTTCTTCTCATATATTGCCCTACCAAATTTTCATGTTCTCCCCAGAACAGGTCTGTGAGCATCAACACATGTAGCTCACTTCCCCTGGCACAGGCACACGCTGTCCTAAAGAGGGGATGGGGCTTTACTGAGCTGCTCTGGCCACACGGGGGAGGCACCCTGAACACAAGGACTTACACTGCTGTGCGGAGCACTGGAACGTTTCTGAGCAAGAAGTCCCAGACAGCATTTAGGGAACAACATATATAGATGGACTCCATTTGAAACTGTGACAAACTGCCAGGATACTTGTCATAAGAACATTTTCAGGGCAACAGAAGGACTGAGAGTTCCAAAATTATCAAAAAAAGGAAGAAAGTATTCAGAACAAGGAAACAGTTCCTTTTTTCAACTCTACTCTTCCATCAAGACTTAAACATGAGCCAGGGAATGCAAGAATGAGGGAACCACTTGCAATGCTTGATGTTACAGATTCAACTTCTTCCATCACTTGTATATTCTGCTAAGTCATATGCATTGAATAATAACTAGACATTCATCCCCTGAAATAGAACTGGAAAACCACTTCTGGCAAAACTCAAGCCTGGATGCCCTCCAAAGCATATGGAGAGTAGTGAATCAACATGCAACATAACTTGACGGATTTTTGGTGAGTGTACTTTTTATTTAAAACACTTTTATGGTTAAAGAGTATGAAAGTGTTTCTTTGTTTAATAGTACAGAGAGCTTAATTCTGGAAAGCATTACACATAACCATAGTGTAGTAATCTCCAAATCAGAGTTGTTCGCTCCATTTGTCTTACATGCTTGCAATAGAAAAGGACAGATGAAAAAAAGTAGGCCAATCATATTAGAAATTCTGTTTTGTTCTCTGTTCAGGTTGATTTGTCTCTCACAGGAGGCATTTCAGGTAGGCTGACATGATGTCTGAGAGCATTAGCCCACACTGTTTTGGATGCCATGAACAGTACATGTTCACATCTTTAAAAGCAGACAGTGCATGCTTATGATTATGCCAATGTCTTGAGTTATTTTGTATCCTGGGTAATCAAAGTGAGGAAACAGAGCTGAGGTGTCTTTTGAAATAAAATAATAAAAGATGGAAAATGGGACATATCTCCTTTAAAGGTTAAGCAGAGCAGAAAGTATTAAAATCTTAGAGCAAAGAGATTATTTAGGAAATTTCTGCCATGTGGGGCTTTAAACTTGCTTATTCTTTGGCCCTTCAAAGACAGTCTCTTACATTCTGTAAGTACAGTCATACTGTAATGTACAGTCTTCAGTACATTACTGAAGTCCATGAAGCACCTTTAAAGAGTCTGTAAACTTGATCCAGAATCTATAGAGTCAAACTTTCATACATGCAAGTGCTCTTTACATGATTTTTGTCATAAGGAATCCTTCCTTAGTCCTCAGCCTCACAATACAATTGGTAACTACAGCTATCAGAAAAGAACTTCAGGGCAATGTCCCTTAAATCTGGGACAATAACTCTCCTTGTCAAACAAAATCCCAGTGTTAATCACCTAACTGTAAAATCCTATAAATACAATTAAAATATTTTTGTGGTCTTTAGTGGCATTTAAAAGTTTTTCAGGTTTTAGGGTATTTTTGTTTTGTTTTCTATTATTACATGATTTGCAGTCTAAGCAATGGCAAAGCTTTGTACTTCAGAGTTACTATTCTTTGTAGTGACAGGACTTTAACATTTACTCAGGGAGAACTTAACGCTAAGTTTTGGGCTGAGCTAAGATAGCTAAGAGTGTGTGTCCTGCTCCTTTTACACAAGCTGACACAAGGCAGGACGTCTTTTTTAGGCTCAAAGATCATCAACTGATTACCTATGGGTCTTGCATTCTGCACAAAAGCTAAAGCGTGTGTAGAGCAAGAGAACATTTGCCAAAGAATATCTGTTGCAACCCAGCTCATAACATCCTCCTCCCATTAGGGCAGAAAAGCTGGAACAAGGATTAAGTTCTGTCTGACAGAACCTGATGTTCTGGCAATTCATTTCACAACATAATGTTCAAGAAGTCTGGAACACCAGCCAGCAAAGGCTGGAATTCACTCAGTGATAACCTTCCACTATACAAACATCTCCCCTGGTGTGCTACTTGAAATGCTGCATAGAAACATTGTACAAGTCTTTCCACCTTGCTCATAGCCCTCAGTGAGTGAAGTCTACCACTTACTTAGAGAGCTTTGGCTTCTTTGGAGACAAATCTCAGTAAAGCACTCAGCAATTAGTGTAAATCACCACTACATTTGTCATGTACCAACAGTAACATGCGGTGACAAGAAAAGCCAATATATTGATAGTTGCTGCTGTTCTATGGATGCGTCAAATATCAACATACATTCACTAACACAGAAAAATATGTTTAGGGTCACAAAGCCATTATTAGCTCTCCTTAAACAAGTCCATAGAATATGCAAAATCAGCTCTCAGTACAAGAAACCACAATCAGATTTTTTTTTAAATCTGCAATAGAAACAAACATTTAACTTCTTTGGCTTTTCTAATAAATAATTTTGTAGTCTTCTTGTTTCTTAGCAGATTTTAAAAGAATGTATTTTGCTTGGAAGGCCTTAAATTGAATTTTGAGAAGAGTAGAGAAGAATATTATCAGACATTGCCATATGATAAGAAAGAGACTATCAAGGCAAAGGAGGCAAATAATTTGGAGACTCCTAATTTGAAAGGTAGCATATAGATTATGAATTAATTTTTGTTTGTATTGAAGGCTTTATGCCATGAGAATTCAAATATTGTACAAGTGTCTACTTCAGTAAATAGATCTAGAGTAATCTTTTCTGGTTTAAAACCCAAGTGATATGGACCCAGAGTTGCAGATACATACCATGAAACAAATATTGAAGAGAGTAAAATTAGATTGGTATTCTTCTCATTAAACATTACACCCCACTCCAGGTACTTCCAGAAAGAGAACAAGATTTCTCCTCATCTGGAACTTTTCCAAATGAGGAGAAATTCAAACATTCAACATTTTAAAATGCACCAATGTGAAGTTTAAATTTTTTTAATCCAATGATCACTAAGCATATCAACAGATGACAAACACATAAGCAGTATATATAAGAAAAGTAAACATTATTTATCTCCTCAAACTCAAAAAAATACTCAGTTACAATCTAGTTAAAATACAACCCAGCTGATAAGGGGAAACCCAGTGGATAAACCATCAAGCTACCACAACGTCATGACTGACTAACATTTCAATGCAGAACTTCCTACAACACAACAGCCACAACACTTCCAACCAAAACATCCTTACTCTGCTAACTGAAGTAATGCAAACATGTACCTGCATATAGAAATACAAAAGTGCGTCTATGAACATAAAAGGAAATGCATGGAGCAGCAGTAGAAAAGTGCCCGACATTAATTTTTTTAGAACACACGCAAAAAAGGGCATGAGTTGCTCCTGCAAGCTGCGGTCCATGCGCTGACAGGATGGATCCCGCAGCACGGGCGATAGGTGTAAAGCGGGGGCGCGGAGCACAGCACGGGGCTCCCGGGCCGCGGCGGTGCCGCAGGTGTCGCTGCCCCGCCGGCCGCGCCGTGAGCCCGGGGAGCCGCGGGCCGCCTGCCGCGTAACAGGTCCTGCGCCGGCCGCTCCGCGGAGCGCCCTGCGCCCGGAGGCGGCGGGAGAGGCCCGATCCGACCGGCGGCCGGGCGGCGAGAGGCACCGCGGCTCCGAGGCCGCCGCCACCTGCTCCCGTGCCCCGACACGGCCGGCCGTGTCCGGCGCCGCCGCCTCCCGCCGGCCGAGCGGCAGCGCGGCGCAGCCGAGCCCCGGCCGCCGCCAGGCGCCGGCGGGAGGGGAACGGCGGCCGCGCCGGGCCGGGCCGGGGGAAGCGGCGAGAGCCCTGCGGGGGGCGCCCGCTCCGGAGGGAACTTTGCGGGGAGGGACGGGCGCCGGCCCCGGCCCCTCGCCGGCCTACCTGCGCGGAGTGGGGCTTCCTCAGCCAGGCCCCCGGGAAGAGCCGCCTCGCCATGGCAATCACACATCCCCGCAGCGGGCGGCGGTCGGAGGCGGAGCGGTGAGGAGAGCTCCCCCGCCTGCCGCCGCAGCCGCGCCGCCGGCTCCGCTCGGCTCGGCGGGGAAGAGCTGCCTCGGGCACCGGCGGCCGCCGAGAGACGGCGGCTGTCAGTGGGCAGGGCGGGCGGCTGCCGCCTCAGCACCGCTCACGCCGCGGAACGAAGGTGCGAACGCGGCAGCCGCGAGGGAGCGAGGCGGGGCTGAGGCGGCGAGGCGAGCCCCGCCCGCCCCGAGCCCTTGGGGCTGTCCCAGTCCCTCTTTCCCCTCCGGGTCCGACCGGAGCCTGTGGAGCCGACAGCCGTCCCCGAGCTCCCCTCGTGTCTGCCAGAAAGTGCTCGGGTGCTGTCTGGGGACGATTATGGAGAAGTCAGTTAATAAATAACGCGTGTTGATGATTGCGAACAGGCTCCCATCATTTACTGGGTAGACTATTAAAACCAGCTGCAGGCTCCTTACAGTCCTTAAAAAAACCCCAACACCCAAAAAAACCCCGCAAAACCCCAAAAAGGAGTAGTTCCTCCAAAATAAGGAAGGAGCGTTTGCTGGACACATATTAACACAGAAAGCAAGTTTTTTACTGTGAGGCTGGTAAGAACTGCCTGAATAGGTAGCCCAGAGAAGCTGTGGGCATCCCAGTTGAAGGCCGGGTTGGACAAGGCTTTGAGCGAACTGGTCTGTTGGGAGTTGTGCCTGCCCATGGCAGGAGGGTTGGAAAAAGGTAATCTCTACGGAGGTTCCTTCCAACACCTGCCATTCTATAATTCTACATTAGTGCCATAAAGTGGAGAAACGTTTCCTATTTCTCCTTCACCAGAGAATCTCTCAGCCCTTCATACATTGTGGGAAGCCTCAGTCCAATCGAAATTTGTGGGAACACTACTAAGTTCAAGTGAAATCATCCTTTCTTAAGCAAGGTTTGGGTTTTGTCCAGCCTTCTTGTCTTTGTGACTTGATTGTGACTTCTTTTAATGCAGTGTGTTAGCAGAGTCAAAGCCAGAAGCTGGGAGTCTCTAGTCCTGATGCTTTTTGTCTATGAGACTTCAGCCACAAAGATTATGCCAAGGTGTTGGAATAAAAATAAGACAAACATAGCATGTTATGGCTTTGGGTGTTCAGTGCACTTATCAATGTACACTGCTTTGATGAAAAGACAAGTCACAAAATACTACTGTAAGGATAAGCTAACTCTTTTTGGCAGGGCTTACTCTTAAGGAAAAATGTATATGTGGAAACCAAATGTTAGGAGCTCACAAAGAATTTACAGATTGGTGCTTGAAGATTCGAGAACAGTCTGTGACTGTTTTTTGAATAATATAATCACTGACAGAGTCACCCTGAAGTATAAATCTGAAAATTAATTAGTAAGATTTGGCACTCCTCTAAAAGCAATCCTGGCTTTAGTAACAGCCAGTGACTCTCGCAGGGTTTTCTTCCCTTCCTATTCAGCAGGCCCAGATGGCTGCACTTTGTGCATCACCTCCCTCTGCAGTTCAGTGGTTTGCACAAGTTTAGCTGGGTTGTGGCCATGCAACAGAACAGCTACGCAAGAGGAGGCCACAGAGCAAAACATTTTAACATTTTGCTGAATAATCTCAAGCCCTTACTTCATCCAGGGCTCTATGCCAAGCCTTGGAATGACAGGCTGGGAGTAATTGTGAAATGTCGGTGTCCCATATGGCTGGCAAGGATCTAAATGTTTCATTCTAAATGTTTCATTCCTGTTCCATCTAGATCCAAACAGCTCCTGGCATATGTTCATTAGAGGATATATTTTTCACTTAGTACATGAGATCTTCATCATCTGTGAGAACAGGTGCTTTATTCCAGCTTCAAGTAAAGTTTAGTGCTTCAAGTGTTCTTTGTGCCCAGGCTTTGCTAAATGCTAAAAAATAAGGCTGTTTCAGCCTTTTTCAGTTACCTGTTAAATTCCTGGTTAAGCTTCAGTAGAGGCAACTCCCATTAAAAGCTAGGCCACATAAGCCAAGACAGTAACAGGAACCATGTAACATGCACTGACTTGGTGCTCACAGGATGTGGAAACCCAAAGGAATATTCTAAAGACTGGGGGGCAGATGCAGAAAAACCACACAGGAAGAACATAAGTCATATTGATATATTGTCTACTGTACAGCCTTTCCATTCACACTTTTCCATTCTGCAGTTCACACATCATCCGTTTTTGTAGGCCCACACCAAAGCTTTGGTATATCTTAATGTCCAAGCAGTAGAAGTTATGCTGATTTATTGCTACCTATTAATTCTTAAGTTTCCTATCCAGCTATAACAACACTAAATGTTATTCTAGTGATGCAGGGGTTTTGTATAAGATAGAAATCAACTGCTAGTTGCACAATGCAGTGTTTGTCACTCACAATGTCAAAAGGTAAATGTGGTTTACATTCACCTGCAATTCCAGGGCAACTTAGAGCGTATTACATATTAACATAACTCAGAAAAACCAAAACATGGTTGCAAAGATTGAAGCATCCAGGAATTCTAGAAATATAAGGAATATGAGACAATATAAGGAGTATGAGACAAATGAAAGTACTGAAAAGCTACAGAGAGGAATCTGAATTCTTCAAGATACTCAGTGTAATGTGCACCTTTAAAATATAATAATTTTATCCAATTTCTTTTGAAGGCAAGTCTCTGTAACTTGAGCAAGTAATACAGGTTTTAACATCACATGAAAGCTAAACATTAACTTATTGCAGTGGTGCTGGACTTGCTTCTTTCAGTTATTTGAAGCAGCTGCACCCACATACTGATTTAACTCAAATGTTGTCATAAGAGACTCCATGGGAAATCCTCAGAGTTCACCCACTCTCCCCACCATCATATTATATGCAGGGAGCCTCTGGCTAATGTTATAATCACAAGACTTCTCTTTCTCACAGCAGCTTTACTAACTTCCAATCTGCCTAGCGTGGCTTCCTAGATTAAGGCTCTTTTGCTCTGGATGTGCCTAAGAAATATTCTATGATCCTGAGCAGCTACCACAGTCTTAAAGTATTACAGCACCAGTAGAATGTAATGCTCTAGCATTTGCCATTGCCCAGCTTTGTAGCTCCATTTAATAAGTGTATTTACACAATATATAATATGGTAATGATTTAAAATAAAAATGCCTGCATTTCCTAAAATAAAGTCTAGAAAAATTTAGAGGTTTCTCTCTTTTTGTGCTACTCAGCTATCTACTTGCTCACATATCTGTCTAGGAGTCTGTTTTTATACAGACTACTTTCTTAGGCCTGTCTTTGTGGATGAGAACAAAGATCTGGGGACCCATCCAACCTTTATATCTAAATTTTCCCTCATGTTCCCTTCAGAGAGAGACACTGTTTCCTTCCCCTTTGCAAATTTCTGTGAACTCTGACTTAATCAGTGTATTAGATTTAATTTTATCCTAGCAGATTATTTCCTATTATTTTCTATTCACATTCTTACAAATGCTAAAGCTTCTACAGCATGAATAGGTGGAGCCACCTCTTACCCAGGAAGCAGACACAGCCTGTTAAGGATTCCCACGTCCCTTCACTCGGTATAAACAAATCATTCATCTATTTGAGGAAACAGACTCTTCCAGCCAACAGGTTTCATTTCTAAGGCTCTATCTGCATGGTCACTTTAATCTCACATAAATCCACCCTGCTGCTGAGGCAGATGGTGTCACCTTCTCTTGCTGTTGGTACCTACCTTCTCCCTTGGGCTGGCACAAACATTTCTGTTGTTGTATAAAGAACTAAATCAATGATCTGAACTAAAGACTAATCTTGACTCTTTTTTCCTCTGAGATAGGTTAGAGGCACTCCAATTCCTTTCATCAATGGCTTTGACTTACAGAGGAGCAAAAAGGCTGTTCATAACCACTGAAACCTTTACTTTATTTAAACACATCTCCTTGTAGTTTTACCATCAGATAAACTGTATAAATGTATATGACTCCTTTGTAGCTCTTGACTGAGATTAGATACAATCATTATGATTAAACATTCAGAGATACTGATTAATTTGACATACAAGTCTTTGCTTTGAGGGACACAATGTTTATGCTTTTATTCTGGTATATTTTTTAAAATTCAAAATGTACTAAAAAACATTATGGTAAATAGGTCTTAATAACATAACATATCTAGAGTAAATAGGTCTTCAAAAATCCAGAATAGAAAAATCCTGTATGCATTAGAGGACTAAGAAAACTCCATTAATATTGGACTCAGAAGAAAAGATTTGAAGGTGGTCAATTGCAAGCAAATGCAAAAGTACAGTTTGCATTTTTATTTGCAGGTCTGTATTTCAAAGTCTATGAAGACAACACAGTCCAGGTTCAATAAACCAGTAAAATTAGGTTTCCTTTGTACATATTTGTGCTTTCAAGTCTACTTCCTCTATTAATTGCTGCAGTTTTGAGGTTCAAGAATTTTACCCAAGATTAATTAAGGTTATATGTTAAAATACATGGTCAGAGTACACTTGCTAGCATTAATCTATTTCTGGCTTGGAAAGCCTTTTATAATTTTCAGATAACTTATTTTCAATATGGTTATTTTATTTAATTATCCCAGATTATTCCTTCTTTGAATTAGAGGCAAAATAAAGTTATAATCCACTCTGAACCTATTTTACTTGAAATAAAAGCCTTCTTTGTTCTGTTATTTTATGCTTGTGGTGGTCATCTGTTAAAAACCACAAACCTATTATAATAGAAATGTTAGTCTTAATTCCTATTTATAGACTTTCCAATAAGCAGCCTAGCTGCCATTTTCTTCATGCCCTACTCCCATTTCCCAAAATTCCTTCCCCTGAATTAACACTCGCACCTTCCTGCTTACTTTATAAGGTAAAAGAGATAGAAAATATCCAAGTTCTAGCCCACACTCTTTAAAAAATCCTCTTAGGTTCTAAATTGTAGATTCCAGTACTGAAGCTGGTGCATACTGATACGAGGAGGTCAAGATGAGGAGATGAGCAGAATTCAGCTCAGAAAGAAAATGCTAATTTTTAACTCCTAAGGAAGTATAGTATTGGAACAAATCACCAAGCAGGGTAGTACATTTTTCAGCATGAGGTGCACTTAGGAAAGCTCTGACCTAAGCACAAAGCAGAAAACAGCTGCAATGGTTTAATGCATTGCTACCCCCATTTGTCCTGCCATCCCCTGTGCCCGAGGACATTTCCACAGCAGAACTCTTTCAGTTCACAGTCGATCAGATTTGCTTTAATTGCCTGAGAAGTCAGTTCCTGCTGAAGTGCTAGACTGTGAACTTCAGCTAGTGAGGTACAGCTCTGCCCTGCCTTCTGCCAGCTATGGTACAGAGGAGAAGAATGGGCAGAAGAGCAACTACAGATAGCAGAGCTGCTGTGTGAAGCCCTTTCCTCGCTCATCCTCTACTACTTACACCTACTCCCGTGCTGCTCCCTCACTTCTGCCATGCAGCTCTTTGTGTAGCTGAATGGTGAACTGTCTGCTGAACTCAAAAATAACACAAAAAAAGAAAAAAGCCACATCAATTCCCCATTTTGATTATGCATGCCACTGCAGAGTGCCATATTCAGAAATGCAGGAATACCTTGACATTTGGAAGAAGTAGCAGATACAGGAGCTACTTAAAATGGGATATGATGAAAAGCACTTCAAGTCTGCCCTCAAACTGATGTCACCTCATAATACACACTCCAACTTAGTGATTTGTTGGGCAGAATGGATGAAACCTTGTGTTATGGAGGAATTTGAACTGCTAATAATTGTGTCAGGCCTTAAATCATACACAAGTAAATCTGCTTCAGTTCACAGGCTTTAATGAGGCTGGAAATCTGGTCCCATAAGCAAGAATTAGTATAGTGTAGTGGAATGGCTTATCAAACAGTCTTCATGATATTGATAAAAATTAATCCAAACATAACACTTTGTCTCACCTTTTTTTGGCTACATTCAAAACCTCTCTACATGAAATCCAGAAATTTTGAACTGAATTGTTACAGGATTCTGGCAACACTCTTGAAAAAGCAGTAATGATTAGAAGAAATCTCTAGGAAATCAATGTTTCCTTTTAGAAAACCTCTAATTGTAAGGTATCAAATTTCAGGCAAAAATAAAATTAATGTATTTTTAGTAGTAGCTTATTGAAGTTGGCAATTTTGAGGTAATTTGTAATACACAAACTTTCTGAAAAAGCTTATCACCACTTATGAAGGCCGCATCTATATTACTAAAATTCCAAACTCTTAATAAATATATGTACAGCTAATCTAACTTAAGTATTTATCATCGGGGTATTTCCTAGATAAAATAGTTTTTACTTCCCTTTAAATAAACAAAACAACAAACAGACAGTCAGGTATGTTCCTGGCACAGAGCAGATGCCTTTTTCAATCCCTAGAGTAGGCAATGTATTGATTATATACTAATTAATTTCTGGAGCCTACTTCATGGAAAGTACTGTGGGATTGTTGATCAAAAATGCCAGTAAGCATTAAGTAGTAATTGAATTATTTTAAATTTGTCAACATCTAAATTTCCACAGTACTTAGCAGGAATTCCCACTGTAAATATAATTACTAGAATTAAGTGAAACTATTTTATTCTTAGACTGATGTTTTTAGAAGGAAAAATGCTGTTTTAAGCAAAGTAAGGAGCTGCTTTCACACACACATTTTCTTACATCATTAAAAATACACAGGCAGAATAAATTCAGTAGTCTAAAATATATTCTTTGGGTTCTTTTCTGTGTAATAGTACATGTTTCTGAACAACAGATTTTTTTTATCCATCCATACAACATAGCAAAAATGACAACACAATAAATGCCAAGTTATAGCATTTCTAAAGGTTTTTTCTTTTCCCTGAATGAATGACAGAAGGCAATTTGGAGCAGCAACAGTTTAAAATGCTATAAAATAAAATTTTAAAAATAACCAAGCCCATGTTAACATAGTATGCAGTATTATTTTTAACTCTATTCTTCATTATACTTCGAGGTAAGTATCAATACACTCATAGATTGACAATACCATACCAATATGCTAAAAAATACCTTGTCAAGTTAGGCTTATGCCCAGTTCTTACAAGGCTCTAAAGGTCTGGTGTTGCAGTTCTCATTGATCAGCTCTGCTACATGCTTTAACAGCAGTGCTGAAGTTCACAATGGAAGAACTTTGTTTTGTATTGCCCCATCACAGCTCATTTTATTTCTGTATCACAGGCACACATTCCACCCCTCCATCCATCAATGTTATTCAATTGTTTTTAATTAGAGGTTATTTTTAACCTGGATTATAGTTTTATGAAATTTGTAGCACAGCTGAACAAAGTTTTTACCTGCACTAAGGGTGTGTGGAGGGCACCCAAGAAGCAGACTATGGTCAGAACTTATTAAAGCAGCCCAGCTGCTAAAGAAAATGCATCAGGGAACTGAAAGCAAGGTAACTTTATTATTTGACAATGTGGTATCTGTAAGAACATAGGCCTTAAAGATGTATTTTAAGATTGCCCTGTATGAATCTACATCAGAAATCATGCTGATTCCTTGTATTTTGTTTAAAAGAAACCAAAGCTGCATTATATACAATCAAGCATATTAAAAATTGCAAAAATGTCTAAATATATAAAAAATAAGCTCTTGCAGTTAATGAAATCTTTTATTATCTCAGAGAAAACACACTGAACACATATCTTTTGTGCTAAAGGGAATATATTCAGTGTCATTATGGTGAACAGTGCAACTGTTGTGCCTGCCCTGAGTTCTCATTGTATGTGTGTGCAGAGCCCTCTTTCCCTCTTTCAAATGACACCACCATCACTCCCAGACACAAGCTGCAGCAGATAAAACATTTTCTTTTGATTGAGCAGGCAATCAGACCTTTTCTAGATCTTTTGTATTACAGTGTAGCTGAACAAAAAGGAAACAATTCATAAACCCACATTTCCAACCCACAACACCAATTTTGGTTGGGATTTGGGAGCACATCTGAAAAAAAAAGTAGTTGGTGAGGTAAACTGAGGACACAGAGAGTCTTTGTTAGATCTTTACACCTCTAAGAAGGGTTAAGTGGTAGCTGGTCAATGCAGTCATTGTCATTGACACAAATAGTGTGATTTCTATGAAAATATTTCAAATTACTACAGATACTTATTTTCTGATTTGTCTAGACATTTATTAAGTAATTTGTTATAGTTTAGGCTGACCTTAATGTGAGATTTGCAGAGTTTTCAATCAACTTATTTTGTGACTTCCTCTTTATACACAAACAGACTTACTGGGTATTGACATTCCAGCTTTTACCTGCTTTATCCCGGCTTCTTGTTCCCATTGTGCAATTGTCCACATAAAAAACCCTTCCACACAGTATTGTTTGAACCTGTGCTCATTTACCTAGCTGAGGTTATAGGTTTATATCTAGTTTTACTTCCAGTCAAACTCTAACCACAAATAAAATTTCCCATCAGGAATCAATGGTTAAAATTTGTTTTAATTTAAAACCAGAGCAGAGTGGTAACTATACAACTTTTCCATCTCTTTTTTTTTTTCCCTATCCATCTTCCCAGCCATCATGTGAGATTCAAAGTTCCTTCTAAATAGAAGAAAAATACATTTTCAATAAATTTGCTGTTTCTGATTTTAAAAAAAGTTTTAAAATAAGACCTGGATTTACAGGTCTAGCAAGTAAGGGTGCCCTTTTCACCACAGGCTATCCGTTGGTAATTAAATCACACCAGTAATCTGATACAGCATTAGATCTTTAGTAGCATGATAGCACTGTCACAGGCATTTTACATCCTAGAACCTGCAGTAAATTAAAAGTCCTTGGAGACCATCACTACTTGACCTTTTGGTCTGCTGAATTCCAGGCAAGGCAGAAAAAATCAGCTCTACTTCTAGCAACCTCCTGCACATTAGTGCAGTGTCTTATCAATGCTTGCCTACATTTCCTCCTATCTTTGGCAAATACAGCTCTAAAATTGATGCTACTTGAGAAATTTGAGACAGCTGGTAAAGTTCCTGGGAGAGGCAAGTTGACAACAGTGTGCTGTAAGTTGAAGGAGAATTAATCTATAGCAAACTGACTTCTGACTGAGATAATCCTCACACATGCTTGTTAGGTCTTCCCTTTTGTGCATTGTCTTCTTTAATTTGTCTTAACTTTTTAGGGTGTTTTCATATTGACAAGCCCTTTGAATGTCCCAAGCCTCTTTCACGTCCCAAAGTTTTCTTCACATCTGCTTATGGCAGGTCTGGATATTCTCTTTTGCATCTCTCATGGGCAGGTGGATGGACCTTGCCTGGGTGTAATGGGGCACAGCAGAGCCAGCAGTACCCATCCATGGCCAGCGGTGCTGCCCAGGGAGGGAGGCACGTGGCCCTCAGCCCAGTCAGGCTCAGCCCATGGCATGGCACTTCTCAGCAGCAGTGAATTCCCAGGGCCAGTGTGCCTACTTGGCAGTCCTGCCTGGAAACTTCTGCTCCCTTCACACAAGAAGCAGCTCCTTGGTCTCATAATAGAAATACTTCAATTGTTCACTTCACAAGCGGCCCATGACCACGGAAATGTATTGGGTATCTGAAAGAGATGGCAGCCATGGGATCAAACTGAAGGTCAGCTTATGTTTCCCTTTGGCTTGTTGTAGGTGTTTCATCCTGTAACTTAAACACAGGAAGAAATAAGCCTTTTCTCTCTGCATTTCCATTTTGACATGAATATTTTTATCACCTCTTCTGCTACCTGAGTTCTGTAGTCCCTTTTCAATATGTACATGCTTGCAGCTCCTGGGCCCCTGAAGTCTTCAAGCTGACCTGTCTGCAAATAAACCTATTTTTACACATACACGTATGTGTTATATATACATATATACATTCATGTTTTTCAGCAGGAGCAGTTCACTGAGCTGCCACCTCTGCATGGCTCCTGGCACAGGGGAGAGCCAGCATGTCCCTGAGCAGAAGTGACTGCAACCTTAGATGGCAGCAGCTGTTGGGCAAGTGTGGCTGAGTCAGGTAACTGTACCCTCAGCTACATCTGCAGAGAAAAGATGGATTTAAAGCCCCTTGCTGGTGTTTTGCTCCGCACCCCCTTCTTCAGCCCAGGCCTCCCCTGCCTTTGGGAGGAGTAGGCTCAGGGGACTGAACAGCAGAAAACATTTTAATCACTGTTGTGGGCTTAGCTTATACTGCTGAGGGTATGGAGCTGGTCAGAGGAGCACCCACGTGGGCTCGGTGGGAGCCATGGCAGCATACTGAGAGGGAAGCAGCAGGACTGCCAGCTCTTTATGTGCTTGGTAAAATTCACATCCCACCCTGCTGCAAAAGCTGGCAGAGGGGATGACTGGATATTTAACTAATATTTAGAGACTCATCACAAAAGAACATAGCACAAGGAGAAAAAAAAGGAAAAATCTGTCTGTTGCAGCAGCCCCAAATTTTAGGGATTGAATCAGGACTGTATAGATATGGATCTGCCTCAGTGCTGGTATGAAAAAAGCCAAAATAGGAAATAAGTGACTGATGTAATAAGAACTGATTTTGATCCTGTTTCTGTACACTTTTTTTTTAGCTGAATGCAGATAAGGAATGCAGTGTTGGAACAAAATCTGGGCTTTCAGGCTGGGAGAACATGACATCCGTGTGGAGCAATCAAAATATGTGTGTGACAATAGCTATTACATTTGGATTAGCTAAAACAATGACACTTAGACACCTTTTAAATAAGCATATCAAAGTTAACAAGTGTAACAGTATGATTATTTCATAAGCATTGCAAGAATGAAGCATGCAACTGGTGACTTAGCTGGTGTGTCAACCTGGGAGAGGAGAGGAGAGGAGAGGAGAGGAGAGGAGAGGAGAGGAGAGGAGAGGAGAGGAGAGGAGAGGAGAGGAGAGGAGAGGAGAGGAGAGGAGAGGAGAGGAGAGGAGAGGAGAGGAGAGGAGAGGAGAGGAGAGGAGAGGAGAGGAGAGGAGAGGAGAGGAGAGGAGAGGAGAGGAGAGGAGAGGAGAGGAGAGGAGAGGAGAGGAGAGGAGAGGAGAGGAGAGGAGAGGAGAGGAGAGGAGAGGAGAGGAGAGGAGAGGAGAGGAGAGGAGAGGAGAGGAGAGGAGAGGAGAGGAGAGGAGAGGAGAGGAGAGGAGAGGAGAGGAGAGGAGAGGAGAGGAGAGGAGAGGAGAGGAGAGGAGAGGAGAGGAGAGGAGAGGAGAGGAGAGGAGAGGAGAGGAGAGGAGAGGAGAGGAGAGGATTTTCCATCTGAGTGGGACTTAGCAGACCTGCTGAAAGCTTGTTTGAAGGTCCATACCACATACCAGGTGGTGGGAGAGCAGAAGGAATGCTGTACTAATTCTCCCTCCAGCCAGACTCATGTCCAGAACAGATTTTTCACTGTAGATGAAATAGCAATATTCTGCCATGTAACTATCTCCTGAGGGGCTGTTAAACATTCTTTAACTTCAGTTTAGAGTTAAGAGGTAAGTCTTGTCTATTTGGCTACAAAATTTAACCACAAAAGAGCTGGAAATTCTGCTTTGGCAGACATTTTTACAGTCCACAAAGGAGCACAGATGCTGACAGACAAAACCTTACTGTAAAACACTATGATGCTCCAGTCCTCAAGAAGTTATGATACAGCCCATCACAATGTAAAATATTTGAGACTGCAATTACTTTTGCAAATCTGCAGAGCAGAGCTAACGTGAAGAATAAAATGCTTGCTTAGGCTTTAGCTCTGAAATGCTGAGTCTGCATTTTAACTTTAGTCACTAGCTAGAGCTTCAGTAACTGCTTTGAAATCTGTGTGCAGAGAGGAGGGGAAGGGATGCATCACACTGGTGCATGACTGAATTCTCAGGGAGTTTGAGAACCGGAGTCTCTGATCCAAGCAATTAACCAAAATTTCAAGACTTGGCAGCTGTTTGTTTTCTGAAAGGAAGCAATTATACGACCAGAGCAGCAGAATGACAGTGCAGGCAGAAAGCAGAGAGTAAACCTTTCTTAAATTCCACCTCTGAATAATGAGCTAAGATTTTTATGAACTGGTCTCACAAGAAAAAGGAGAAGATTACTTAGGACCATACTTGCATACTGTCACAAAATTCCCAGTGGCTGGAATTGTAACAAGTTGCAGTTCTCTCACAGTTATTTTGTGGAACTAAAATACTGCTGCATTTGCTCCTAAGTCTTCAACTCAGAAAAAACAGTATTAGCAGTAAAAACACAGTTACTCATACATAAGCACTCTCAGCAAGGCCGCACCTAGTCCAACACGTATTTTTTTCTCCTTCAGACTCACTCACTATCTTCAGGTACAAAACAGTGTTGGTATAACTAAGATAGATGCGAGACACAATCTCTTACAATAAAAGCCTTTCCTGCTCTTAACAAGCATCCCCAAAGATGTTGTAAATAATGTAGAAACACTGTGTCTCAAGCTATTACTATTTCTGTCCTTGAGCATCTCAGTCTACAACAAGGTTTTTTTTGGTTGGTTTTCTTTTTGTTTTTTTTCTCCTGCAGTGTTACACATATGAGAATTGAGGGATTGCTTCTTGTTCAGCCACTTCCAGCAAAGAGAATTCAGCCATGGCAGCGTATGAGCTACTACACAGGAACAACTCAGGGCTCATAGCAGAATGATGTGAGCATTTAACAGCTTGTAAGTGCCTTTAAAGATGAACTCTAGAGCATTTGAAGAACTATTTATCCACCTACCAAAGATTACTCAGTCATACAAAATCTTGGCTAATGTTTTACAACGAATTTCAGCAAGGTTACACACCTGGAATAAAATTTAAAGTGAATGAAGCATTAAGGACCTTTTAAGCATCAGCTTGTTTGACATTTTTTCAAGCATCTGAAATGTCTGCTACTAGATGCAGAGCTAATAGGCAGAGTTGGTTGCTTTGGTTTCTTCTTAAAGTTTCTGTGGTGCTTTGAGAAATAGTGACAGGGAGAGATTTAAAGAAAAATTATAACATTGCTAAATGTTAATTTTTTGAAGGTAAACAACCCCCAAATGATTTTCAAGTCTAGATGTAGCTTAGTTCAAAGGCTAATATAGATACAAAGAGATCATATACTAACCCACACAGAAATTGCTGTTTAATATATGTATTGCAGGAGGGCTTTAGAGACTTAATAATAAAAAAATAGGAGTGCAATACTCATAATACTCTATCTTAAAAGTTAGCAGAGTTTTAAATATTAAGAATAAAAAGGTAATTGCTTAGGATTAGTGGGGCAAATATGTTCTTTTTCTATACATTGAATTTAACAGAAAAAAAATAGTATTTGACTCGCTAAACAGTCAAATGGGGTCAACAATGACAGTGAACACATTTAAGAGAGTATTTATAATTTAAAATTTATTGGGCAAGATCATGACATTCACAAGAAGATGATGGAATACAGGGCAGTTTTTTTCAGGATTCCCTGATCCTTGAGAAGGTAAAAAGGGAAGAAATAGCAAAGTGCTTGTACTAGGAAAAATATAGGTTTGTGTGAAGACTGACATAATGGTACCTTACCACCAAAAAGATTAATTTACTTCTCTCTCTATTGATGTTATGTGAGGATGAAAAAATATTAATATTCTTGTCTATCTAGAAAAATATTTAGAGATGTTTATTTTTAAATGCTTTCAGTGCTATTTTTATATCTGTAGCATAAAGAGAGAATAATTACTGCAATTGTTAGCTGGTTGTAAGACAATTAATACAAAATTCTTCATATCTTACCAGTTGCCTATTTTTTAAATTTTGAAATTGAAGATTATTTTCTTAGTTGAGCTCTAATAAATGCAGCATATGTGCACTGTCTTACTAATTAGTATGCTTATGTAAGAATGGATGTACCATATTTATCTTGATTTAAGATAGGAAGATCCCAGATGAGCTTCCTTGCTGCTTCTGTGCTTAAACAATGCAGAGAAAATGTCCTGGGATCTAATTTTCCCTCCTTGCTGAATTGTGGTCATGACAACCATCTGTACAAGGATAAGCTTCACAGTATTGTCTTGTTCAAGGGTATCATTTTGATGTTATGTGGTGTGATACAATAAAGTAATGGCAAATAATACTGTGCAGCAGTTGGTGCTCTCATCTACATACACTGCTGACTTACACTTTTGGGTTTTGTGTGTTTTGGTTTGCTTGTTTAATATTTATGTGGACATTGAGGCAACAAAAGTATAAAAACCACTAACTTGCAAAAAATACATTAACATTTGAGAGAAGGGCTAAGGGAAATGCCATTGTTCTGACTCTTCACATTTCTCCGTCTCTGCTGGGTACTGGGAAATTTACATGTTGAATATGAAATGTAGCTTTTCTCTGCTGTGCCAGCAAGGAAAGATACAATTTTTAAAATCCAACACTTTGCTTTTCCATCTCTTTATGGCAAGATATTGCCTAACAGTATATGGACAAATATAAACAGAGGTAAAGAGAGTGCTAGGTTGTTATTATTTAGCTTCATTATAAACACAGCTGTTTCTAAGATGATGTGGAATAAAGCTAAATATAACTATTATTAACCTGAATATGACAGATAATAAAAGTCTTTTTTCTCCAAAACTTCTACACAAGAAAGCCCTTACTGACATTGCAAGTAATTTAATTTGGCTTTGGTCACTCTGTGCATCAAAGAACAGACACATCTGGAATTGAAAACACACAAGGAAAGATTGCTTAAGCTGTATTTTGAAGTACTTTTGAGATTTTAGCAGAAGACAAAAAAGAAAGTAATTTAAGAAAGTTCCTTCTAAAGGTATGCCATACAGTCTTGCTGAATATGAACAGAAGAAATAATTGGTTATTTTAGTTACTACTAGCACAGAATACAAAACAGACAAAGATTCTAACTTGCTCCAAATCAGATCAATCATGCACATCTCATAGTATAGTAATGGGAATGCTAGAAAAAGTTGTTTAAACATTCTAAATTGCTAAACCCAGCAAATTTTGCTATGGTTGTTGATTTTGTGTCAGTCATTAAGAAAGATCTTCCTTCTGCAAATATAGGTTTGCTAGTTTGAGCATTTTAAATTGAAAAGAAGCATTTGCACATTTCCAGTAAGATTTCCAACCCTGTAATAATCTGGTCAGGCTGTGCACAGAAATAATCAATGTTACACTTTCTGTGCAAATTTCTTGTCCTGGAATACAAGTTACTGAACTTAAGTCACCTGTGTCCATGTATCCCTCAGCCATTTGATTTACCTGATCCAGCAGATGGATTGGATGGGTAGGAGTGACACACCTGCTCTGGAAAGGGGCTTCCTGTCACATGGAAATTCAGTGACTTGCTGAAGTGATCAAAAAGGATGCTACAGTATGAGTTACTAAATTAGGTCAGTGGGGGATGAGGTGTCTATGTGGGAGGTACAGAGCTTGGAATCCTTCTAGTTACCAGTAACAGGTGAGTTTAGAGGAAACAGAGTTTAGATATTTTTTTTCTTTGCGATTGGGTATGAGCTCATATTGTTCTTCTTGGATGTTACAGGAGAATTACATGGAATCGAGGTTGTGGTAAAATACTCATAGTCTGCTCTTTTTAGTAATAAGGCTAAAGGTAACAAGCTTTGGGGTACATTCTGGCCTAACTAATGCAATCTGTGTAATAGCAAACAAATCAATTTATCAAACCCTAATTATTCTTATAAAATGTAGGGATTCCTGGTTTGTTTTTGTGCTGTCCCTCAGACAATGCTACTCCAGCAGCAACTCCTAGCTTTGTGACAAGTGGTGCTCTATGGGTAGGATGGGGCCATGCAGCTCTGCAGTTCTGCAATAAGCTCTGCAAACTCCTGCTGGGAACAGTATCTTAAGGACAAGGAGTGTAGAGATGGCATGTCTTCCTTGTCACAAGATTTTGTGTTGAGTTTGTGGGGGCTTTGGAGCTGGTGGTGAAACAAACAATTTATATTCTAGGTAAGCAATTCTACTTCAACAAATTTTGATTAAATTAATTTTAAAGACACAGCAGGACAACAGCCTGGTAAGACCTTCCAAGTATGACACTGAAAAAGGAAGCTGTGATGTAGCCATTTATTGATGTTTATTCTGTTGCTGACTAGAAAGTTTACTTTTTAACTTAGCTTAACACTGGTTCTCACACAACCATTGTGATTTAAAAACAAGAATTTGTATGTGGATAGACTTCAGATTGAGTCTATTTTTTTTTTCTCCAGCTGGCAACCCTTTGCCTTCAGCACCAGCAGTACCTGACTGCTGTTCACCATACATGAAAATCTGTAAAGAGCTAACAGGGCCCTTTGTGTTGTCCAAGTCTGTTTTTAGCAGACCATCACGACTCCAGAGCAGTGTCTAGTTACTGCATCCAAGAGAGAACTACCCCCTCAATTTTGTATTTAAAACAACTCTGAAAAAGGAATTATGATTATAAATACCATATTCTGATGTAACTTGGAACTGGCCAGATTAAGCTGGACTCCAGTGCTCTGCCCAGGCTTCCCTTCCTGTGCCCTTTTCCAAGGATGGCAAACTGCTCCAGTACCAGTTTCAGTGGCTTACCCAAGAGAGAGGATGGCTTTGAAAACTTGGGCAGTTTGAGCAGGAGACAGATTGGAACTCTCAATTCACCATCCAGTCTTCTGAGTTCAGCCATTCCTGAGAATGACACCAGTTGGTGAAATCTGATCCAGGGAGCACTTGCACTCCAGTGTTGCACAGGGCAGAGCTGCACACAACAAAGGCCCCTACACGGTTAGGACAAGCTTTACAGTGTTTTTAAACACGGTACTGGGCCAATTGCCCTGCTTAACCATGAGGACCATAGAAACGGGCCCAGTACTGGAGTCTGAACAACGGCAAAACACAGTCATAGAAAACAAAAGGTATTTCCGAAATCAGAGAATTGTTAGTGTTGGAAGGGACTTCTGGAGATCATCTACTCCCACCCCCTTGCCAAGGCAGGGTCACCTAGAGCAGGTAACACAGAAGTGCGTCCAGATGGGTTTTGAATGAATCCAGAAGGAGACTCCATGACCTCCCTGTTCAGGCTGTTCCATTAGCTTAGCTAATACAGCTGCTGCTAAAAATCGGAACCGAGGTTCAGCTCATCTCCCAAAATGGCAGCACCCCGATGTCAGCCCAGAGCAGCACATTGTCCACTCGCTGCCCACGGGCCGGCTGCGGCAGCCTCCGGTACCCGGGCCGGGTCCCGCCTCATCAACCACGGGGGCAAGAAAGCGGACCCAAGGTCATTCCACACGGCAGGGCCGACACCACCAAGGCGGGGAGTTTTTCCCCGAGCCCGGCCGGGGGTTCTGGGGAGCGGCGGGACCCGGACCCCGCCGCGTCCCCTCAGGTGCGGCGGGAACAATGAGCGCCCCAGCCAAAGCGAGCCCCGGCGGCGCGCACAGATCCGCGTCGGGCGCGCACGCCTAAAATAGTCCCTCTTTGTTCACTAGCGGCAAAGGCTCGGTTGCGCCCGTGTCCTTCCGCCGCGGCGGCCCCGCGCCCGCCCCCGGAGCTGCCGGCGCAGGCGGGGCCGCCGGGGCGGGGCCGCGGCCCTTTGTGCTCCCAGAATGCACCAGCGCCTCCTCCGCGGGAAACAAAAATGGCGAGGGGCTGCGCTGGGGCCGGGTTGCCCGTGAGGCGGGTCTGACCGTCTCTCGCCGCCTTCCGCCTCGGGTCCGCGCCCGGGGGCCCGCTGCGCACCGAGCGCCCGGCCGCACCGCGCCGCGCCGCCGGGGGAGGCTCTCGAGTCGCCGATTTCCCTGTATGAGGCGGTTGGCACCACTGGAGAGACCGAATGAGGTGAGGGGTGGGGGGGAGGGAGGGCCGGCCGGGCCCGCGCGGTTGGCGGGTGGGGGGACGCGATCCCCGCAGCCCGGGCCGCCGGTGCCGCATCCCAGCGGCGCGGCGGGGAGCGCGGCGAGGGGCCCGCTCCGGCGCGGGGAGCCCGAGGCCTTGGAGGGAGGGGGGGGGGAGGGAGCTCCCTCCGAGCGGCCGCTGGCAGGCGAATGTGAGGGTCAGTGGTGCTCCTCGGTGACCAAAACAAAGGGAGGGAGGCAGCGGGCCGGTCGGCGGGGCCGGGGGCTGCAGCGGTGAGGTGCCATCAGCCTCGCGCCAGCTGTATTTTCATCTTCTCCTTCAAGGATATTGTCCGAGTAGGCTGCGTTTGCTCGAGTGCGAAGAGAGCAGCACAAAGAGGTAGTGGTTTTCGTTGGTAACTTTGTGTTTGGGGTTTTTTTTGTTTCTTTTTAATTGTTTGTTCGGGATTTTTTTGTGTGGCTTTGTTTTCTTTTTCTTTTTTTTTCTTTTTTTTTTTTTTTTGTTTGAAGTGCCTCATCTCTTAATTTCTCTCAGGCTTGGAGATTTGAATGTGCACAGCAGGCTTTTAGTCCAGTTAAATGTGATAACTGTTGCTGGCTGAAAGGATATGCAGTAATGCATTTTCCTTTTTTTTGGTATTGAATTCTGTGGAAAGAATGGGCTGATACCTCTTTTAGTGAAAGAAAACAATATGGTTCTGTGCTGGATGCTCTGGATGCTGATATTAGTGTTGAAATACGAAGGGTTGTCGTTCGTCCATAAAGGTTCAGGGTGCTATTAGAAGTAGTGGGCCTGCATAATTAAATGAAAGGCTCTGCCAGGAAAGCAGTGTAGCATTATGGTTGTTTCTGGAATTTGTGATAGGCCCAGCTTATCACAGTTTTAAAAGGTCAAGCGTGGCAATGGATAATGACATGGTTTTCTCCTGACTTAGTGTAAGGGAATGTGATCAATGATATACACTCAAACTGCCAAAAGTGTGGGATAGTAACAAAAAAGTTTCCCTCTTGTTTCTTTTTCTTTTGAGCTGTAATCAGGTTGGTAAAAGTTAACCTGGTAATGTTTGTCCCTTTTTTGAGAGCTCAAATTGCATTTAATTTGAAAACATTTGAGATTGAGAGGAGGCAAAAATGTTTCATTTCAGTATTATTAGAATACAGATTAATGAGTTAATAGCTTTTCATTTAAAGGAGAATAAGGAAAACAAAGATTGAACATATGAAAGGAAATGCATAATGTAGTGAAAATGAGAAGAATCTTTGCAAGGAGCTGCAAGCCGTGAAATGGGGATCCGTGCTGAAATGTAGTAATGTTTTCCACAGTTAACCCTTCTTTTGTCAAATAAAGGTGTGTGGTTTCCCAACAACTTGCCTTTTCTGTTCTGGAAAGAATTTAAAATCAGATGTAGATGCTTTTTATATGGCTTAATATGGCTAGTGAGCAGGGTATATATATTTTTTAATAGGTGAAGGAGACGTGTATTGTTAGTTAGTATGAAGTTATGTTTGTCCTTCCCTGCACCAGGAGATCAGATAAAATTTATGAGAAGAGCAGCTGTAACAAATAAGTTCCAGTTAATTTCCTAGTAGACAGTGGACTTCAGTATTCCCTGGAGATGGATGTGAATTAATGTAGAGGCACTGAAGCATATTTTGTGCTCCTCATGTGAGTTGTGGGGAAGGAAGCTTGCAGATGTGACTAGGAGCCCGTATGAATCTTGGACTAGTTTGTGAATTGGCTGCACTTTTTGCGCGAGCGGCCACTGGCCTTGCTGCAGAGTTGGTTTCACCTTCTTCACAGGCCTTCCTTGCCGGAAATGGAGGGGAAGTGTGTCTTTGAACAAAACTCAACAGGAGAAGAATTATGAAACCACAGGTATGGCTGGAGAGAAGGAGTAGGAGGCGAACTTTCTTTGAGAGAAGGAGAGCTAATGATGAGGACATTCCTGATGAGTCTGGACATACTTCATTAGCTAAATATCTTCAATGATATCACTACTTATGTTTTAGATCTATTTGTTTTTTAAATTCTGTGGAATGCTCTTGGAGGTTGCTGGTCTTGCAGACTAACCTTAAAGAAGAAAACTTATCGTTATGGGATTTTGGTCGGCTCTGAAATTCTTTTTTTTCCCCCACTTCTCCCAGAGAAAGGTAGCATGTTGTCTGTTATTTCTTTCATTGCTGGGGCGCATGCTCGCACTCCCTTAGGTCTGTTGCTGTGGGTACTGGATTTGGATACAAAAGGTGGTTGCTGCATTCACAGAGGTGCTGAGGATTCAGTTAAAGGGAATTATGGTCAGAAAAGGTGTCTTGTGACCCAGTGCCATTGTTTTCTCCCTGTACCTTCATGTGCAAACACATGATCAGCCCCAAACAAATGGCTCTTGCAGTACACAACTGCCCTGTGTTTCTTCCCTATGTACTAAATGTGTTATTCTGTAATGATCTTTTAAACTCTAATCCTTTCACTATTTATATCAAAGAGATTTAAAACACTTCTAGTTATTTGAGATTTCTTGTGGGATAATGTGAGAAAAATAAAATCACAAATGATTGTAGTATTATGAACATGAGAGTACACTTATCCTGGTGACCACCTCTTTTTAACAGTATGCATCAATGTTATTAAGAACAGTCATATTTCACAAGGTCAGCGAGCAAAACCACAGTATTCTATCTAGATGCTGTCTGACATGTTTTGTGTCACAAACAGTCACTTCCCCTCAGTCCTCTGGCTGAACTTCTGAAAGAAAATCATAGCCAAAATATAAGGCCCTCTGAAAGAATTAAAACCCTCACCAAAGCCAACCATCCTATTGGGATAATAATGTATTATGTGATAATAATGTATTTGATCATCATGGGTACTATAGGGTTGATTGGCTGAAGCTGAGAATAAGCAAATTACAATTTCTCATCTTACTGACAAGGAGTGGCTTATATAGAATGATTACCCCTAAATCATTGGTAGGACAAAGTTGTTCTGCCTTAAATGGTATTTTAAGCTCTATCCTTGGTGGGTTTGTTAAACTTTGCTTGCGTGTCCTGTGAATTGGCTTGCTGCAAGTTTGAATAAACATGTGAACTTGACTCATGTAGGCCCATGGGACCAGGCTGCTTTTAAGAGCACCAGGGAAACGATGTGATGTTCTTGTAGGGCTCATCCTCACTATTCCAGGTTGTGAAGAACAGGGCTAATCCATAATGATTAGAGAATTGCACGTATTACACCCATCTTTGGAAAGGGCTAAGTGTTCAACCCAGGGAACCACAGGCTGGTTAGCTTCACTTGGTCATTGAGGAGGTCATGAAGTCTTTCTGGAGGATGTTTCTGGATGCATGCAGAGGTGATGGCTGCTAACAGTAGCCAAAGATAAAAATCATGGCCTGAACAGCCTGACCACCATTTGTGTTAAAAATGGCAGGGTTTTTGAACTTGGGGAAAACCTTGTCCAGCCTCAGTTTCAGCAAGGCTGAGGGAAGAGATTGAACATCAACTTCATGAAATTCAACAGATGAGAAAGCAAAGTCCTCTATGTGAAGAAGGAACCCCAGGCTAAGATTGGCTGGGAGTCAGTTTTGCACGTTTGTCTGGGGGTCTGACAGACAGAAAGCAGAATACAGGCATTACTGTGTCCTGTGAGCTAAGGCAAGTGGTATCCTGGGCTATAAGAACTGAAGTAGAAGACTGTGTAGAAGGAAATAATAATTTTCCCTCAAAGTCATTAGACAGCATCTCAGCAGAATGCTGTGTTTGGATGCTACCACTGCAAGAGACATCAAACTAGAAGAGTTTGGTGTAGGGCCACCAAGACAGTCAGGGACTGCAGTACTTTCTCTATGAGAGGAGGCTTAGGGAACCAGGTTCATTTAGCTTCAGGGAGACGTAACTGCAGCCTTCCAGCTCCTGTGAGAAAATCAGTGTGATGCAGTTAGTCTCTTCCCAGCAGTACATGGCAGGAGGATAAGAAGTAACATGCCTACATTGGAATAAGAGAGATTCTGATGGGGGAGGGAATATCCCCTCTCCTTAAGTGGCAGCTCAGCAGTGAAACAGGGGCAGGAGAGAAGACTGCTGGTATTTTACAGCATCTTACAACTTCATAGTTCATTTTTCTCTAATACAGGGTAATAAAGGGCTAGTTTGCAACTTCAGACAAAAAAAAATGCAGTTAATCAGCAGTAATAACATATTTCCAGAATCAGAAGTGATTTATCTCTAGTTGTCATAAGGTCTTTCACTATATTTTCCTTTCCTGTGGGATACCACCTTTCCAGTTTTGAGATAGATCCTGAACCTCTGTGGGCTAAGTACAATGCTCTGTGTGTGATTTCTGAATTCTCTTCTGATAAATCTTTAAAATAATCATACCTTCACTGTGATTTGTATTTACTAGGAATAAATGAGCTATTTGTCCCACTTTGAGTTTTCTCAGTGGATTAAAATTTGTTCTTTGGGCGCTTTGTTGTTAAAACTTAGTATCTTTAGTGCTTCCAAAAACTATCTGTTCTCATTGGGTAGCTATCATCTGTTACTGTTGCAGCATTGATGAACCAGGCAGCTCTTCTTGAAAAGTTTCCTGAAATTGTATGGGTTCTTAGTGAACCTGAGTAGTTCAGTCATGCAGTCTGGCAGTGCCAGCTGAGGGAGTTTGTGTCCCAAGTTGCTTGTTTGCATTTATTCAGTTGTGCTTACAAACCATTCTGTTAAACAGATCAGTGAACTGAGATGGCTGGGGAAAAAAATCAAAACAAAAAACAACCAACCAGCCATCAAGGGAGTTTTTCTTAACAGAAGTTTTTTCACAGCAGGTGTTGAGACTGAAGGAGTACAGGAGTATGAATGATTTTAAGAAGAAGACACTTGGAAACAAGAAGGCTCAGTGTTTTTAATCCTCCAGCCTCTTCACATCTTTTTTCCCCCAGCTTTTCCCCTTCTTCCTTCTGTAGGATAGCTGTAGAGGTACCAAATAAACACCAACATTTTGTAACTGCTGATAAAGAGGTTAGAGTTACAAGTGAGTCAAAACTAATACATCTAATTTTGATAAATACAATGCTAGGCACAGTAACTGCCTATGGTTCATAAATCAGACTGATTGAGGTAGTTGACTTTGGGAGGAAGTTTGCCATTCCTGTTGACAGTGATGATTAATCTCCTGCTTCTGCAACATATTAGAAACTAATTCATTAAGTAGATGAATAGAAGGTATCCATCTGCCTGTCTTGCTTGAGAGTATCTATGGCTATGGTCTAGACTCCAAGTGAAAATCAGTGAGCATTTTCAGTGCTTCAGACATCAACTTCTAAAGAAAACGTGGAAGTGCATTTCTATTTTCACATGTATATCAGTGTGCAGACATATTTTACTGACTGCCTCCGCTAACTTCTGAAAGATTGTATGGATATATAAGTACTTTTTTTTGGTTTTGCATTTTAAGTGCTGGAATAAGAATACAGCACAACATACTTAACATTGAGTAATAGATGTAAAGCCATACATACTGCATGACATACAGTGTAGCGTGGTTGTGAAAGCTTAATGAGATAATGTCGATCTTTATGTTGTATAAGATTTTTTGAAAAACATTGCATCTGATGGATATTGTACAATTATAAGTTCTTGGAGAGAAGTATTTAAGATGGTGGGGAAATTGTTTATTTCAAGGTTACTAATTTTGTTGGTAACCATATTGTATGTTAGGAGAGTGCTATGAAACTAACTTTAAGGAAGACTGGAAAGCAAGTTGCTGGAAAATGTGGAACTTTAACTTCTTGCTTGCCAATTTTAAAATTCAGTTTGCATTTGAACTTCCAACAAAAGTTTTATTTTAAGGGTAGGTGTGACTTTTTGGCATTCCACTACAGCAGTTAGAGCTGTGACAAGACAGATGGGCAAGTTAGTGACATTTTATGCATGTGGCTTTTACACTGGTCTGAACTGCATTTCTTGTGCAGTGGTTCTGGAAGATACTTCAGAGACACCTACTTTAAGTAACTTAGATCCTGTTCATTAAACTCAACTTGTTAAAACAGTTGACTTCCTACTTAATCACAGTCAAAATCATTGAGAGAGTGTTTCCCTGGAGAGAAACTTCCTATCCATGTGGCAAGCAACTGTTAAGTTACTGTCAGCCTATTGTAATAACCAACCCTATTTTCAGTGTCTGAGATAAACCATGAACTGCCACAGCAGGAGCTGCTTCATGAGCTGTTTAGTTGTCACTTCAGCACTGCCATCACTCACAAAGGGAGCAGTGTGGACAATGGAGAAGTGTCTGGTTTATTGGCTCACATATTTGCTGGGTATCAAGGTTCTTCAGGGTCTGAAGCTGCTATTGTGTATTTATGTTGTTGTATAAGTGAATGTATAGATTCATTTAAGTATTTTGTGCCAGAAAATGATGCACACTTTTTTTTTGTTGCGATTTCAGCAGTGTTGTGAGACAAACTTTTGTGCTTAAAAGAATGCTTTTGAAGACTTTTTAAAAAATAAAGCTCACAGTTTCTTTTAAAGTGACAATCTTACTGTTTGTGATAAATGAATTTGTGTCTTTTTGTGTATTTGGTACAAGATCTTTCACACATTTTTTCAAGTAGTGGAAAAGAAGAGTAAACATTGCTGCCTGCTAGCAGGAATTACTGCCTATTTCTAGGCTAGCCTAGCTAGGCTAACCTAGCTTTTTCTAGGGTCTTAAATGTCAGAAAAAAATTTTAAAAAATTTGGAAAGAAAATCTTTGAACCTCTCTGAGGGTAGTTCTGTCAAACCAGTTGTAAACCAGATGTTAGTGCCAAGAAAGCAAGAAGTGTCCTGGGCTGCCACACTTTTGTTTTTGTAAACCTATTTTGAATGCTGCATGTATCCTGTCTCATTTATCAGAGGTTAGAACAGAGCTGAGGAAAAGTAGCAGTAACTTGAATCAGCTTTTAGGTAAGAAGCAGCAGAATTGGTAAGATTCTTTATCTGGGAAATCTGGCTGGGTGGTGGGTCTGAACATTGTTATTTACACCATGACGAGAGAAGATGGAAAATGACAGTTTAATTTTCTGATGCAGTGATGAAGGATGTCAGATGAAGTGATAAGGTGTCAGCTGTGAAATGAGCCAAAGGATTTTTTTGTTCCTCTGGTCTTCCCTGGTCACCCATCAGAATATTTTTGTGTTTAGGATCAAGCAGGACTTAAATTGGTGACCCAGTTGTGCATGAAGAAGCCAGAGGCCCATTATAGTTACTCTTACTGTCATGTCATTGTTAAATGTCACATAGATTATAAATATGCTTAAAGCATTGGATTTTTTTGTGCCTAACCTTCTTGATTTAAACTCTTTAATGTGGTATTTTAAGCCATTACCTTTCTAGTTTTATTGTCATATTGTGAGTAGTAAGTTCTTTAGAGAGATGATTCCTTTCTCTTGGAAGCTGCAGAGCAACTTCTCAAATATCTGTGTAGCAATTCTCAAACTACATGGGGCACTAATTAGTTTATTGCTTTTATCTGTGCTTTGAAATTAATTCAAGTGGATTTGGTGCTGATAATGTACCTAAGATATCTTGAGTGAGGTGAAACTGCTCTTCAATTGACTGTATCCTGTTTAATTCCCTGATCCCTAACTGTGTTTGCATCCTAGTTATACCTACATGTAGTTTCTAGAGAAAATAGAGAAAATTTGGATATACAAATAGTAACTTTATTACATAGTCTCAAATTCTGAGTATTACTTGTGAGATTCTTCCTTGTGCACTCTGTGGTCCTGGTTTATAATTTTCTCTATTTTACTGCTTTAATTGAAGTGTAGTGTTTGACAGCTAGTCTGACATAAAAGCATATCCATACTTAAATATATGTAGACTGTATGTTGTGGAATATATGAGGAAAAATGCTTATTGATACAAATAACTTACAATTTTAGGTTTCATGTATGAAGAAAGGTTGCAAGATCTGTTGTTTTTCCTTCCTTGTTATTTTCCACCCTTACTCTAACAGAGAGGAAAATTTATTTTACATAAGAAATTTGACATGTAGAGATTCTTCCTGTGCTGGAAAGCTCTACAGCTATGCTTAGTGGCATTGCATGATTCTGTATTGGAGGTACCTCAGTGTTTACCTTCAGCCAGCATAATGCTCAAGCTGTACTCTCCCAGCCAAGGTAATGCAGTTAGAATTGGCTTGGGATCTTTTTAGATTCCTTGGAATTTTAGAAAACTGGCAGTGATTTGAATTTTGCATAAATAATCCTGTATTGAATGTTTTTGATGTGTTTTTCAATGCTTCTGGTGATTATATGAAGAGTCTCTGAGCTGGGGATGAGCATCCCCATCCTCATTTACATTACTCCATTGCCTAGACCACTTCTTTTATAAACTTGTTCCTTTGAGAAGGTGTTCACTTGCATAGTAGCAGAGGCACTGCTACTAAAGGTGTGTAAAGTTACAAAAGACAAGCAGGTCTTTTGTTCCCTAGAGTTGGTGGTGTTGGTATTTCCAGTGCACGGTTCCTTGAAGCCAGTTCTGGTTACCTCTTCTCCTGCTTGCCTTCCTCAGAGACTCCGCAGCGGTGGGAAATTCACTGGTCCATAAGCGCTCTCCTTTACGTCGCAGCCATAAGAGCTCAGCGTCTCTGGCCAAGCTGTCGGTACATGATGGACAGAAAGCCAAAAAGCCACTTTGTAAATTTGAGGAAGGTCAGGATGTCCTAGCTAGATGGTCAGATGGCTTGTTTTATCTTGGAACTATCAAAAAGGTAATCACATTTTTTAACTTCACTGGAGTCTTTAAGTGTCGCATACTGTTGAAAATTGCAGTATTATTGTCTCACTTATGTAGTATTAAATACATTCTTCTGTTTGGTACTTTTACTCATGACTTCCACTGTATTTCTGTCTTTCAGATAAACAAACTGAAACAGAACTGCTTCGTTATATTTGAAGACAGTTCCAAATCCTGGGTTCTCTGGAAGGACATACAAACAGGCAAGAACTTCCATGAAGTAGTTGTTGTTTGGTATCCTGTTTGTTTAGATTACTGTTATCTGTTAAAAAAGATTATTATATATTCTTTTATTCTAAAGAGTGATATAATTTAATGTGAACCAGGAACAAAAATTGAACAAATAAGAAAAAAAAAAATTTTCAAATAACTGTCATTGAAGTTACTGTTTTGTTTTGGGCTTTTGTTTGTCTGTTTTCACACGTGTGAGGTGGCTTCCAAAGATAATCACATTTGAGTTTGTTTGGGTGGGGGTGGATTAGTTCTCTGCCTTAAGAGAAAATTTCAGGCCGTAATTTACACCAAGTTTATATTCTTTGTACTATTTTCAGTTGAAACGCCATAATATGGAAAGAAACGGAAGCTTGGTGAATCTTATGTTTGAACAGGGTTTTGACACTTAAAAGGAACACCATAACTGTTGCACATAAGAAACCATGACAGGTTTTGGAGTATTCATGTGATATAAAGAAATGTGTAGTTATCAAGTGAGGCACCCATCATGTATTACCTTACTGGTTTCCAGACATTTCGATAGTAGTTAATGTTTTTATAATCTAATGCTAATGAAGCACAGATGATAATTTCTTCCAAAAAATCAGTTACAATTTCCTCATTGTACAAACACAATGGAACTCTGCTCTGGCTCTTGTTGAGTCTTGATGTTTAAGCTAAAGACTGTCTACTTAAAGGAGACACTTTGTATTTGTAATAGCAAAAAATCAACTGCTTTATTTCTTTAAGCCTGTAAAAAATGCTGTTCTGCTTCTGTGCAGTACTAGTTTATAATCTCTGATTCATTTATCCTAACTATTAAAATTTAATCAATGAGTATGAGAAAATGTCAAGTTGATGACCCTTATGGGTCCCTCCCAACTTGGATACTATTTATTTTTAGGTATTTTTAGCCTAAATTTGCATTCTGTATTCAGTTACTGGATTTTTATTGTTGATGTTGAGGAACCATGGACTGCATAGTCAGTAGGCAATATAAAGGATATAAATATCTGATAGCTTATCATAAGTGATATAAATATTTATAACACAGTCTGTACAAAATGTCTGAATATGTTCTTATTAAGAAGTTTGTCACTGTAATAATGGGTTTCTACAATGCATGCATCTGTAAGTGAAATTATGAAGAAGGCTATACATGTGGTAACTGTGTTTCAACTGCAGATATAATCTGAAAAAAATCACAATTTCATCTTTGTCTAGGAGCCACTGAGAGTGGGGAAATGGTCTGTACAATATGTCAGGAAGAGTATTCAGAAGCACCAAATGAAATGGTTATATGTGATAAATGTGGGCAAGGTAACTAGATTTTTTTTTTCTATTTACTGCATTTTAAAAGATGTTTTGATTTGTTTCACAAAGGAGGATATTTGCCCGGCTATGACTGACTGCTCAACTGATCTTAAATTTTGTAGCCCTTAGTGGCTATTAACAGCTCAGTGAAAGATGATAATCCATGTTAAAGTGACTAACACCTGTTCTGTAAGTCAAAATTATTTTTTTCTAAGAAAATTTAAAAGACCATTTTGAATGTGTTACCAATCTTTTTGTTCAGGTTTTTGGCACTTAATTATGGATAATGCCTTATTGTTGCATCAAGTTATGTGCTTTTGGCAACAGAGTTAATTCTGTGTAAGCTTTTGTCATTTTAGTAACAGTTTGGCTGATCTTTTCATCCAGGTTACCATCAGCTGTGTCACACACCAAATATTGATTCCAGCGTGATTGATTCAGATGATAAATGGCTCTGTCGACAGTGTGTATTTGCAACAACAACAAAGGTGTGTTTCTAGGAAAAAGTTAATACATTTCATATTGCATGCATCTTTGGTTTTGAAATTGAAACAGAAAGATATGGCGTTTTTTCAGTGATTTCTTTTTTATCTTTGATCTGAACTCAAATTTTGTATGTTGAGAAGTAATGCTATTTTTAGAAATTGACAATGTTACACTTTAAATAAACATGCTAGTATTAAAACATAAATACACCTGAAAATATTTGACTGGAAAGTTATGAAAACTTTTCTACAATCAAATGAAAAGCTTTGAAAGTTTCAGATATACATGACTGGTTCTTGTAAACTGATGTCTCTGTTCTGGCCCAGAGAGGTGGTGCACTTAAGAAAGGACCAAATGCCAAAGCGCTGCAAGTCATGAAACAAACGTTACCGTATAATGCAACAGACCTTGAGTGGGATGCTGGTCATAAAACCAACGTCCAGCAGTGTTACTGCTATTGTGGAGGACCTGGAGAGTAAGTAAATGCATAATATGTAAGAACTTTACTCCAGCTACCAACTTGGACTCTATTCTTCTAGACTTCCTTGTGAACTTGTTTGGTTTTGTTTCTGTTGTGTACATATCAGAAACCAGATGCGAAGTGGGATTTTGAATTCTCTAGACATTTTTGGAGTGTCTCACACTGAGAAATATATTAATTTCTTCTCCCATAAAATATTTAGGTTTGTTTTAATTTTAATGTGACCATCACAGATCATCACAGTACATTCTGTAATAAGCAAGAAATTGTTTTTGTGTTGCCACTGTTGATGTGTTGAGTTTGGATGAAGTTGTTTGTGAATGATCTTGCAGTTCTAGGCAGAATTTTTCTGATGTTAACTCAGCTCTGTCCTAAGTCACAAAAACATATGTACCTAGAGAGTAGTTTATTAAATTTTGTTGGAATAGACGGCTCTCTGATTCTACCATAATGTCATATCCTGGTTTTCAGTGACTGGCAGGGGAAAGATTTTTTTTCCTTTTATGGCATTACAGAGTCCTCTTCTGGTTCTTTTTTACCAGAAAGGCAAGAAGAGGACTTCTAAGCAGGTAGAGATGAGTACTCTGGTGTCTGCATGAATAAGTGAAAGAATAAGATAGCATTGTAGATTTGAGGTCAAGGCAAATAAAGAGTCCCACAAAAAAAGTGAAGTTTTTGAGGGTATACATGCAGGACAGAGCTCTGGTTTGAGACTTGAACAAACATGGCTGTCAGTTTTGCATGGTTCCCTTTCTCAAGGGAGAAGGAAAAGGTGTAAACGATGAGGTTTCTTTTGAGGATTCAAGTAGTTGGATCCCCAGAACAAATGTTTGTGACATAAGGCAGTTGTGTTGTGCTTTAGGAAGTAATAAGGAAGCTAAATCTAGTATGTCAGAAGGTGCTTATATGGAGTTCCTTAATTCTTACTGGGAATTAAAAGCAAATTAAATGGGTTTTTTCTTAATTTAGTAATTTAATTCTTTTGCTAGGCTTTTATTATTTTTCTCTGTCTTTCCTAGTAATTCATTATGGAACTAAATGGTACTGAAATATCCATAGAGATGACTGTTTTATAAACTGTGCAAATCAGTTTGGGTCAAAAGATCCCTTCTTATTTAACTTAAATATAATGAAGAAACAATTTTTAGTAACTTTTTAAACACATCTTGTGTCTCTTTCTGTTGTTGAAGCTGGTATCTAAAGATGTTGCAGTGCTGCAAATGTAAACAGTGGTTTCATGAGGCTTGTGTGCAGTGCCTCCAAAAGCCAATGCTTTTTGGTGACAGGTAAGAAAATTGAGCTGTATTTTGTTGGTTGTATTTATTTAAAATGTGAGGGAAATCTCACATATGAGCTTTTATTAGGGCATCCATAACACAAAGTGTTTTTCAAAAAGGGGTTGAGTTTTGAGTAGAAGCTTATACACAAGATAGCCTGTGTTTGGGTACTTTGTCTCAGTTGAACAGGATGCAGTGGTGGGTGGTGGAGAGGTGAGCAATGGAGAGTTGGATTGCAGCTGTTACTGCCTTTACTTTATGTGGAAATCCTTTATACAATAGGTGCAACTCTACATTCTCTGCTCGAGGAATTAGGACAAAAAAAACCAAAAGAGTGCTGGTCTGTGCTTTATTTTAAGAGGAAATTGGAGCACTTGCAGCAGATGGAAGAGGAAAACTGGAGAAGAGAATCAAAGACCATATCATTCATTATTTATTATAGTTTTATGTGGAAATTTTTCTAGAATGTTTGTGTAAAGGAACTGAACACCCAGGAATGTATGGGTCCTTAAAATGCATATTTACACTGGTGCACAGGTTTTTGCATTTGAGAGATTGTGCTGGGGACATTACAGATCATCTTAACTGATACAGTCACATGTTGAGGGACTTTCTCAGGCAGAATGAAACAGTGGTAGCAGGATGAAATCAAAGAAGTACCTTGTATCTGGCCCACTAGTATCAGCACAGATTACAGAAGTTGCTAAAGTAAGATTAAGAATAAAGGGACTCACAAATTCTGTATGGCTGTGTTTCTGTCATGCTTAACTTTCATTTTTTTCATGATCAGGCTGTTAAAACTGTGTGTGTGGACACCCATCACCCTGACACATGTTCATACACATATGTATGTATTTGTAGGTTTTATACGTTCATTTGCTCAGTTTGCAGTTCTGGACCAGAATACCTCAAACGTTTACCCTTGAGATGGTAAGTATGAATTTTTTAAAAAAGGGTGAGTTGAATACATGCTCTGCTTTTCCTTTTGGTGTTTTAGTTCTTCTTGCTAAAAAGGATATCTATTTGTTAGCCTGAGCTGTTTCTTGAGTCATTCTTGCTGTGTGTATGATCAGGGATGAATCTCTTTCAAAGTTTATCTGTAAGGGTAGAGATATATTGTGATTGCACGCTCTTGGGATTCAATCCTGGGATTATTCAGTGGAGTAACAAGCAACTGCTCACTTGTTGTGTATGTGAAGATTGTGATATCGAAGTTAAGTGTTTTTTGCAGGTTTAGGATCCTGCTGTATTATCTGAGCCAAACATAGTGAGTACCAGAGCACACATCCTGATATATTTGATGATAGTTTCCTTGAATGGACTTAATGGAACTAGTCTGTAACAGAAATCATATCAAATTTAGTGGATATATACCTAGTGCTAACAAATACATGGAGGAAATTACCTTGTTAAATGTTAATTGACTAAAATACTTGCATGAACTCTCATCTGATACATTCAAGGATGAATTCAGACTTACTTACATATCCCATGGTCCAGACCAGTTTTGGAGTCTAAAAAAATATCATGACAATGAGATGAGGCAGAAATGAAAGTGAGATGCAAAACAGCAGGAATTGCTTGAAAAGAAATTGCAGGAGACTTCATAGTGTTGTCTGAATTGAGTGTCTTAAGTTGGGCTTTGTGTTCCTCCACCTGTATAATGCTTATTATCTTTTCTACTAAATTGTTTCAAAGGAAAGCAATTGGAAGAAAAATACTTGTTTTCTCTGGTTTTTTTATTCAAATATTCTAGGGTAGATATAGCACATCTATGCCTTTACAACCTAAGTGTTATTCATAAAAAGAAATATTTTGATTCGGAGCTTGAACTTATGGCCTACATTAATGAAAACTGGGATAGATTGCATCCTGGTGAGGTAAGTAAGTAGAATACCCTTTCTTGTTTCTAAATCACAGTGCATACATATGTCCTGAAAGTTGACAAGCTGTGAACTGTTTTACTCTGGTTGTTAAATCCTTTAGTACCTTAAAATCTGATAATCTCAAGTAATTAAATAATTTTTTATTTCCTTGCAGAAATAGAATGCTTTTTAAGTGGTGCATATTTTTCTAAACTGTAAAATTTCTTCAAGTTATCTATGTAACTAATGACTTGCATGGTAACTTTCCATTACTTAGCTGTTTATTCTGTTGCATATCTACATTCTGTTTTAGTTTCATAATTCTTTTATTACTTTGATATTTTCATGTGCTCTGACCCAAAAATCTAAATGTAGAATTGAAGGCAGAGTATGTTGCACGTGAAGACCACATTCAGTGTCTCTAAGGTGTAACACATTGTTTGTGTTAAATATTCTACTCAAAGATTTCTTCTTTCCTTCCTAATTTTTACAGTGGGGGTGGTCAGTTTGTGTCCAGTTTGTTTTTGATCCTTTTGCAGTTGGATTCAGCTACTTGTCAAGACGACATTTTTATTTTAGTTCATTTCTATACTAGTTATTTTCCCAGCTATTTGATTACTGGGAATTTATCTTAGCATTAAAGGAAATCCATTTACTCAAGTAGATTGACTTCATATTTAACTAAGAGGACCGGTGTTGATCTAGGTTTCTGCATATGAGGTTAGATGCAAAAATTTATGACTTAAGTTCAAAGTGGCATACTGCTAGTAGAGTAAGTACTCCTTTTTTGTGCCTGAAAATTGTTTAGGGTTTTGAAGGTTTTTTAAATATATGACTTATAATGGGTTGAAATTTTCTATCAGTACATTCTACTTTTATACTTCTCTTCAGTGAATATATACTTATACTTTTATACTTCTCTTCATACAACTGTAGTCCATTTTTATTAGCACTCACACTCGGTTCTCAAATTGTATGTTCTTGGTTTAAATAAGTAACTATTTCTCATAAATAATGGAAATTTGTCTAAACATATGTATTTTAAACTATCAGTGTCAATAGTTTGATAGAAAGTTAAGCAAACACTAAAGCATTTCTAAAAATTTGTCATGAATACATATCTTGTTTACTTTGCTCTGGATGGCATCTTTTACCTAAGTCATATAGAATCAGTAAATCTCTTATCAAGTGTTGAGCATTGAATTAAAAAAAGGCTACACAAAATGTAATTTTCACAGCATTTTTTCAATAGAATGAATTTTTTAGCTATCTTCCTGTATGGCTTAACAAGTATGTAAGCTGTATTCAATTTTGAATTTTGTTTTTCTTAGTATTGAGGGAAATGTAGAAGAAAATTGTTTGTTCATTTAACATAATATTCCTTATATTCAACATAAGGTCATGTTGACTGGCTGGTCATAGCAGTGGATGAGGAGGGTGGAGCTAACATTGACTGGGAGCACATAAGCCATTTTGAAGAAGTTGAAAGGCTGTGCTCCTCTCTGTGCTCTTCCCCTTTCTGCTTCCAATCCATCCATGCTCAGCCTGTGAAAAACACGTAACTAAGGAAGAAGAAGGAAAGGGCAGATCCAAAACAAGTAAACTCACTTTAATTTGTATTTTCAATTCTTTAATATTTCTACACCTTCAAGGGAGCTACTAATTTGAAGACTGAATGCTCCACTTTTAAAGGGCTAGATTTTGAATAAATTCCTACAAGCTGTATTGAGGAAATTTAAATACCTTCTTCTGAACAGATTTTAGATGTCTTTCATGAAGCTGGCAAAAATTGGCTTGAAAAATCTTATTAACTGTAGTTAATTAGGGAAATGAGGGAAACAGAAATTAGTCACAGAAATAATTGACATGTACAATATAATGATTTTAGGGGTTTTATGATCTTCAATTGCCACTGTAAAAAATGACATTTTAGGTTCCTTCTCTACCTATTTATACTTGAGTAAGAGGAAAAGGGTTTTAGCTGTAGGTAAGACAGTAGTAAATAGTGGAGTTATCAGAACTCCTAAGCCAGTAATTTTTAACATTTTTAACATTTATCATTTAGAAAGCAATAAATGTGGCAATTTGCTGTAGTTTAGTGTTGCAGGACGTCTAGGTAGCGATGAATTGTACGGAATGCATATGGTGCAGATGGGAAACAAATTGTTACTTTCTTTGGCTAAAACCACTTCAACACCTCTGTTAGTTTTGGTAGTCAGGTAAACTATCAGTCTTGCCCAAAATCATGTTAAAAGGTTTGGATTTATGAGTATATTTATTAACTTATTTTTGGCTGTTAGCATGTTGAATTCTTTGACCTTTTATCTCTGTCTTGTTTGGTGAGGATTGTATTCATTAAAAATTATCTGATCCTGAGTTTTTTGTTGGGTTTCTTTGAGCTGCAAATGTTGTACAGTCTGGTCTTTAGTATTCATATTAATAGTGAAGCTTATAAACTGCTGACAGCTATAATTAAAGATAAATTTACAAGTTCTGGCATGGCAATTGGAAATAATGGTAGTTGTGCTTGAATTGAAGATTAGATTGTTTACATGTGCACAGCTAATATCTCATTAATGTACTTCACATTCAAATCTACAGTTACAATGACTAAGAACAACTGGAATCTTTCTATTACTAAAGAATTTGAGAGGTTAAATGATTTCTTAATACTTTGCAGCTGGCAGACACACCAAAATCTGAAAGATATGAGCATGTCCTGGAGGCATTAAATGATTACAAGACTATGTAAGTTATTGGTACTTATTATTTTAAATGTTGTTTGCCTATTTAATCTGACTTAGGTTACAGTCTTCAGTCTGTAATAATCACTCTGGCTGTAGATAGCATTTTAAGTTTTAAATGCTGTTTTGATTGTGACCCAGACCAAGAGAAAGAATTGTTTTAACTTCCATCCTCCTTCCACTTCACATTCTGTTTGTGAGAAGGAGGATTGCAATGGGGTAAAGAGGGGAGTAAAGTAGCATTTAAATGAATATTCTCTTTGCATCATTTTGTTTTGCACATACCCTACTATTGTAAAAGTTGCCTTCCCTGGGATCAGAACTTTAACAATTAATTTAACATCCATCTAGGTTTATGTCTGGAAAAGAAATAAAGAAAAAGAAGCATTTGTTTGGCTTGAGAATTCGAGTTCCCCCTGTGCCACCGAATGCTGCTTTAAAGGCTGATAAAGAGCCAGAAGGAACTTCACATGAGTTCAAAATTAAAGGCAGAAAGTCATCTAAACCAATCCCTGATGTGAGGTAAAATAAGCCAGTCATTCTAGCTGTGTTGTGGTTAATTTGGGCTACTTTGGGTATTTTTTGGTGCCAGTAAAAAAGGCCTTTTTTTTTTGTATAATGTTTTTTAAAAAAATTAATTGTAAAGGTAGATTATTTGTGACAATAAGGTCTTAGAACAAATGTAGTTTACTTTCTATTAGGATTCTTCTAAAAAATCAACATGAAATTTAGCAGTAAGAACATTAGAAAATCTCAACTTTGCTGTCATCTGGGAAACAAAGTCTTTTGCCTTACTGGATCTCTTAAGCAATAATTTAACTAGAATTCTCAATAAGAAGTATGTTGTGAAATAGTAACTTGTATGGATAAACGTGCCATCTTTTTCACCAAGAGTGGTTATATGAATAAATGATATTTAACACTTGCTCATTCCTCTTCAACATTTGGGAATCAGTAATGTCCCTAGAAATACATTGAATCTGTTATGTTACTATAAAGACAAGACCATTTAGCTTATTACTTGCAAATTTTGATTTGCCAGAATCACCTCATTTAATACAATGTTTTAGAAATAAACAACTAATTGTACATTTATTGCCAAAGGAAAATATATATTCAATGAAAACTGTCATCAGTAATACAGAATTAAATAAAAATTTTCTTCTAGGGAATTAAGTAATGGTATAGAAAGAAAAGGGAAAAAAAAATCAGTAGGTCGTCCACCTGGTCCCTATACAAGAAAAATGATTCACAAAACTCCAGAGTCATCTCCTCTGGTAAGGATATTTCTTCCCCCTTCCTTCTAACTGCATCATAAATGTTGAAGAAAAACATAACAAGTTAATATGGATTTATATTCCCCTCCCCCCTTGCTCTCAAATTAATAAAAAATTTAAGTTGAAGTTTGTTTGTTTTTTTTTTCCCTCTTAGGATAATGAACCAGTTCCAGTGATAGAGAACCCAGCCTTGGAATTACCCTGCACTGTTGGGTAAATGATAAAAAAAAATCCCTCTTATCAAACATTGTAACACCATGTAATTTATCTGTTTGCTTCTAAAATGTCAGCTCAGTTTTTAATGTAAGATTATTTTTTTGCCTGGCAAACCTGTTATCTTGCAAAACAGGAAATCTGATGGAACTGCACATTCATCCAATACCTCAGATGTGGAATCCACAGGTGCTGCCAGTATGAAAGAAACTACCTCATCTAACATTTCCAGACATTATAGGTAACTACTCACTTACTCATCTGCTATAAAGATCAAGATTTGCAGTGTATTCATTTTACTGAAATTTTCTCAGAGTAGAGCTATAAATAGTATGGGGAAACACAAAGAAATAGGATGAGTGCAAATGTTTCTTTAATAGTTCTGTTTACAGCGTAGAGAGTGAGGGTTTTTCGGTGCTTGCTAACCACTGTTTTTGATGTAAAATATGTGTCTAAGTGACATTTACTGAAAAGAATTTAAGTGCAAACATTTGCTGAGCTTAGTTTTCTACTAGTGGTCACAAAAGAAGTGAGGTACTCTGAATTAATTTGAGCAGCTTTTGTTTTTGTAGGTTTGTGCGTTCATGTTATAAAATACTAAGTATGCTGTGATTTTTCTACAGTCAATAGAGCATGAAAAAATTCTGGCACAGTTTATAAATAATTAACTGCAGTCAACCTTCCTGCAAGCAAAAACTTTTCCCTCTCTCAAGTTCAGCAAATAAAAATTTCTCTTTTATTTACGTACGTGGATTTTACTATTTTGTCCCCCCCTTTCTGGCTCATGCTATTGAATGCTTTCATGAGTCATTTTGTGTGCATTATTGATATGATTTTCAAATAGCTCATGTTTAATTTAGAGTTCTGAAATGTTTACCAGCTGTTTAATACTTACAGTTACCTATCTGTAGGCAATAAGTATTTTTTGAGTGAAAAACAACAAAAAATATTACATGAGTGTCATGGAAATAACTGATGATACAGCATACATGTTGAATTCCCTTGGAGTTAATGCTGTGGGGTTTTATTTTCAATAGTTTATCTGACTCGAGAAAAAGGACTCGTACAGGAAGAACTTGGCCTGCTGCAATACCACATTTGAGGAGGAGAGGGCGCTTTCCACGAAAAGCACTCCAGACTCAAAATTCAGAAATTGTCAAAGATGATGAGAGCAAGGAAGATTACCAGTATGATGAACTCAATACAGAGATACTTAACAACTTAGCAGATCAGGAGTTACAGCTCAATCATCTGAAGAACTCCATCACTAGTTATTTTGGTGCAGCAGGTAGAATAGCTTGTGGGGAAAAATACCGTGTGTTGGCTCGTCGGGTGACACTTGATGGAAAGGTGCAGTATCTTGTGGAGTGGGAAGGAGCAACTGCATCTTGACTGTAGGACTGAACATTATGTTCACTGCACTGTCATCTGTAAGTACAGTTCATAATGCAGAGCCACGAGAGAAATGGTCTTTACATGTGTTTCTAAAAAAAAACAAAACAAAAAAAAACAAAACCAGTTTAGCCTTAACATGTAATTGTTATCATTACAGCTCTTGTGATAAAGACTTATCTTTTTAAAATCTGATCTGAGACTTAAATTTTTTAATCTGAACATTGTTAGATTGTTTTAGGTTGGGATATTTTGGGTTACAATTGCTTAAAAATGTGCATGGTGTTTAAAAAAAGATGACATTTTCTAGAGAACATTCCATGGATACAGTTATTGTGATTTAGAGAAAATATTATGTAGATAGCACAAATATTTGAAAAATCTTGTTTTGTTTTCTTACCCAAATGTTTGCAGAAATGTATTTCTATTTCAATACTTTCTAGATTTCATAAGTGCAGTGTATATAATGCCTACTGAAGACTGTAAAATACTGAAGTTTTCTTTCAAACAAAGTGTAAAAAAAAAAGAAAAAAAAAGAAAAAAAGAAAAAAATATATTGAGCCTGTAAATTGCTCTGTGACCAGACTTCATTGTCTTCTTAATATATTCAGTGTGTGTGCGTGTGTGTGTGCGTATACACAGAGGTGTATGTGCACACACAGCCCTGGCGTGTATATAATGTGTGATTGTGACCTATGCAATACAAATTATGGGATCGGTCAGCTTCTGAGAATACATCCCATAATTCTTTTTTCAGGAATAGTTGCCAGTATTTACACAGCAGCATTTCTTCTCAGGCTTATTGGGTGCTGTTGCTTTTTATGTACTAGGGAAAGGTGTCCAACCAGTGCAGCACGTTCTGGCAGTGGGTGCAGTCATTGATGGTCATGTGCTCTACATTCCATTATTTTCCATTTGAATTAACCAATAAAAAATAATGCAGGATCTGAAGGTTTTGAAATTAATTCTACTGGAAATAACAATTTGAAAGCTCTTGTGGCACTCTGATTGTAAATTTCATGTCCCAGTTATAAAGTAAGTTGACAGGAGTCATGCAGGATTTCTGTAGAACAGTCATATTTTGATAAATGTAGTATGAACTAAGTGTATTATTGCACAGGGTCAACAAATGTTGCCATTTGAAGTAACGTTACTGATTTTATTACAACATTACCTCTTTTGTGTTTATGAAATGTACCAAGTTTTAAATTGGTAAGATTATTTTACTTGTTAAAAAAAAAAGTCAAAAAGTCTCTTGCCAGTATTAGATATTTTTTCTTTGTCTGCTACTTTTGAGGGGGTTTTAGCCAAAGAGTAAACAGAAGAATATTTTTACTTTGGTGGTTATTCACTGTACTGTATAAGGTTAGTTTTCTTACATGCTTACAGTTTGCCACCAAAATAAAATGATGTAAAATTAGCAAATGACAGAGTGGTTCAAAGTGTACTGCCTGAGTTAGTGCTTATTTATTCCATTACTTGGTTATTTGACTTTTTCTGCTCATCTTGAACATCTTGTAAAGGTGACTATTTTTCTGAATTTTTTTTGTCACCTTATAGCCAAAGGAAGCAGAGAAAGCTTTTTATCCTGTGTTTGGCTTATGGCTGGCTGGGTTATATTAGCTTTATAAAAATGCTAATTAAAAACTCCCACTTCTGTTTACCTTCACTAAAATGTGTGGGCTTTTTCTCACACCCTCAGCTATTAATTTAATGTTGCCTTGCCTATAGCTGCAATATTTTGATAACACAGCAACTTCATGTTAATTTTTGAATGTTTATATCTTGAGATAATGCAAAATGTAAAGCCTTTGTAACCTTACTCACACCATCTGTATTTGTCTTTATTGTTTCACTTTATCCAAGTCCTTTAATTCTAACTGAACACCAGCAGTATTTTTCATAAAGATTCATTTAATGATAAATATTGGAATGTACTTGGGGACTTAAGTGGGGGAGGTGTGGGGAGAAAATACTTGTCAAACTTCAGCTGTCCATAGACCTAACTATTGTGAATGTTTTTTTCATTTTATTATGGTGGTTGACTTAACTCTGATGTTCAGTTTGTATTTTTGGAATTGCTTTTCTCTTAGAATTAAAAGACCAACATTAAATGTGTGTATTTTTTGAGAGAGAAGAATGAGTTTTGATTCTGTACTCTTGTGAAGCACGTACTTGGTGGCATCCTCCCATCCATCACTTCCAATCTCTAGCTTTCCTGTTCCTGTCCTGGAGACACTTGCCCTGCACATAGACACTAACTGGTGTTCCAGCTATGGTTGAGGGATGCTTTGTTACAAGGTGTCATGTACTGGAAAATGCTGCAATAGTGCTGCTGAAGATAGAGCTAGAGTAGTAATTAAAGCACACCTACAACTGCCTTTCTCATTTTATGTGAATTTCATTGTACGTAGTAGTGGTGTGTCTAAAGGAAAAAGACAAATGTTGCTGTATGTAATGATTTCATTTTGGAATAACTCGATCATTGTATGTACGCATGTGTGTAAATATATGTAATTCAACTTTGTTGTGGTCACTGATTTAGAACCATTTCTATGTGTATATTTAATATTTTTCCATTATGTTTTATTTGTATTACAGTAGTATTTAGATAGGAGAAGTCTCTCGTGACAGTTCTAAAAATATACGTATTGCATGAACAAAACAGCAAAGAAATAATGGCACAATACTGGTCAGAATTGTAAGATATGCATCATAGCAAACTATTTGTCAAATCATTGTTCTCAACAAAACTTCAACAGGAATTTTGAATAAAACTATGATTTTTCTATGCATAACGCATTTTGAGTGAGATTACGAAGGAATTTTGAAAAATCTCTAAGCATGATACATGAAATGAAGGTCAATTTTTAAATTTAACGTGATGACAAATGCATTAAAAAAGGCCTTTAAAGGTCAAGACAAGCACTTTATTGTCTGAGGGCTGGGGAGATTATTTAATAAACAAAAAAATTGTTTGTCTTTGGAGCATCCTACTAAAGTGATCTTTAGTTATATTTTAAAAGGAAATTGGTGAATTGAGATGGAACGTACCAAGGCTGACGATGGAGCAGTAGTCAGAACAGAGTGATAAGGATGAACTGGACAGAAGCATCAGCTCTGTGCACAGAGGGAAGAGGAGGAGTCTTGCAAACGCTATGCTGGTAATATGTTCAGGCACATCTCTAGCTGGCTCACATCTGTCTGAATAAAAAATAACACTCCAGTTAAGGGCATGATGGAAGAAAATTTCTTTTTGTGGAAATAGAGAAAAGGGTTTAGGAAACATTGAAACATTGTTTGGTCAATGTTGAACTTAAATACCCATATTGAGGTGTCAGATCTATTGATATCCTAGTTTAGTCAGAAAAGCATTAATGCATGAGTTTACCTTTGGAGTTGTCAATGTTAGTAGAACAGTTTGCTGGTGTTTTTGTTGTTTTTTTGTTTGGTTGGTTTGTTTGTTTGGGTTTTTGGAGTGTTTTGGTTTGGTTTTTGGTTGTTTTTTTTTTTTTATTGTACATTCGATCATCTCTAGGTGGGGTATGAAAGACAGGGGAAAAGAGTCTCCTTTGGAGTCCCTGAAGGAAATTGGACAGGGAAACAACTGTCTTTTAGCAAAGGTAGTGCAGGACAATAGAAAGGAAAACAAAAGACAAATACCAGTACAAGTTGTGCACAGTCTGAGAATGAATTTGAAATTTGATGCTTTTGCTGTCTTTTAATTTTCTCATTCAGCAACAATGAAACAAGGTTTTTGTATTGTCTTGGTGTTTTAATGTTTTGCATTTTTGAATCCCTTAATGTTCTCAGCTAGTCCATCTCTTCTATTTTTTAAATCAGGTTTGTACATATTTCAGTATTGAAATCCATATACCATAATATCATCAGTTGTTCTGGTTTTCACTAGTACCAAAATATTTTGCCAGAAGATACTAATTTTTCATCTACAGCTGTAGTTCATACCATTCTTTTCATATAACCTTCTAATCTGTTTACTGATACTATTTCACCAGTGTGTGTTTTTCTTGTTCTAATTTATGTTTCCAGCTTCTTAATTTGACAATATTCAGATTACTTCCCATTGTTAGCTACTTAGTGTTTGACACTGATTGACTTCCATGTGGTTTTGGTTTCCTAGTCTTCTGCTTATTTAATGTTCAACACAGTACCTTCCAAGCCTGACATCTGCAGTTTTACTCTTAACAAGCTCATTTACTTCAAACCCTGTTTTAAAGCAGGAAGCTAATTAATAGTTATATCTTGCTCTAAATAAAGTTTTTTCTGTAAGCACCACTTCCAAGTCCTTTATTTGTGCTTTGCCGTTCTCTAATGAATACTTACAAAACTTGGCTGTTGTTGCATTTGCTTGTGTCACCATCCAGTGGGATAGTTACTGCTTTGCTATGTATCTGTTTTTCTCATTCATGATCATTACTGGTTGCCTGCTTTATTTGGTTGCTCTAATCTGGTATCCTGATTTCACAAATTGGTTGCATGATAGCAGAAACCAGAAAGCACCAAGGGTAAAATTCTCAAGATCATCAATAATAGTTGGAAATTGTGGGAAAGGGAATTAATGAACAAGTGGAGAGGTTTTAACTCCATTAAATCCTTAAGCATAAAAGAAAAGGACTTAGATGTTTAATTTCAAGTCCCTTTACATTAGGTTGAAATGTATAGATATATGCTTCTAGAAATTTTCTTTTGGCAAATCTTTGCTTTCCTCATGTACCTGTGTTCCATTTTAGCAGGTGGCAGATGGAGAATGAGGATGGATATTGTTTCCAGAAAACTTGGTATGCATGAAGGGAAGAAAGGAATTTGTGAACAGTATGGGTTCCAAGTCTCATTAAGTGTTGTCAGCTATAGCACTTGATAGCATGAGAGATGTAATTCATATGCTTCTGGTGAAACTTCAGCAGTGTAGGTGGACTTGCTACTACTTTTAAGTTGATTTTCATTATTTTATTACTATTTTATTTTCTTTGTCTTTGGTAAAAATCAACAGTTATGTTATGCGAGTTGTTGGAGTTGTTGGTTTTGAAAACAGTAAGTTATGTAGCTTTTGATTGCATTTTTAATTTCTGTAGTGATTTGTGTAAATTGTGCTTACTCACCTCTGTACTGGGTCATTCGTACAGCATTCCTCCTGTAGGAATAGTGAATTTCTGTGAGAGTACTACTGGAGCCAGGGGGAAAGCGTGGAAAAGGAAGGGCTTAACAGAAGCCATTTCTCAGCAGTAACTGAGATGTGCTTCCTGTGTACACCACAAGTTGCTAAGTTCTCAAATGAAAGTCTTGGGGACAACTGTTCTTTGAAACACAAGAAAGGAACTGCTAGTTTTTAAAGACATCAGATACAGCTCAGCCTTCTTAGTTTGAGGCTGTCTTAATTAAATTTTGGGATAAGAGTCTTTAGAAGAGATTGCCATATAAACATTTAAAAATGTTCCATAAAGGAGAAAAAAAAAAAGTAATTGCTGTGACTAATTGAGTAAAATCTTTAAAACCACTGTAGATCTTTAAAACCATCCTTACTCTGTGACCACTGTACCATGTGGTCATGGACTGAGGATGGTGCTGCACCCTGACAAACAAGTGGAGTTAAACAAGGCCGTGCTGCACTGCTGAGCATGAGAAACAATGTGCCAGTCTGAGGCACAAGGCTGTGTTGTGTTGTACAGGAGAAGTGAACGCAGAATGTGGCATTTCTCATGGTGCATGCTTGGAGAGATCAGGAAAGGGAATTTCTGCAGGTATTTCTCATGTCTGTGTCCAAAAATAGCTCTGAAAGAGTTTTTACTGTTAATGTACTTTTTCAAGTCAAATCACTGTTGCTTCTACCACTAATTGCCCAATCTGACAACATAAGATTGTACTTCATTGTACAGCATTTTATGATCTATTTCATTGATTCAAAACACAGCATAAAGGAAGTTCCTGTTTCATTACTTTCACAATGTGGTTTGCAGGCTTCCGGACAGGCCCGGGTGTCTCAGGAGTCTTATGACATGGTAAACAAGCTTGGATTTGTTGTGTATTACTCAATTAGCCGAAAAAATGCTCCAATATTTTGAGCTTTATTCTTGTGATCTTGAGTATTATTTTATGAATAATACAAATATACTATATATTAATAACTAGTAGTAATTTATATGATGATTTTCTTAATTTTGAACTTGAGATTGTGATACTATTTTCTGTTGATGTTTGCTGCTGAAATACTTAACTATGTTAAATACTTTCTCTTAGAAAGCCCAGAGGTTGGTGTCATTCTGATCTGACACCTGTGTAAATCTTAAATTATTTGCACCCATAAAGTTGATATTTGCAGTAAGAACAGAATTTGAAAATTGCACAAGGAAGAAATGAAAAAGCTGCATTACTAAAACCAAATTTCCTGTTAGCTTAGCATCCTTGATCTTTTGCAGTGTTCATAGGTATTCACAGCATTTTTTCTTCGTTACAAAACAACACAAACACAGGTTTAAACTTGATTTATTGAAAATCTGTTTTGTATAATTATTCAACATCTGCAAGTCTTAAAACATTTAATTCTGAAGCAAAAGTCCATTAAGAAAAAAACTAATTTATATTTTCCTTTGTAAATTTTATAGAGTTGAAAGCAATCTACTATTTAAAATCCAAGTACAATGTTACTTAACTGCAAGTTTGAATGCCAAATCCTTCACCCATCATAAACATATTCCAGCTGCCAAAGTCAATGAACCTTTCTAGTTATTCCCTCCTTTCATTTTCTATAGTGGACCTTGAATGAAGAGCAAATACAGTCAGTGCTCTTAGTTGCAGAACAATAATTTCTTCCAGATGAACTCTGCTGCCGATTGTTGCATTTTCCTTCTCCCGGAGATCGCTGTTTGTAATGGGAGACACTGAACTGCAGCAGTCTGATCAGAGCAGGCTGCATCCAGTAGCAGCTTAAACTGGGACACCAAACGGTTTTGCCAGTGATGTGTAGCTACAGAGAGGCACAACAAAGCAGCTGGGGAAACCAATCCCTTAAGGTGCCCTTGGCAAACTTGGCAGAGCTTATCTATTGGGAGTTCTAAGCTGAAATCCTGACTCTAGTAGCTTGGAGAGCAGAGGTAGATGTTTTAGTCACAGCTTCCCAGAGCTGGTTCAGCATTTTGCAGATGGTTTAGAGCATCACACATGGTGATGCAAGCAAAGATAACAACATGGTATAGTGCTGCTGGGAGAGGGACAGGGAAGTGGCAGGAAAACATTATTTGCTACTCTAGCTGAAAGAATTATTTTTTCCTAGATATTGTTCTTATCACAGAAATAAGCTTTCTGCTTCCAGGCAGTTTAGAATAGAAAGCATCATATGGAAGTAAGATACACAAAACCTTAAAGGGGGTACAGTCTTATTTTGGACACAGTTTTGCAGAAAGATGAAGTAGCTCAACAGCCTTTGGAGCCCTCTATAACAAGTTCTGTAATAATAATAATTATTTTGCTTATAAAAACTATTTAGAAATATTATTGCTAGGTCCTCTTCTCTGAAGTTGAAGTGCTGTTTCTATGTTCTGTAGCCCTTGCTAGCATCTGTTTCATTTGAACAACGTATTTCTTCAATGCACCTATTGACCCTGTTTTTATCCATAAAACACTATTTAATCACAGAAAGTCTCAAAGTTGCAACTCTGCCATTCATACAGATGACCCCACAACAGGCACAACACTACATATACTGTTTTTAAAACACTTTTTAAAAAAGTGTTTTTAATAAAGTTTTTAAAAAACTCTCATGATGAAATGCAGTTAACACATTTATACAAGAAATTCCAATGACTTGGCACATTGTAAAAATTGCTAACTTTGAACTACTTTAAAAAAGTTAATTCTCACGCACCAGGGGTTTTGGCAAAAACTCTGCACCCTCACTGCACTGTTAAAAGCCACATACCTAGGTATTATAAATTTCTGATTTGGTATCAGCTTTGTCTTAGTGATACTACATGCTCAGTTGATCATAAAACTTGAGGCCTGTACTTACTGCTCCTGTGATTTGTGCCTTATTGAGATGAACAGCTAGGTATAGAAACATGGGTTATATGACTAATGTACTTACACAGCTGAAAGACTTGTGAGGGTGAGCAAAAAGGGAAAGTTTAGGTGAACAGCTTTGGTTTTATATGCCTATGTAAGTCACCTGACTGTAACATTAGTCATGGCTGTAATAAAGTGGAAAAGAAGAGGGATTTTGAGACTACAACAATTGATGTTTGTTTTGGCATACCATGAACACCCCATGCCTTTATTAAAAGGAAAAAACATGAGAAATTACTTTTTAAATAATTATCTATAGCATGAGGTTACAGTAACTAAGAATTTGCAAGGCCTACTTCAAACTGTGCCTGTATTTGTTTGTATACCACGTGGTCACCTGTCCCATGTAACAACCAAAAGGAAAGCAGGATTTTGGAACTACAGGACAGAAGGTTTTTTGAACAGGAATTTAATCTATTTTCTCCAATCGTTTTTCAAAACTGCCTCAATTTCACATTGATGGTGCTTTTTTTAAAGTGCTGATATTAGTCATCTGTTATAAAAAGAGATCTCATGTTCTTACATAGTTAGCCCAGTGTTTCTCCATGATGCCAAAGAACAAAAACTAAGGATTTTAAAAAACATATAACTTTGAAGAAAAATGACAGTAACTACCAATCCTGTAAACTTAGGCACATGTAAATTCACTCAGTATTTAACAGCAACTCAACCAAAAGTTACTACTTAAACTTTTATGTGAAAATGAAGATAATGAAAGTTATATTAACATTACTTTGCATATGCACCAAGTGTGCTATGCATAAGATAGGAATTAACAATCATTAACAAATCCTACAAGTACAAAAAAATAGTTAGTAGCATTTGGAAAAATGGGAGAGCTTGGGAAGAGGCATGATGTTCATGTTTTAAAAAAACCCAACCAACCAACCAACGAACCACCACAAAAAAACAACAGAAAACCCCCAAACACAAACAAGACCAGCATTGTCACATCCAAAAAGCCCAATATGAATTGAAAACCTGATTTTTACTGTCGGTTTTACTGTCTGTCTTTTAGTTTATTGCTCCCTTCTCCCCCATACCTGTTATATTGTTATGATCATAATATGAACACTGATGAATATTAAGTTCTACTTTTCCTCTTATCTTCAAAGAGACTTTTCAACATGTAAACCTGAACAGCTGATACCACCACCATTACTCCCAAGTTGACCATGGACCAGAAATTCACTCTGTCAAAGTTGCTTTCTTGTATGTTGCGGTCACGAGCCTCAAATGCTCTGAGCAGGGTCTGAATCTGGACACTTTTGCTTAATCTGGCTTTGACACTGTTGATGGATTCCTGGTAAGTAACAAAAGAGTATTTTTAGAAAAAACCCCATCTGAATTAAGTGTATATCTTGCAGCAAATACAAAATTATTAACATTGTGTTATCGCCTGTAATTTAATGTCTTGACAAGTGAAGAGTTAATTTTATTTTAAAATATACACATCATCACAGTTTTCATTCATTTGTCTAGCCTGTTTATTGTGTATTGGCTAAAAAGACTTAATTAATGTAGCATTAGTGTTCTGTAGTAATTGTATAGGTACACAGGTAAGAGAGAAATCAAACCTATTTGGACTAATAAAAAGTAGTGAATCTGCAGAACTAGTCTCAAACTAAATTATGTAGTGGCAAGCAAATGAATAGTTTTTTCTGCTGCATAATAAAATTAAGGAGCTTTTTAATGGAAATTACCATCAGGGCTATATCTGTAGCAAAAGAAAACTACAATAATGTTACTTTCCTGTCTGTTTCTGGTGTTTCCACTGCAGTGGCTATAAACTGCTGCTTCAGCCTTGATACAAAATCAGAATTTTGACAATAAGTCTTGAACAGGACAACTGGAGGTCTTAGGACATAAAGTGTGACCCTGGAACTGGAAGAAGTACATGAACACTTCAGCCATGACAACAGCACATACTAAGTAAACATCTGGTCCTATGATCTGCTGAAGTTTCATCCACCATGTAACAGACACTGACAAAAGCTGATCTCATGCAGTGCTGATTATGTTCTTGATATAATTATGGATCTGCAAGTAACTTTTAGTGAGAGGAGGCTAATAATTTTTTTAAATTCCCAAAAGCGTGAGGCTAAAGCCAGCAGTAACATATTCTCTGTTTCATATTTAACAAAAATATTTCAAAATAGCTATTCTGGGCAGCCAAATAATGTTATGATGATAAAGTTCATTGTTACACAATAAGGAAAATGAACACCACACAAGAGCTTTAAACTTAGACATAATTCCCTATTTTTGCCAGAAAATGTGTTCTCTTTAAGGAATTAAACTACTAAGTGCTTATGTTAGTCCTCATAGAGTTTGCAGGGAAAGTAATACTTTGCTAAGTAAACAATGGGATTAAATACTAACCTTAACTTTACAAAAATTACCTACTTTATAAGATTTTCAAGGCTCTCAAAGTTAGGTTCTGCATTTCTTTTTCTTTTGGAAGAGATACCAGTATGTAAACAAGTATCTATCAAATGCATTCAAGTATTTTCTGTGATTAGTGTGAGTGGAATTTTCTTCACAACTTCACATACAAATTTTCCTTTTTTTTAAGTGTCTTGACTGGTATTTTTAAAGATCTGGTCAGCTTTGAGTATATCATACACCTATAAAATATTTTAAACATTGGTTTGTTATTTTAAAATCTGCATTGTGTTTATGGCAAATAATACACTGTGATTTTCTACATGATGTATTCAGTAGGTGTGTGCAGATGTTTGGGTTTTGGGTTGATTTTGTTTAAGATACCCAATGTCTGTAGCTATGACTAAACAAAAAATAGCTTTACTGCATCCTACCAAGCATTGAGAACAGTGGTACTGGAGCACCAAGCAATCCTTTGCTTCTAGAGTAATCTCAATATTTAATGATCATAAAGGGAATAAGAGCTTTGACTCAGCAGTAGTCTGAATCCTACATCAAACAGGCTCAGCATACAATTTAAGCAAAGATGAACCTGTATTTTATGCCAATTAACTCTCATTCTGTTTATTAGTTTGAAAAGATGTAATAAAATTTGGGGGCAAAAAACCTAATAGAGAAATATCTAATTTACTGAAGATAGAAACAGTAATCCATACTTCTGCAAAGATATGATGAAGAGGCTAACACAGTACTTTAAATAGTGATAAAAATGATGCAGTAATTCCAACGACATCATTGGGACTAAATAATACCCAAAGTATTCATTTCATTGCTGCTAGGGAAGAATGTCCCATTTTAGCAGAAGGAAGAAAGGAAGCTGAATTGGAAACCAAGTGACTGAGAGCTAGGCATTTTCTTCTTGCTGATGAAGGGCCTATTCTGAAAAAACCTTCAAGTTTTTGTGTGTAAACAGGAGATCCATGGTGCTAGACTTCCTAGCAATATATGAACCTGGAATACATTCCAGGATGACACAACAGACCAAGGCAGAATGGCCACATGACGTTGAGTTTTTTTCCAAATGCTCTTACATTGAATAGAATGAAAGATCAAATACTAACCAGAATATCTTCCAACTTCATGTCTAGGAGATCTGTGCCTGTAACATACTTCTTCCAATCTTCCTCATCTTGACCATCTTCTCCCATATTGTCCAGGATCAATTCGAAGAAAATCACCTTTTCAGAAATGGTACTGAATGTGTTGTCAAAGCAGAACATGTAATCTCCATCTTCTGTTTCCACACTGTTTATATAAGTAAAACATGATTAACTATGCTTTCTGTGCTGGTTCTCGAAAAGTCAGTTTTTGTAAGTGTACCCTTCCCTTTAAGACTGACAATCGTGCATTTAGAAATAACCAAATATTCTTTTATATAAAAATAAGAACTCTAAAGACACTTTACAGATTACAGTCACAGCAACACAATCCTATTGACTCCAAAGGCTCAAAATGATGAAGACAGCAACTTGCTTTCATTTCTTTTGGGGGATTTTGAATCATTGCTAATCGTTACAAAAAATACACAGTAAGTGGAATTGTTATGCTGTATAGTAAAATTACAGCAAATATTATATATTTTGACAAAAGGAATGGAAAAAATAGGGGACTTTCTAGATTCTTATTTGTATGACTCACATGATCTTTGGTATTAGATATAGACCTTTTTCAACTCCATAATAATGATTTTTATCCACTGAATAGCCATCATTTAAACAAAAATACCCTTCACTTCATAGTACAATTAATGTAAAAAGCATTCAGTGTTTATAAAAAGAAAATTGGTATTCTCAGACTGTCCTATTAGGAAGTCTTTTGTAATACTAAGGAATAAAAAGTACTCAACCTTCATTTTAGTTATATTTGCTAAAGAAACCAGAAAAACTCTTTATGTAACACTTCTGAGTTTGAAGATTTTAAACTTACGTATGAACTCCATCTGATTTTCTTTCATCAAAAACTAGAGTTTCACCTTTTGGGGAGAGCAGATGAAAATCAACATCTAATCCTGCTCCATCTAGAACCTGTGAAACAAACAAAAATAACCAACCTCCGACCAGCTGAATTCCTGTTTGCATTGCTGACAGCAACATTTATAGGGAAGCGAAATGTTCTAGGTAAGGGAACAGAAAAATAAAGAATCTGAAAGATTAATCTGTCTGGATGAGCTGACACCAAATTAACTGGAAACAGATGGAAAAACAGCTCAACCTAAAATCATTTGAGCAATTTCAGAGTCTTAAACTAAATGTAAGCTAAACCTGCCAGGCTGGGCTTATATTGAACCGTTCTCTAATTACTTTTAAGAATGCATGCAGTTTTATCAACAGGCAGGGTTAGACAACCTGTAAAAATACCAACAAGAGATGGCTAAATCTGGCATTTCTATGGCTGCTGTCACTGTTTGCTTTGTATTAGTATAGTGTTTAGCTTGTGTCTTTGCATCCTATGTTAAATACTCTTTATGCTTTAGTCATGAATATAATTAAGTACAAAATAAATCTATTTGCAGTAATATACAGGGCTCCTTTTCTACACATTCAAATAGAAAACCAAATAATTACTGTTAACAGTAGTGCTAAGAAATTTATGCCTGAGTAGAAATGAGGTAAGTATATAATGTTATTCACACTAGTCCTTTCCAAAATAATGTCTTTATTTAGCTTACAATCAAACTAAAATCCTACTCTGTGCAAAATAAACTTCTGTTTGGCTTAGACAGGACTCTAAAAGCCTGAACACTTCTTTCATCTTATTCAGTTCTGCATGTAACACTATTAGAAATTAGAAAAAACAGGAATTTCAGCTTTGTCTTTCAGTTGGGAAACAAGAGGGGGAAACAGAGACATAGGGGAAGAGAGACAGATCCTGGCCCATTCCTAGGCACAGTAATAGGGTGGGAGAATATTCAGTGCAGCTTCCCTCACTGCAGCTATTTTACTGGGAAAAAACTCATTGTTTTAAGGGGGGAAAATGTCTGAGATCGAGATCTATCCCAGACATCTCTGGGAAACTCGACTCTTCTCAAGAAGGACATCAAAATCTTACGGACAGTTTGTTAAATTGGGCTGCTTCTGTTATACGTTCATCATTGAGGTGAAAGGTGTTTCATATCAGCGCAAAGATAGGCAAGTACGGGCTCTGTGCATCACCACGAGCTTCCTTACGCTTTAGGGCTACACACAAGGTCGCAACAGTGAACTTTCTACATTCTGCCCTTTTAAAGGATGGCGACTTGCGGTCGTCTAAAGTAGAAACAAAACATTCCCCCCAAGCCACCAAAAGAACAATTAGAAAGGCCGGTATTAGAATTGTATTAGAACAATTGAAAAGGCCGGTAAGTTAATTTTTAACTCCATAAGGCAGAACTTCTAGCAGTGTACAATAACAACGTGGCTTTGCGGGCGCTTTGCGGCCGGTGGGGTCCCGGGCAGGGCTGCGCTGATGCGCCCGGGGCAGGCCGGCGGAGCGCCCCTCGGCAGGCACTGCCCCTCGGGGCCGGGGCCGCAGGAAGGCAGCACCGGGCTGCCGGCAGCAGGGCCGGGCGGAGCCGCTGTACAGGGGCACGGGCAGGGGCAGCGCCGTCGTCACGGCGGGATGCGGGACCCCGGCTTCCCTCGGGACACGCCGCGGGAAACGCCCCCTCCCTCCCTGCCCGACCTGGTACTCGAGCTCCAGCGAGGCCTCCTTGCGCATGGGCTGGTAGAAGCACTCCTTGCGGCCGGCGGGCAGCGTGAACGTGAAGTCGCTGTCCAGGGAGGGGCTGAACTCGGCGGCGCCGGGCGGCGGCAGCAGCAGCGCGAGGCACCCGAGCGGCACCAGCAGCAGCCGCGGCCCCATCGCGGCAGCGCCTCGCAGCGCGCAGCCCCCGCGCGCGCACGCGCCGGGGGGCGGGGCCGTCATAGCACCGCCCCCTCGGCCCCGCGGCACCAATCGCCGCCCCGGCAGCGCCGCGCCCCGCCCACCCATAGTGCACCGCGGCGGCGCGCGCAGCTCCCGCCCCCAGCGCGCCGGCGGCGGGGCCGCGTCTGCGCCGTGAGGGCCCCGCGCGGTTCGAGCGCGGCGGGAGCGGTGCCGGGCGCCGCTGTGGCGGGGACGGACCGGCATCGGCACCGGTACCGGCACCGGCCCGATAGGAGCCGAGGGACGGCTGCCAGCGCCCCGTGCAGCAGCTCTCCGCCAGCCCGGGCCCCTAGCTCGGGATCCTGCGGCGCTCCCCGCCCTGGCTCTGGTGCTGCCCGTCCGCCCGGGGCCGGTTCGCTTTCGTCTCTCGTTGCGCTGGTCGCGGGCGGCGAGGCAAGTCTTGCGCGTTCGCGTGTGCGCCGGTCGCTTCTCGGGCTCCCCGCCAGGTGCACCGGACTGCCAGAGCTCTGGCATGCGCTGCGTGACAGATTTTTGGCAAATAATGTATATAGCAGGTTCTTCCAGGTTTCACTTATGGCAAGTCATGGAGCTTTTTGTACTTCATGAATGCATACAGAGCTCCTCACAAAAGAGACGATTTGTTACTTTGATCTAGTGAACGTAGGAAGGAGGAGCGTGTGAAATGTATACTTTTGGAAATTGAGTTTTTCCTTTGTTGTACTTTTTTCTCCTTTCCTCTTTTTTTTTTTTTTTTTTTTTTTTTTTTTTTTTTTTTTTTTTTTTTTTTTTTACAAATAGTTTTCGTGCCCATTTAACAGTGTTTTACGTTAAATATTACTTTAGCCTTATGCATGTTACCAATGGAATGTAGTATGTGGACTTGCTCTGAAAGTGATGCTGGTGACGACCTGCTTGCAAATGTGCAGTCATTACAGAATCAGCTGAGGAGAACTGAAAGAAACCTACAAACTGTAGAGAAAGAGCTTTCCAGGTATGAGCGTGTCTGGGAGTGAGAACCTCCTGTCTCCTGTAGCCTAACTCTGTTGTATTCTGTGTGATGGATCACTGTGATTACCTGCTCTTCTGCTTTTTGTTTGAATAGTCTTTATGAGCAACCTTACAAAGAAAAAAAGCAGTAGTGACTTTTTGCTCTCCCTCCAAACACTAGTACAAGGGAATATTACAGCCACTGCTTCGATGATGTCATAGATGTCCCTCTGGAGGGCTTTGTACAGCCCAATTACAATTGTCAAGGCTTTTCCAGCTGTAAGAAGAATTCTGGGAGAACACCTCGCCAGGATTTTCAAAGAAAATGCAAAGTAAATATTTCTCTTCATTACTTCTTTTTATTACCTTGGCTTTCTATTCTTTGCTATGTTTTGGAGCAGTTTTGGCTGCTGGGCTTGGAGTAGATACACTGTAGAAACAGGCAATGATGTCAAGCCAGCACCTTAAACATAGTATCCCTCGAGTTCTTTGCTGAGGGGACGTTTCTGCTCTGCCTCTCAGTGCTGTGGCTTGCAAGAAAGATGGGGACAAAGCTTTTAGCAGGTCCTGTTGGGATAGGACAAGGATTTTCAACTGATTTAGATTAGATGTAGCAGGTGTTTTACTCATGAGGGTGGTGCAGCACAGCCACAGGACCCCCATCCCAGGAAACATTCAAGGTCAGGTTGCTCAGGGCTCTGAGCAAGTTTATCTACTTCAGGTTGTTCTTGCTCATTGCAAGGTGGTTGGAGTAAATGACCTTTAAAGTTCCCTTTCAACCCGCACTGGTTTTGGTTCTATGATGTGTTTTTATTTATATATATAAACAATCATATTTTTATATCTAGTCTTACTCTGTATCTGCAACTTTGGATAAAACTGCGGAAGAAAATGAACAACTTCAGGAGACGTTGGATGCCCTTCATGAGCAAAATGCATCTTTGACTTCTCAGAATCACTACCTGAAGAACAGAGTGGAAACAATGAACTTTGAATTGATGCAGTCAAAAACAAAAGTATGTATCTTTAGTGTACCCCTAGACACCCAGTGACCATGATTTTTGAGTTTAGAATTCCAAGCAGAATGTGCTGGGTTTTGTCTTATTTTAATCTGTGTAAATTTAATATTTAGTATATATTTCACAATCAATATTAATCTTGGACAGAATAGTTTAGAATCTATTTCTCCATGGGCAAAACAACTATATTAATTATGAATTCCACCTACTTATGTTCCAAAGTTTAGTCTAAAGACAGTAAGCCACAGAATGAAAAACACATTATGAAAGAAAATAGTTCTAATGCATTTAGTACTGTATGTTCATGTGTCTGAGATAGTAATGGGAATAATAATGGCACAGTAGTCAGTTGTCTAGGAAATGACAATAGTTGATCTCTCAGCTTGGATTAATATTGCTATTTTGAAAAAAGTGAAGATGAGTTAGAAAGGAATATTGTATCTAATAAATCCTTATTGATTTAGTTTACACTTGTCTGTGCAGGTTTATTTCAGGACAACTATGTTGTTTATTTTGGGTTATATATAATATTAATAAAACATAGCACAATCCTTAGTGGATTTATGTTATCTCCAAAACAGTACAAATAAATAGATAAACAAAATGTTTGCCTGGCACTGAAAGAAGTAGTAGTTGGATATAAACTTCTGGGGAAAAGCAAGAAACAAGATCAACCTGTAAAGAAATAATTTTGCCCGACAGAATGTCACAGGGGAAACTGGAAGGAATGTTAAATGAGCAGAAAATTTGAGTTAAGGTGATGTAGATGGACAAGCATAATTTACAGTGGGGTTAAGAGCACTGTCATTCAGTAAGCTGATTGTTCTTCTGTTTCTTGCCTGTATATATGCAAATGTTAATGAAACCCCAAATATGTTTGTATTTCAGATTTCATATCTTGAAGCTGCTTTAGCTACACATTTAATCAGCATTCCGAAGTTGAAAGAACAAATTGTAAATTTGGAAGCAGAAGTTTCAGCTCAAGATAAAATTCTGAAGTAATGTGTACTTTGAAATCAATATTTTATTGTTGTCTTCCTGCCAGTCCAGTCTCTTTTTAGGGATGACATAATTTCTGATACTGTGTAGGTCATGTAATCTGGGGTCTGAAGCTTTCATTTCAGAGCCATTTGTAGGAGGAGGGATGTGGTTTAGTTTGTGCTGAATGAACTTCAAGAAAGTGAGAAAAAATAATAAAGACTGGTGAAAGAAACCAGTTTGTAATGTGTGCTGAATAGGAATGTGCCCTTACAATGGGTAGGGTGATTGTTTGCCACGTGACCACATCTATTCTCTTCCAACAAGCATACATAATTTTGAACATGACCTTTGTGTGCTTTTTGTAACATAAAGGATTCTTTCTTTGTGAATACATTAATCAAGGCAAATGGCCAAATAAAACTGATGTAAATGCTGTTCAGAGGTATCAGGAAGACATACCTGGTTGTCAGCTTGCCTTACAACCTCATGTTCTGGAATATTCAATTAATGTTTCAGTAGTCTGTCTTCACACACACACAAAAAAAAAGTAAAAATACTTTTGTTAAATTTATATATTTTAGTGTTCTTTCCCAGTCACACCTTGGCAGAGAAAATATGATTTCTATGATCAGAGCTTATGACACAACTCAGCTCTCTGGGTGCTTGGCAGTTGTGACACCTGGTGCCTATTGATAAGTCTTAGATACCACTCCAGACTGCAGACATACTCCTGGGGAGTCTGCAGACCACAGGTGCTCCTAAGCTAGCTTTGAGAGTTATGGCATGTTTGTCTAGCACTTCTGGAACGTTGTATGCACTAAAGAACAACAAAAATCTATTTTCTTTACAAAAAGTTCTTAATTTTTTATTATGCTTTGTTTATTTGCTAGAGATGCAGAAGATAGACTAGATCAAAATCAGAAAACAGCAATGGAAAGAGAACACATGTTGGAAAGATATCAAAAGGGCTATAAAACTCTGGAAATTGAGTTAATTGAACAAAGCCAGCAAGAAAAGAGGTAATTAACTAATTTTAATAGATGGAGCATAGAATAATAGAGCATAAGTGTTTATTTCCATTGGCAATGGTTTGCTTTGTGGAATCAAATTACTTTTCTGTTTTAAGGATGTTATTTTTTAAAAAAGGGGAAATTCTGTGGTAAGGTACTGATTACTTAAATGGGCATGTTTAATATCTTGAGATCAGCTGGTAGCTGCAGGCTGATAGCACACATTAGTGCCCAATTTATCAGCTGGTTTTTTTCCTTCAGAATGGGTATACTGCAGTGGAAAGCTTCAGCGTCCAGAATTTATTTTTCCTGAATTATTTTTGTACTTGTCTTTCAAGAACCTGCAGTGTATACTCAGCAGCTGGTATTCAGCAGTATTCCTTGGTGTGAGGAAAATGATAAAAGGACAACTAATCAAGAGACATTTTTATGTTATCCTTAATCTTACCTATGTGATACTGTTGAAAAGGGTGCTCTGATTCCATCTCAGCCCCCCATTTCCCTTTCCTATTGCCTCCTTTATCCTTTAGCCTTGTGGCTCTGTCACTACTGGAGGGTTAGGGAATTTTTTCTGTTGGAAGTTGTTATGAACATTCCTATCACCTCCAAAATGTAATTTTAAATAAGTGAGTGGAATAAATAAAAAGATCCCTACCTTCCCTATTAATTTAACTGCATTACCTGGAGCAAAAAAATTACCTGAATTAATGGCTTGGGAAAGCATTTCTTGAACCTTTTAAATGCAAACTCTTTGTTTGACTTGTGCCTCTACCCATGAAATTATCTCTAACCTTCTTATGGCAAAAAATCCTGAAATACTGTGGGGCCTTGCACTGCTGGTTGAAGAAATGTTTTGCTTTGTGATTGCTGCTCCCTCAGAGCATGTGGGGTTGGAACTAGCTGTACTTAGTTACTAGTTGTAAATGTAAATATTTTTGTACTTCAGAAAAGCTGAGCTTCTGCCAGGTGTTAAGTATGATGTTATGGTTAGTATCAACAATTATTATGGTTTACTTTTAACCATTGATTGCAACAACTTACTTACAGGCAACCTGAACTGCTTTAGCCTAATGCTATTTTGTTGTTCTGAAATGCTCTTATCCCCTTCCCTGGATACTTTTGCCATCTCCAAATGGGCACCGGTCCTTACACTGAGAGACACCAATCTGAGGGCTGCTGTGCTTGGATGAGGCACTGCCCCATCCCCAGCCCCTTACTGGAAGAGAGAAATGTTATTGAGCAGCAGGAGTTCTTGTGTGCCCGTGCTGGCTGTCCTGAACAGACTGCACACCTGAGCTGTGCTGAGCTCACTCTGCCAGCTCCCTCCCTAATGAGCAATGACAGGGGAAGGGGCAGTGCTGTGGAGTGACAGAGGGAAGCAGTGGGGACTCTGGGTTCTTTCTTGGAGCACAGCCTCCTGTGATATCTGGGGCTTGGAAAGCTGAGAGAAGAAAGGAAGTACCTGGAGCAATCACTGTAGTAGTTGTTTTTAGTAACTGGAGAAGATAGTTACATTAATGGCTGGAGTTTGTGGGTTTTAAAATTGGTTTGCATCTTTTGCTTGACAGAGCTCAACAGCAAAGAAATGAAGCTTTGTTGAATGTGGAGGAGCTGACAAGGGCTTTTATGAAGTATAAAGCAGAAATAACTGAACAATTAGAAAAGGTGAGTATTTTTTCTTCGCTCGTAGTTGCCATGGTGTGAAGATGTTTCTTCCAATAGGCCAGGCAGCCAATAGCAAGAGGTTCATCAGTGAGTCAATTGTTTCCACTTGTTGGTGGCAAAGCCTAAAAGAGGTGGGACAGGGTAAGCAACTGTTTGCAGTGATAAATTCAGTTATATCATTTTACACTGTCTTTGCACAGTCTGGATCTTTGGAGTCTGCATCTTTTCGGTATCCTAGTACTGCTGCTGTTTCTTATGTCTCCTGCTTGCCAGCTGGGAAGTTTACATTTTAAAAATACAAGATCCTTTAAAAGCTCTTTTTCTTCCATATGTATAAGCTGGTCAATGAAACATGTGCTGAAGAAGAGCTAAGATGAAAATGAAGTCATCTCCCAAAGTTAATTGTTCCTGCCTTGTGAGAGGAGAAAATAACTTAGCTCTTACAGAGATTTTAGTTTTGTTAGACTTCTTTCCTTGTGGAACAACCACAAATATACTCTAAAATATTAAGTTAATTTTTCCCTAAATTACAGGAAAATAAAATTTCTTTGCCTCTTGCCTTCTCTTCACAATAGTGACCAATAGTATTATCTACTGACTTACCAGAAAGAGCATAATATTATTTTTAAAATAGCCTCTTGACATGAAAGTTTGGTTTATTGCTGTACAGTAATGAAAAAAAATTGATTTTAAGGCTAAAGCTGAAGAAGTACTCTTGGGAGAACGTTTAATTAATTGTGAAAAAGAAAAAGGGAAGTTGAATGATAAGTGTATCAGCTACAGGAAGGATCTAGACATCCTAGAAGAGCAACTAAGGTAACACAAAGGCTTTTAAAAATTCTCTGCACAGTGTTTTTACAAGAACTTGCATGTTGCAACTGTCACAGTGAATGTTCTGCTCAATTCATATAGTTCAATACATTTCTACTCGCTTTCTGTAACTAATTTTTAAGCACTTTTATCCCACATGCTGCCCCCATTCCCGGAAGAAGCGCCCGGAGCCTCCTGGGGCACTGTTCCCACTGGCTGCTGCTGGGGGCCATGGGCTGCTCTGCTTGGCTGTCCCCTGTGCTCTGCCCTGGGCTGCCCCTGTGAGCAGTGCCCTGGGGGTCCCTGCACTGCCAGCTGGCTGCTGGGGGCCATGGGCTGCACTCAGGCCTCACTGGAGGCTGTGATGCTGACTGCAGCTTGTGGAACAGTCAAACCTGCTTTGGACAGCTCTCTGTCCCAACTCCAACTGCTACAAGTGTTTATGTTTCTTGTATGTTTCTTGTATGTTTCATTTCAAGCTGAAGCCCCTTCTTTTCAGAAGTTCTTTGGTAATTCCCTCATTGCTTTAATGAGGGTAGACAACCATCAGCTGATTGTCTTTAAAATTGTTAGGTTTGGACAAACACCTGCAAAGACATTTTGGTGTTATTCAATTTACATGCTTTGTCCACACTCATGTTACTGTCTTAATTGTTGTTCTTTAGGCCATTTTGGCAAGAGTGGGTGGTGTATGAACACCTTTACACTAGTTTGAGTCTCCTCAGTAAGTCTCTGCCTCTAGTAATGAAAATATCTTTTAAATGTCTTTTTAGACAATTAAAGGAAGAGAATCACAACTCAAAAGAAGAAATTAAAGCTCTAGAAGCAAAGAACACTGAAATGTCATCAATGCTGAGTCAGTCTGATCAGAAGATCATCAAGCTTGAGAGTGAACTTTCTGAAAAAGAAATAGTACTTAAACAGAAAAATGCTCTAATAAGTGAAAATGAAGAGCTGAGAGCACTTACTGCACAGCAACATAACCACTTGAAATTATGTTATCAAAAAATAGAGGATTCAAGGGAAGAGCTCAACGTGCTGGAAACCATTATTTCTCAGTTGTCTTTAAGTACACCTGAAGAGGTAGAATAACTGAAATAATCTTAACAGTGTGTTATGTTTTGAATAATTTTAAGGATTGAGTTATTCAAACTTTTAATATCCTGGTATATGTGTCTTAAATTTCATATGCCAGGATATGAAATATATACACACGAATTAAGGATGCTATGAAGCAATAAAAGGTTGATTTTTTTTTTCATTGATCTTTGTTTTCTGTTAACTTTTAGTTTAAATGGCACCATTTCAAACACAAGCTATTGAGTTCCTCAGCAAAAGAAGTTACCTCTGAATCTTGTGGTGAATCAAGTAAACCTTTGATTGCAGACCTAAGGTATAACTTTCTGGTTACTGAACTATGGCAAGATTAGGCAGATAATAAGGTGCTATTAGAATTAACATGCAGAAAGAATGTTAAATAGCTGTCTCCTTCTTTATAATAGCATTAAACTGGCAATGAAAGAAGCAGAAATTCAAAAGTCTGATGCAAACTTAACTATCTGTACTGGAGCTGAGCATCTTTCTAATGGTAATGAAGGACAAGGGAACAGCAGGTTATGTGACCTAGAAACAGAGCCTGTCAAATTGATCAGAAATCCAGGAGGTAAGCTTGCTGAAATAGCTATTAAGTTTTCTAATTAATCCACAGAACAGAAATGTTCGGCAAGGGTTCAAGTTGGTTTTACAGCATGTATGCTTTGTTTGAACAGGGAGCATTTTGCCACTTTGGAAACTGTCATGTTCTCCAGACACAATATATTTATTTCTTTAGCTGCTTAAGTTACTTGGTCAGCAGTAGCTGAGCTAGGAGTTGTATTGAAATGGAACCATGTATTTTTTCTTTTGGCAGATTGTGCTAAAATCTCTGTATTTTTGTTGACTCTTTTCTCTGTTTCCTGCTGTTAGTGTTTCTCTGATTGCTTCTGTCATTACTGTTAGGACTGCTCCATGAAATTATGTCAGGGCACCTGTATGATGCTGTCTTTATTTTGTTTGTTTGTTTGTTGGGGTTTTATTGTGATTTTTATTTGTTTTCATGAGTCACTGCATTCAGTTACATTATGGGTTTGCATGTTCTTTTTTAAATTAATCTTAAATTTATTTTTTCTACTTTGAGAGAGGAGAAAATGTCAACAGTTGGAACTTATAAGCAAACAATTTGAAAAGGTGAGGCAAAAATTCCAGAAAGAGATAGAAGAGCTACGCACTAAACTGATAAAAGCAGATGATGAGAATTCTGCCTTGAGGACCAGCATGGCTCAAAGAACCAGTCAGTTTCAAATCATACAGGAAGACCTATTGGAGAAGGCTTCAAAAACTAGTAGCTTAGAGAGAGAAGTAAGTTTTAAATAGCACTGAAAAGAATATGCCCTTTTTTCTTCAATTCAGTACTCAAAGATAGTTGAGTCAATAGTTATGGAAAAACTGCAATTGCCATAATAATTTTTAAATCTGATTAATTTGAGAAAAATTCAAACTAAACTTTTCAGCAAGCAGAAAGGCTTAGCAACGTTAATTTGTTGTCAGAAATACTGTTTTAAAGCTGGTGTAGGGTTAGTTGTCAGTAATACTGTTTTAAAGTTAGTAGGCTTTTCTGCTACTACTTTGATTTGTTACATGGAAAATATGCACAGTCTTGTTGCTTTGGTGTGGTTGAACTAATGGGTAATCCTAGGAAACAGGTTGAAGGAATCTTGTTGTATTTTTCCTCATTAAAGGTTGTATTTTTCCTCATTAAGTGTTACTATAGTTGCCAGAGATGAACATTATTACCAGGGAGTCACAAAAGAAAAAATTTAAGCTTCAGCCAGCTTTTCTCAGGGTGAATAAATTAAATTGCTAATATTTCTATTCTGGTGCTAATGTGTTTATAGAATTCAGCATAATGGGTTCTGCAGTTATTTCCTAATAATGAATGTAAATATTATAAATATGTAAAGCCATTTCACTGATAATTAATTGGATAAAACGTACGTAAATTGTCCTGAATCTTTCTTTGTAAGTAATAAAATATAATAGTTCAACAAAATCAACCAGACAGTTTATTAAAATTACTGTAGTAGTAGCTAAAATGGATTAGGTGATAAGAAAGTGCATACAAATATTTGAATAAAACTGAAATAGTTGTCTACATGCTGTTTTGTGCCATATTTAATTTCAGGTAAGAAAGAAATCTTCTCAGCTTTCTGCACTTGAGAAACAGTTGGAAGAAAAGACTATTGCTTATTCCACTGCTGCAGAGAGAAATGTTGAGTTGGAACTGGAACTCATGGTAAAAAATGTTCTCAGTGAGAAACCACATTTATTTAAAAAGACATAAAGGTTTACCTTGACAGTAGTATTCCCTGTATTCAAAATGTGTGGACTTTCAGATCTGCTAAATAATCTGTGCAGATTTCAGGAACAAAGGTTTTAAAAACAGAATCTTGTTTGAAATAAAACAATTTTTTCCCTGTCCAAGAGTGTGGCAAGTTATTAATGAACATGTTACGTTTTCCATGTGATCACATAGGCAATGAAGATCTGGCCCTGTTGAGTTGCCATTTGTTTCAGTGACATGGATGTAGATTTGTAAATTAAAAAGTCTTCCAAATGGTATTTTAAAGATTCCATATATCCATATGAACATAGAATTTCTTTTTGTCTTTGTCAGGAGTTCCCTGTGCCATAATCCATCTTGGCAGACACCTTGTCTCTGGAGTGGCTGCATTTACTGACATTTTATACCTGTGCTATAAGTGGCATCCTTTGAGATGACACATGCTCTGTGTAACTTCAGAATTTTGTTTGTTGTTCCTTTATGAAATCTAGAAACCAGATGATCAAATAAAACACTGTTTATTATCACAGCTGAATGTTTTTATTAAGTCCTTTTATTGTTACCACTTCCCAGGGAAAAAACAGATGCATTCATGAGCTGGAAACAACTATCAGTGAAGAACATGAGAAAATAACTTCTGCTTTTGAAAATGAAAAATTGCTTCACCTTGACCAGCACAAAGAAATGGAGAAACAGATTGCTCTAGTAAGCCTTTATTGTATGGTAGTATGTATGAGTGTTATACTTGGTAACTTTTTCCTTAATTGATTTGTCTTGTAATTTTGAGACACATCCATTAAAATGTTATGTTTAAAAGCTCTTTCTTCTCTCTACATACCCTGATTTTACTACATTTTCCATCTAACTAGCTATACAACTTTCCCTCTGAAATATTCAAGTCCTGCTCAACTGAAGAGAAGTAAGGACTTAGGAAGAGTACCATTGTTTTTTGCTTCAAGCACACAGAAAAAAAAGTATAGCTTTAGTGCCTACTGGGTTTAAAGCATGACAGCTTCTAAAAATGTTCTTGTTGCCTGAACCTCTGCCAAACTGAGCCTTATGAGCATCTGCATTCAGGGGTTTTTCAGTCTCTAGAGAAGAAATGTTTTTCCATGTGATTAGAAATATAACTGTGATTATTTCTAGCTGTTTAAGAAGCTTCTCATCTTTTAGTAAAAAATGTGTGCATGCCTTATTGTGTTGGCTGGTGACAGACAATTGCACTCTGTCTGCCCTCTTTCTCCTCTGGAATTAAGATATTAAGTGCTTGGGATTTCTTGATAATGTGCAATACTGCTGATGGCAGTAATGTATTTAATTTTCATTATAAAAATGATAGGTGAATAAATATGGATCACATTTAGATTAATACATTTTTATTAAAGGAATAAATTGCTATTTACTTACGACAGCTTCGAACACAGCTAGAGAAGAAACATCAACAAGTCATTGAACAAAAGAAAATAATATCTATTTTACAGCAAGATGTTATGTATAAACAGCATCACATCAAATCATTGGATGGGCTGCTGATAGGAAACAGAGAGGTAAAGTTGGCTCTTGACTTTCTTTAAATGCAAATCAAGCAAGTGACTAAAAATAATGGAAAGCATATCCATAAATACATGGGAAAATTGGGGAAAATGAAAGATATCTTTATGCTTCTTAATTCTTGTTAGAGTAATTGACTGAATCTGGTGTAGTCACCAATTACTGCTACTACTTCTACTATATATTGTACAAATTTAAAGGTCCCTTCAGTATTTTCTGTCTTAGCATTTTTTATGCCTCTGGATTGCCTCTTGTGCTTCTTTCTCTAAGGAAAGGAAAGAAATCTGCATAAAGAATGATTGCATCAATCCTGCACTAGGTGGAAAACCAATAATGTTCTAGTATGATAATGTTTTATTCCTTTTAATAATACCTCTGCTGCAGAATATGAAGAGACATCTCTCAGCAGCCAAATTCACTTCAGACTATCATGCATACAAATACATTATACAAGCAGTTGTGTTTTAGATACACTGATCTACGTTTTTTCCTCATTATCAGTTTTTAGTAAATTACTTATAACTTTATAAAATTAGATTAATGTTATGTAATGTTTATATTTGGTTCTCTTGAATAAAAATGTCTGTAAAAACAGGAAATGGAAAATCAAAATGTCAAGAAAGATCAAGGATTGAAGATGCTGGAAAGTCAGTTAACAGAAGAAAAAATCAAAGTTAGTAAACTCTCTGTAACATTCAAGTAATAGTTTTAAAGTTTGCAGTAACAGTGTATATCCTTTTATCTTTTATAGAAAAGCCTTTATATAAATTTATCTTAAGTAAATATTCCAGAAGTTATTTGTCTGAAGTATTTCTTTTTAATATGTTGTTTCATTTTTTTGGTTTTTTTTTTTTAATTAAAAGAAGTATGATGAAACCTCCAGTAAGAGATTATACAATGCATAATTGCTTAGTGCAATTACTGTAGTTACAAATAGGACAAACTTGTGCTTATTGTACTCTTAAAGTCCAACACTGTCTCATAGAGCTAATGTTATATATGCTTTTGGTCTACATATGGCATGAGTTTTAGACATATGTGATACTGTAATATTGGTCATGTTTTTAGCCATCCCTAGCTCTTCCTAGTGTTTGCCTGATAACCATTTTCCATGCAACACTTGTAACAGGATTTTAATAAACCAATGCCATGTGCAGATTTACCCCAGTCAAGTATTAAATCTTCAGGATACCAGTGGGAGAAGATACTGGGGACTTTGCTGTTTTCATGCTCTTTCTGAGCTTGTGTAGGATCAATTTGCTATCCAAGTGGCTTTGCAGTACTTGGGATGTTTTACAGACACTTAATTTTAAGACACATAGTAATTTCTCTTCACAAAACTCTTGAATCAGCTGGGGATGGAGATACAAAGTCCAGTATAGTTTAGAAAACTGGCAGTCTGATTGCAAAATTGAAAGAATGAGATATTTTGCAGCTAACTTCAGCACAATTCTCATTGATAAGGAATCCTAGCATTGTTTAAGAAAAGTTTAATTACTATGCCTTAAGATCTTGGGGTTTGTTTGCCAGTTCAAGGTTATAAGCTATTTGTAAGAGAATACTCAAACCCAAATGAGCATTAAAAGTGTAAAATAGATTGACAGTATTGACACTGCTCAAAGTTCTTCCTTTCCCATTTGGTGAAACTCGGGCACTGTCCCCAGTGCAGAAAGGGAAATCATGCTGCTTGGTAACTTTTGAAAAAGAATTGTGGTAAGATCTGAGTGGTTTTTTTAAAAAAGGTGTGCCAACTCACCTATGATGATAATTCCAAATTTATTTATGCAGTTCTATATGTAATGAAACATGATGGATTAATGACTTGGTATTGACCCTATGTTTGTTTTTAAATTGTAGCCACTGACGCGTGCTGGCATATCTTCTCATAACTGATAGTCTCATCTGATATAAACACAGTCTAAAGTATTATAATTTTGCATTTAGCAAAAAATTTCAATTTTTGAAGACTATTTCAATTTTAAAGTTTACTATAATCTTCCATGACTGTTTTAATACCCATATGATAAAAATGTAACTTTTCTGATGTTTTACACAAAGCTGTCTTTTAATACAGTTGTTAGACCAGTTAATACAAACCATGCCATGCAATTTAAAATAAGCTATTGCATTCACCTAGGTACGACAACTTGAGTCAGCACTAAATGTATGTAAGGAAGAAGTTGCACTGTATTTGAGTCAGTCACAAGAAAATAAGGAGATGTTTGAAAATCAGCTGAAAGAAAGGTCTGAACAGGTAACAGGTTGTTATATAACTCTTCTGTATTCCAGAGAACTCTTGTTATGATTGATTTAATCTAAAAGTTTGTGAAATGACACCCAAAATTTGCAACAGGATCTGTAGATGGGAAGTAAGCTGGAAACAAATGATACATTTTGTGAGGGTGAAGGAGAAAATTATAACTCAAAACCACGGAGTAATTTAAGGGAAAAGAAGCACTGAGATAAATGAATTGTTGAAAGAAGTAACAAAATCAGAATAATGTGAAACAAAACATTATCGTGGAAAAAATGGAGAGAGCACTATTGTAATATAAATTGAAGGGCACAAAATTGATCTGTTTTCCAACTGTCTTAATGGGGAAGAAGTCCTGGGCACAAAAAAATGTTTACTTCTAGACCCTGAGTTTTATCATACTTTCCACTACTACTTGAAAGCAAGAAAGAGTTAACTTTAAATATTAGAAGGGATTTTTATTTGTGGATGAACTAATTATATAGCAGGCAGATCATGTCAGTGCTGGCCTACCTGCTGAGAGAGGCTTTAGTCAAGTGGAGGTTGCTGGACCCTGTACAGTATTAGTTTGATGGAAATTGTGTGTGGTCTGTGTCCCACATAAACCTGTGATATTTACTGCTGCTTCCTAAACCCTGCTGCTCCTATACTGCACATGAAGGGACTGGGTGCTGTGTGAAACATCAAATGTAGCAAGTGAGGCTTTTTTTTTTCCAAGAACACTCCCTTCCCCGCCCCAGACCAGTTCCCTCTGGCATTCACCACTGAGAAACCAGATTAGTCAACATAAAACAAGCTAGGCACTCAAAATTCCTTTTTTTAATTGGAATGACTATTGTCATACAGGCAAAAAGAAATAAAGGGGAGGACTGAGAACAAAATCTCAAGGGGAAAACAAGGACTTTCTGAGAAGTAAAGAAGACTGGCAGAAGAAAAGTAGTTTTAACTAAAAATCTGCTATGTATGTTTTTAAAATATTGACAAGTTATATTTAGAAAGCAAGAATCAAAACCTGGGACTGACAGAGAAGTTACTACTTTCCTCACTGTATAGAGCATAATACAGTGATGAATTATGAGATCTGTTATGTACTGTTGAAACTGTAATGTAACGAAATTCAGACACAAAAGTTTTATTGCATCACAAGTGTGATTCTGTGTTCATTAAGAGAGAATAGTTGAAGCAACTGCAAATAAAAGTGTTTTCTTGTAATGGAAAATAAATGTCTTTTCAGCTTCATTATTTGCAGAAAGAAATAAAAATTAAAGGTCAGACTATTCGGGACATGAGCGAACAGAATATTCTCCTGCAACAAACTTTGCATCATCAGCAGCAAATGTTACAGCAAGAAACTATTAGAAATGGGGAGTTGGAAGATAATCAAATTAAACTTGAAAAACAGGTACAGTATGGTGAGAAGTGTCTACATATATGGAGAAAATTAAATGCCTTATATATGTTTTCATTATACCTATAAAATCTGAATATTTCTTTGATAACGGCGTGGATAATTATTATTTGATATATGTAAAATAAAGAGTTTAGTGGCTTGTTTTATCTTAATCCAGGTTCTGAGCTATCAAAAATTTTAGTTAGCATTAGAGTGGCTAGGTACTTGGAAGATCAAGCCCTAGACTGCAGTTAAGTAGAGGTGCATTTAAATTCAGAAACTTGCATCTTGTTGCATTTACTGGAAACTATTTGTCTTTCAAATGTGCAGAGTTTTAGTTTTAAATTACATACAGATTATAAAGAAATCTGTTGTGTAAAAACTCTCCCTACGTGATTTGCAAGACAAGAATGTCTATTTCTTTGGTATGTAATTTGAAACTACTCTTTAATGCCATTTCCAATAGGTATCCACTTTGGAAAAAGAGCTTCAGAAGCAGAAAGCATGTGCAGAAGATGAGTTGAGAAAGGTGGAGGAGAAACTGCGCCTAGCTGCTCAGGAAGCAGATTTAAACAGACAGAAGGTGGCTGAACTGAATTGTACAATCAGGTAGGTTTAGGATAAAAGAGAGAAGTATTCTGCACATGGGCATATGGATCAGAACACTTGCTGTCTGAAATGGTGTTCAGCTGTGGGCTTACACTTCAGTCTCTCTGTTAGCACAGACTGGAAGTCAGAAGGGAAGCTTCTGACTAGCAGAGGCATGACTTTCTGGAACAGTTTTCCAATGGAATTAATGCATGTCCTGGCAACCTACTCAGCCTTAAGACAGCACTTCATAAAGCAGTTCAAATCATAACCATATCAGCTTGCTTGTAATTGTAGACAGTACATTCTACAGGAGTTTGCTAGTCTTAAAGAATATAGCTTTGATTACAAAAAAAGCCTACTTAACATGACTTTTATTTCTATTTTATTCACAAACACTTGTCTTAGAGCATGTTGCTCTTGTTATTCCTTGGTTCATTTTGTTCTGGTTCCTTCTCTTAGGCAGATTAAATTGAAGATGGATCAGTACAAGAATGAACTTACTGGCATGGAAAAAGAAGTAGTGCAATTAAAACAAGATGGTGCAAACAAAGCACTGCAGATAAATCAGTTGGATATCACTCTGGAAGAAGCAAGATCAGAGCTCAACAGAAAGGCAAATGAGGGTAATTTGGCTATTTTGTTTCTCAGTCTTCCTTTCATTAAACTATTTCTCTATATGTATTGGACATTTTTCTTTCCCCCTCTTTCATAATCAAGTACATGAGGGTCAAAAACTGATAATCTTCTTAAACCAAAACAAAACCAAACCCAAATGAACAACACCCCCACAACCCAAAAAAATCACAAACATTTTTCACATACTTTTGCTAATTCTCACTTTTGTGGTATATACCTTCACCCCAGGTGAAATACTAAGTAGTTTCCCTGTAAATTGGTAATGCAGATTATTAATGTAATAGTCAAATGAGACACTTAGCTTTAATAAAGGATATGCTATTCAAAAAATGCAGCTCTTTGAAACTAACAGAAAACCCTACAAGTCTATGGAAATAACAAACATTCCAATCCATCATCTTCCATTTAGTTTAATTGGACCATTGTTTTAAGCCATAGAAATAGCAGCAATTCTGCTTGCACTATTCCTAGCACTGCATGGTCAGTTACTATACTGTGTCTGTACTGTCTCCTTGGCCAGGTTTTTTAGTTATATCCTTATGTTTCCAGTCAGTTGTTGATTATGAAGTGAATAAAACTAGCAAATACTTAGGTACCATAAACATCTTTTGTATAAGTAGTCACTGATTTTCTAGATTGTCCTAAAAAATAGTGATACTGAAAATTTATTATGACCACAAGTGCTACTAGATAGTGGTGTTGCATGAAGACCCTGATGATTAAACTGATGATTAAACATTCTCTTTTGTGGTGTGTGTGTAAAATAGTGAATGATTTTGAAGATAAGCTTCTTCAAAGTGAGACTTGCCACAGGAAAGCCTTACAGAAAATAGCAGAACTGGAATCTGCGTTACAGAATGCCTGTGGAGAATTAAAGATCACTTTAACACAGCTTCAGGAGTTGCAAGATGCATTGCAGAATGCACAGTCCTCTCTGGAGGAGAAGAACATTGCTATCATGAATCTAACAACTGAGCTCAGGTGAGCTGCTATCTTTTCTTTCCTGAAAACTTAGTTATGTTGGTTATTCCTTAAGAATAACAAGTAATTTGATGGGGTTTTTTAATGTTCTTAGCAGCTCTCTATAAGTTTTAGGTGGTTTGGGCCATCAGATAACTTGATACTTGAGATCCTCGGCTCATTTTTAATGTCTAAAAGTGGTGCTGAATTCTTTTTGGGGAATTCTGTTTTAAAATCTGCTGAAATTATTTTCAGAATCTTAAAGCTGTGAAGTAATCATAAGAATAGTCAAATTGTCCAGTTTACTTTCTGACCACAAATTAATTATACTTTATTTTTTAAAGAATCCTGATATAGTCAATTAAATAAATTGAATATTGAAGTTACTTAGAATTCCCCACCTGGAATATAATTAACAGAATTATTCTATTTGGGTTTGTTTCCTTCCAATCAATTCACCTTTAGGGTAATACCCTGTAAGTAAATAATTGATCTTATGATTTTCAAGCTGGATATTTGAAGCTAAGCAACTGAATGTGCATTAAGCAATTAAATGTATGAGAATTTCAGGTATTGCAAGAATGAAATTGAAGACAAAAAGCAGGAACTCCTTGACATGGACCAAGCACTGAAAGAAAGGAATTGGGAACTGAAACAAAGAGTAGCTCAGGTGAGACAATTTTTAAGCATGTTACTGACAATTATTCCTGTTATGTAGCAGATAACTTATGAAAAGTTAGGTTAAGGCTGCTAGGTTTGGTTCCTTTGATGTATTGTCTCAAACTCTACTGGTTCCTACAGCCACAGTGCCAACCTCAAACCAGCTGTGTGTCGTTGAAGCCTTATGCCATAACCTGTCCCAAGATTTTTAATAGTGATAAAGTTATGGGGCAACTGTTCTCATCTTGATGTTTGCTAAGAGGAAAGAAAGATCTGTGCTGAAGGGTGCTTGAAGATGATAGATTCCTTTCCTTGTTTGCACTGGAGCTTATCTGATTCACATTAAAGAAGCCTCTAAATATGAAATGGTATCTTTGTTGTGAATACATTTCTGTAGCTCACTTGAAATATTTTCAGACTTTTGGTCAGACTTCAGGATTTGATGCCCATCATGGGAAAATTCTGCTTCTGTCACTTTATTATAAACCTCTTCCTTAAGGACTTACCAGCCTTTGTCTTCAAGAATATTTGAGGTTCAGAGAGAAGGAGTGGGATTTGAATAAGTCTGTTCAAAGAACTGATATTGTAAGGAGGCCAGATCTTGCCATGTATTTTTGCCACAGTACCCTGTGACCTGCCCCAGGAAGTCATCAAAGCATTTCATGAACTGATTTTTTTTGATTTGGCAAAATTTGGCACTTCCTAACAAGGTGGATTAGTGTAATAAACTACACGTATTTCTTTGAGAAGGATAACTTGCATTATGTGTATATGAGGACCTAACCTATTCAGTTATGGACTTTTTCCCAATTTTCCCCTTTTCTTTTTATGTTTAGCCACTATTTAAATGAAATAGCTAGGGTGTAGCTACTCAAGAAAATACTCTCGAGGCTGCAAAGGATTGATTTCCTTCACTTTGCTCTCATAGTTTGTAATATGGCTTCTTAAAATCTGCATATTAGTTAAAAATAAAATATTTCCTTTTCTTCCTTTTTTACCTCTAGATTACACAATTGGATATGACAGTTCGTGAGCATAAGGGAGAAATGGAGCAACAAATAATTCAATTACAGTGTAATTTAGAGAAGTCAGAGTTGGAAATTAAGGAATGCAATAAACAGGTAATCCTTCTTAATCAAAACCCAGTTTCCCTAAAAAAGGGCAGCTAATTCTATGAGAAAGTCTGATCCTGGGACACAATAGCTGGCCAGGTAGAAGATAAAACCTCTTTTTTATTGTAGGGAGAGGGAAGGAATGTACCAGTAAAAATAGATGTTTGTCAATTAAAACTATAAATTTTGTAAGGCTGTAACAGTAGAAAAATGAAAAATTATTTTTCACTTGATATGATACAGCTCCCAAACTGCTCTTTTAGTAAAGGAAAATATAGACAAAAAATTGACAGAGGAATCCAAAGTCAGGGTCAATACTGACAATATTTGGGAGTTTTGTTTGTTTTGTGGTTTTTTTTTTTTAATGGAATTGTTCTGACTTTGGTAAAATATTGATTCTGATTTAATTGCATTCTCTGTTCAGATTGAGAGCTTAGAGAAGAAACTCCAGCATTCTAAAGATGAGCTTCGTGAAAAAGAGTTTGAATTGCTCCAGAGAGATCAGGAAATAAATCAGCTGAAGAAAAAAAGAATGAAAGAAAACAACATAGCCTAGAAGCTCGTGGAAAGGTAAAACATACCTTGGATAGACAACAAATTATCAATTTTTAATGCCATTACTGTACTGCCTAGAGGAAATGATATGGTGTCTCTTTAGTGTGTCATTACTTCTCCCAGAATAGTTGTATTCTTATCCCCTAAGTTTAATTATTTTGAAATTACAGATTTTATGGCAAACTCTTAATTGTCTGCTTTCTGTGGAGAAATTTGGTTACTGATTGTGTTGTTTAGGGACCTGATTTTCTGACTATGGATGATATGGTCTTCCTTGAAATGAAACAAACAATATGCTGTATGATGAGAGCTTCTCATGACTTAGGTACCTGTCTTGTGAAAATTATTGCATCAAAGGCCACAAAGCTCCAGCATGCTGGTAGGAAGGAGAAGTGAGAATGTTTTGGCCTAGTGAATGGGAGTCTGGGGAGGGACTTGAGAAGACAGCTAACTTTGTGAATGATACAAATCTTTGGTTTGGTGCATGAAAAGTACAAATAGGACCTGAGATAAACAGGCTTTCTGCAGAAATAAGTTCAGTCAAGGATGTTTCCAAGCTAGAGCTAAACACCAAAGCCAGGATGGCCTCTGTCACTTTGGTTATGCTGCATTTATGTGTTTCTTTCCCTAGCATGAGGTATCAGAGAAGCCTCACTTCTGTGTGAACACCAAAGGCCTTTGGTCTGTATTCTAGATCATGAGGGCTTGGCTGTGTCACTGCTGAATATGAAGGTTGTTTCACTGCAAATTAAAGCAATGTCAGCTCTTCCATCTTGAATTCTCTTAGGTTGTTGATGATGCTCAAGAACAGCACAGTGACTGCTGCTACCTTTCACACATACCATTAACAACTTCTAACTTTTCCTAAGGGATTATTCTGAAAGAAAGAATTTCCTAGCTAGCCCCTGTACAATTGCTGACTAGACTCTTTCTTTTCAGACAAATTGTCTTGTTTTTTTCTAAGGAATACCACGTAAGAAGAGGCCTAAGAATGATCTAAGAAAGGCTTTCAAAAATAGACCTGCTCTGGTCACGTTCCTTCCAAGACTTGGGATAAGGAAATGAAATTTTATTTTCATTGTAGTGAAGTAGATAAAAAACCACTGGATTTTGGAAGTGTTCTGTGTAAGCCATGAAATATGTTGCAGAGGGCTTCTGTCTCCATTTAGAATATTATATGGTTCCTTCTTTGTTTAAAAATAACATAATGTAAGAAAACTTTCTCCATGAGTAATGTATTGCAGACTGATTGACCAGACTTCCAGAGAAATTTTCTGTCCTAGTTCTAAAAAATAAATTGCCTAATCTATTTAGGGAAAAGGGGTGGAGAGGCAGTGTGTATGTCTTGCCCAGGGGTACAGTCTGTCTCATTCTTTTTCTTCTTAATATATTGCCTTCCTTGCTTATTACAGAAAATATATTAGTTCAGGGAAGGAATTGCTGGGAGGGCTGATTTGTGTTCTGGTCCACTCTGTCCCTTTGGGACTCATAAAATAACCAGGTCACAGAGTTTTCAGTTGAATCATTCTTTGTTCTTACTGTGCTTCAATCTGCAGTGAGGATTTTGTAACAATACAGCACATGGCTACCCTTAGAAGCTGTAAATATTCCAAATAAAGGAACCAAAAATATCTTGCTGAACATTAAGAATAGCTTTATTTCATTTTTCTGGGAATTTGAAGTAATTTTCTTTATTTTAAAAAAAAAGGCAGATTGGATTTACAGCAAACTAATTTTTTGTGACCATAGTTCCTTCTGAAATGAGAAGAAAAATTATATTAAATGAAGTGAAGTAAGAAAAAATTAGTGCTTGCAATGATTGACTTTTCTAAAAAGTGACTTTTACAACATTTTTTGAAAACTGCATCGCATTAAAAATTAGGAATTACTGTAATCTTTCATTTGTTAGCTGTAAGCTGCTTATATGCTACTTAAAGTGTTTCTGTACAGTATGTCTAGCATTCCTCATAAAGAATAAGCACCTAGCTATGCATGGATAGATAGAGGAGCAACATAACCTCTTTTTAAATTTATAATTAACAAGAACCTTAGTATAATATGATGTGAGATAGTAGTGGCTGATAGAGTCTCTTCTTGTGTTCCAGCACTAGCTAATGTAAATATGGCTGCTGTGTATATACCCTAGAGACACCTAAAACTCTATTTTTTTCTATAAATGAATAATTAGATCCAGCATATTCACTTGTTTTTAAAAGGAGGGGTAGGGGTAATAAAGCTCTAGAAACTAACAGCAAACCCCTAACCTCAAACATGATGTGTTTGGCTGCATTTACTTCTATATACAGCTTACATTTGTTTTGCTATTTTTCTTGCTCAGTGTTGGTGGACATCATAGGTGTTTTTCCTCTTCATACCTTGATATTGTTGATGGGGTTTCTACAGGCACTTCCTGAACTGTTTGCAACTTAAAAACAATGATGCAATCCAACATGAAACCTTAAGCCTCGTGTAGAGGAGTTATTTCAAAAGACAGTGTTCATTTAAACTGTACAAAATTTTTAGAGGGATTTTCGTATGAAGATTTCTTCTCAAAAATATTCTACATAACATTTTCCTTCTTATCTGCTGGAACATGATATGGTATTGGAAAATTTGTAAGTTGTGCTCTTGGAGAAAGCAAATGCATTTCAGTTACAAGAACAGCGAACAAAAATGCATTAATAACATAAATCAGAATTTGAGATGGCAACCATGCACTTGAGACCTGCTGTTAGTTTTCTTGAATTTGTAAGATAAAGTTTAATAATGAAAAGTAACGTGTTGGTACAAATGGATTTAGCTGTGGTTATCACATATTTTATTTCAGGTGCTGTGAAGGACTGACTGTGAAGGAGTGGCTGCTGCTGCCCATTGGACAAGCAGCAATCCAGGGATGCTGTTGTGGCATCATTGTGCTGCTGCAGGCATTGTCACTGTGCATTCAAAGAGGACATTTTAAAATTGTATTTCTAAATAAGGCCTGTAGTTATTTGTACTGAAGCAGATGACAACCTTTTTATTTTTCCAACTGTTATCGAGATTATTGCCTTCCTATAATAACATATTAATTTATCTTTTATACTTCAGAATAAAATCATTTGTTTTAAGTAGTAGGGATGAATTTCAGCTGTCATCTTTTTCAAAGGTTTTTAAATTAGATACTTCTTTAATATCTCACTTCTAACTAAAAGCACAATGGTACTACCTTATTAGCAATTTTTGTTTGGGACTATTTTATCTTGTTTTGTACAAATGCAGTGATGCAGACACAACATAGTATTAAAATTTACCTGTTTGTAAGATGTTTTGGGACACTGATTTGATCATAGGCACTGGCAAAACCTGCTTGCTTTACTCCATGCAGTATCTTTAAGATGCACAGGGTTGTAGGACAGGGCCATAAAGCTTGAGGTTGTTTCTTTTGATATTTTTAATCAAACAAAAGTCCATACAAAAATTCCCATTGATTAAATTCACATCATAATTATGCATTCTAAAACATATTAATTTCCATGTTTCCAAAAGTATTACACAACTAAGCTGGTATGAATGGCTAGTGGCCCCACTTTTATATTTACATAAGTATCAGAAACTGCAAATATGCTTTTGAGGCATCAGTCTAAGTCTGATTAATGCACACATGGTTTATGTGCATTAAGACATGTGATTCATACTTCAGAAGTCAAGTTACTAAAGTTATTTGATGTAAAGAAGAGGAAAAGAATTGAATTTATTTCAATTTGAATACCAGGCGTCAGTTAAGTGTTTTGTTTATTAAAAGTGTGTCTTAGCCAACAACCCTATCTGAGATATCCAGAAACTATGCAAGTGGCAGTTTGCTAAACTCCTTGGGCAGTACTGGCTCTTTCACATTCTGTAAAAATATTCCACAAAGGCCACATGTTCCACATTAAGTGGTTCTACAAAACCAGCCACACATTCTGCTACCATTGACAAGCCAAGATACACTCATCTAAAGTATTTCTGCAGTGTCAGATTATTTATTCTGCTGTTGTGAAAATTATGATGTGACAAAAACCAATGTTACTTACAGAAATAAATATACTGTGTGTTTTAAATCAAGCTATTTCTTTCTCTACATAACTGTAAAGGGGAGATCTTAGAATTAGGTTGACTGGTGCAATAAGTGCAAATCAAACTACTTTTATTTTTAGCTCCCTTTATGCACAGCACTTTGCCTTCAGCCTAGAAGTGCATGCATCAAATTTCAGACAGATTTTTTTTAAAGCAGGGGAATACATAAGCCCTTCAAACCAGGATTTCAAGTGGAAAATATAACCAATCCTTAATTACAGCTGCATCACAACACTAATGGAATTCCACTACCTAGCACTGTATAAAGCCTCATTTGCTCCTCCTACATGCACTAAATATAAATGTGCATGAACAGCAAAAGCAATTTGCCTAATCTCTGAATCAGCTAAATAGCATTTGCACTGAAATTTTGTCTGTATACTAACTTATCTGGTTAAACTGTGGGTCAAACTGATAAATAAGGAGAATCATAATTATATTTTATCTTTGGTTGTTTTGCTGTTTTGTTGCTTGCCTGAGAAGTTAAGGATTCCACTTATACTGTTCAAGCCAATTTTTTTTTTTTTTGAAAGGATGGACTTTTTTTAAACATAATTTCTGTTAATTATTTCTGTAGTGTCCTGCTTTTCTTGAGTTACTAACCAATTTACATCTATGCAAATCCTGGAATACCAAGTTCTTCTGAAGTGTGTTGCATTTACATGGGGTTGTTGGGTCTTGAAAAACATTTTACTGTGTATAATGGCATTGCAATTAGCTGAATGCTCTTCATAAGGCTAATTGCTTATTAAGGTCGTTCTTTTTCCTGTCACTCAGGACAGAAACAAGGGACTGATTTTCTCCCTGAATGTGGTATACCTGCAGTTACTGTGTGTTAAACATGAATTGCACTGAAGTGCCAGCCCAAATGCCCCTCTTTAATTTACATGTAAAATATTTTCTCCAGAACCTAGACATCGGGCTAGTTCTTATTTTTTTAAATTTCTGACATGTCAATTGCAGAATCAGAAATGTTGAGATTTCAGTCTTACAAGAATGTAGTGAAGCTGGTCTGTTCAACATTTCCTGTCAGTTCTCCACTGCAGCATGCTTGCTAACTTTCTCTGTTCTTGGCTGGGAACACTGCCAAAAGGAAATGTGAGGAGTCTGTCCAACAATTTGTTTCTTTCAGAATCCACATCCCAATTTGCAATTTGGGTTTTTTTTCTGTAATGCCTATTTAGACTCTTAAAATAGTAAGGCATCAGGGAAGAAATCTGTTCCTCAATGTGTTGTAAAAGAACCAGGAAGGTGCTGTAGGTGTAGGAATTCTGAAGAGCTTCAGCAGACGGATCCCACCTAGGGTGCAGTTTACTTTCCATAGATGTGAGTGGAGAATTTAGCACTACAGACCAATTGTCATTGTGGAAAAGGCTTTTCCTGCCAGTACTGTGCAAGCTGATTATTATATTAAGAACAATTCATGTAGGTTACAAGTGCCTCCATCTATAGATTGATCAAATTCTGTATTAACCAGTTTTGATAATGCAGATTATAAGCACATGTAGGAGCATCTGCTTGTATTTTGTTTAGTTCGAGATTATCCCTTAATCATGCAAGGTCCAGGTGTGCATTTTCAGATTTGTTGACTCAGGGAAGGTGGAGATAGTATTAAAGACCAATCATGTTATGCTGTAGTTACATTTATGTTGTTGCTCCTGTGAAGAATTGAACTACTCAGGGAAGAGAATGGCAAGAAGAAATGTCCTCATTACAGGTTGCTCCTCAGGAATTGGACTGGCAATAGCTGTAAAAATGGCAAAAGATGAACAGAAAAGATTTAAAGGTAATAATCTGTTCTTTATCTTTGCAAAAACATACTATTTGAGATGGTGCTGGTTTTTTCTCTGTGATTTAACAGGTGGTTGTATTCAGTTTGGTGACTTGTTTCTGGTTTGTTTCCTCTTCTACTATCAAGAAAATGAAGTGAAAATATACTGATTTCTGTAAGCAGTTGATATTTCTGTATCTTTATTGAAATGGAACAACTATTGTACAATGGAACAATAGTGTACACACACATGCAATGAAAAAGGACAACAGTAAAAATCAAATATCTGAAAATATCTTTAATATTATGCTGCTCTGGGTATACATTCAGAGATGTGGTTAGCTTTGCTTCTGGCTACTAAAATCTGTCCATATACAGGCCCATGCCCATTTGAAGACCAAAGCAATGAGTTTAGGTAAACAGTTTCTAAATTTGCAATTTTTTTCCTTAAAGCACATTTCATTATTCCAGGCCTGTGTGGGCAGGTGAAAAAAAGGGCTGGGATTTGTCTTATTGCTGCAAAGCAGAGTATTTGCTATGATTGGAAATGGATGGCAAGGTGAGCACAGCAATCTCTGCCAATTCAGTCTCTCATACTTAACAGTATTATGCTGCTAACTGACTGGATGCAGATCTAGAGCTTTCTGAGCCTTTGGGCTACAATAATAACTAATTTCAGTTTTGAGAAGTAGCTTACAAAACCAAATATTTTTTGTTTGGAATTATGTCTTTCAGTTTTTAATAAAATGATGATTGTCCTGCTAAATATTGTGGTGATTAAAAAAAAAAAAAGAAGAAAGTCTGGAATCCAGAATTACGTTCTGGATACCTAAAAACAATTTAGTGGCATAATTTGATACCCATTTTTTAATATTTTGGTGACAGTATTATCCTTTTTACACTCCATATTCTTCATTATTCTTCTTCTTTTTAATTTCTTGAGGATTTCAGAACCTGATTGGGAAATTAGTGACCATTTATGTTGAAAATAGAATCTTTTAGTTTTTATCTGGTTTCTATCACTGATATTAAGACCTGGATGTAAAGGCATTGTTCTTTGACACTTGTCAGTAGGAGTGCTGCAGTGAAGATTTTGTTTCTGGTGTGTTGCAGTGTTTGCCACCATGCGGAACCTGGCCAAGAAAAAGCCACTGGAGGAAGCTGCAGGTCACAGGCTGGGCAAAACCCTCGAGATTAAACAATTGGATGTCTGTGATGAACAGTCTATTAAAGCCTGTGTGAACAGCATCCCTGACAGAAGGATTGATGTCCTGGGCAAGTACTGGATGTGTGTGCTATCAACAGATACCAGATTTCTGTAAAACATTGGCTCAAATACCTTGGAGAAGTTTCATTGGTGTACTTTTAAAATTATCAAAGTAATAATAATTACATAGTATATTTGGTTCAAGATTCTTAAGACTTCAAGCAGACATAAGTGGATTAAATCTCACCCTGCTTCCATGAAGTAGGGAAGCTTGTTTTCCCTGTTTCCAATGAGAAACTTGATCACAGGGAGGTGTCTTGGATAAGACCATAAATTTTTTTAATAAATGTGAGAAATTTTGCCTAAACTGGAACCTTCATGAGCAAGACTTTCCACCCTATTGATGAAGCATAGCCATTTTTACAATGAAGGTAATACCTGTCTGTATTAAGAAAGCAACAGCATTGGGAATTAGCAAGTAAAAGAACAAATGCAAAAAAAAAATAGGGATATTTCCATTTGGTATTGAGAATTGAAATTGTACTTTACAAATCATTCAGCAACTAAGTGTTTTCATATAGTTTTGCTAAAAATAAATATTAGTATCTTAGTGGAAATGCTTACACCGCCAGCTATTAAATCTTATCTACTAGGAAATTATGGATCTGCCTTTTTTCTGATTAATTATTAAAGCAGTGCTTAACAAGTATTTCTGCAAAATTTATTATACTTTAATTTGATGTACTACTTCTAGAGCAGAATGCCAGTCCTGTCATCATTCCCCACTTATGAATATCCAGAGGGCAAATAAAAATCAATGGAATTGTGGGTTTGTTTATTTTGTTGAGGGGTTGCTTCCTCTTGAAGATACATGAATGTTAATAAAACAAACAACAGACCAAAATATGGCTTGTTCTATCTACTTTTTGAAGATTTCTATTAATTCCTACGGGTATTGACTGTAGCTTCTAATTCTTAATACTGAATTATAAAACAATAGAATTCTTGACTCAATTTTCTGTAATCCCTTTATATATTTTTTAAAAAGCACTAATCAGAAATAACTTAGTTAAATAGCTGATAATTTAAATTTGACTAAAAGCACAATTAAAGACATATGGAAATGTCAAATGTATTTGGAACGCTCTAGTGACTAACATCTTTTAATCCTTTCTTTAAGGATCATTTAGGATCATCTAACCCTTAATCCTCACATTCCTTTCAAATGCTTTCCAGTAACAATTACAAGTTTATGTTTATGGATGTTTTTGCTTGCGGTTGTCTCCCATTTTGTGCAGTGAGCAATGCTGGAATGGGGCTCATTGGACCTATTGAATGTCAGAGCATCGAGGAAATGAAAACTGTGATGGACACCAACTTCTTCGGCCTGGTTCGACTCCTGAAGGAGATCTTGCCTGACATGAAGAGGAGAAAGAGTGGGCATATAGTTATAATAAGCAGTGTTATGGGAATACAAGGTAAAGTTGGTTTTCCTGTTTACTTGAACTAAGAGTTCAGTGTTCAAAATCAAAAGCTTTCCTTCTTTTAGGGGAAAAAAAAAATTAGGAGCTGGCATATCTGACTCTTGTGCTTTGTAATGCTGAAGTTCCAGCTATAAAAAGCAGCTGGTGAGTTTTATGCATCCAGGTAGTTTGTTACTACACAGGTACTCTCACAGCATTTTAGCAACAAAACCTGCAGGGCAATTTTTTTTAGAATTTAACTTAAACTCTACAATTTTTTAAAAATTTATTCTTGTATTTTTATTATTTGGAAAATAGAGCATAGCCCTAAAGAGAAAATTACTTTTCTCTTTCCTCTTGGAAAAAATTAGGGGAACAGATGAACATGCTTACTGTGCTCTGCACAGTAGTAATAGAATAAAATCCAGTCCTGGACAACTGTACCACCTGTTTGTAAAGTTTCTCATGTCACAACACTTGAGAGTCAAATTTTAGTGACAGATAATGATATTCCTACTCTTGTGTCCATCCTGTCTAGCTGGTTTTTTATTTGTTTTTTTTATTATTACAATTGTGATATTGATCTTACACAGATTATTCTGCTGAGCAAGGGTCCTCCATCAATCTCCAAGAACTGGTATTTTAATACAACACTTACCCTCCACCTCAATGGATTGATGTAGTGCTTTTTCTAAATCACTCAAATGCAAGCTGGATTTCTTGCATAATTGTATCTCCTGCATTTCACTCAGCCTCTGTGTTCATCTAGAGCCTATTAAGTCTTACTGATAAATAATGCAGATGGTATTATATTTACAGACACTTTCATATCTTAGACTAAAAAATAATATCATCCAAGGAGACCACAGCATCAGCTAAGGGGAGGAAAAGCATTAGTCAAGCATCTTTGCTAGACTAAGCAATTTTGAGAACTTATGCAAAAATTAGTATTTAGATTCAATGTGCACAAGGATTTTTCTGATGTTTTTCCAGCATGACTGTAGAAATTTTGGGATGAGTTCTTAAACTCAAACTATTAGTATGTTGGGTAAAATCCCATTCTCAGGATGTTCTGTTTGTACCATCAGGTATCTTATTTAATGATGTTTATGCTGCATCCAAGTTTGCTGTGGAAGGATTCTGTGAAAGTTTAGCTATACAAGCACTCAAGTTCAAACTGCAGTAAGTATTGATCCACTGGTGTAAATGGTATTGATCCACTTGTGTCAACTGTATTTTAGATAGTTTAAATATATTCAGAAGTAGGAAAAAAGAATCTTTAAAGCTTGCTGCTAAACAGACTGAGAAGCCCTTGAAAACTGTACATTACAAAAGGCATAGAAATGCCCACACTCTTTACATTATATAAGCAAATACAAAGATCTAGATGATAGAATAAACATGTTCTCTTGAACAGTTAAAGGCTATTTAGCTTTGGATAAAATACAGTTCATGCAACGCTTCTGAAAACAGATTCTTACATACAATATCACAGCAATAAAATTAATAACTTTGTCCTGTGATCTTTCCCCTTAGAAAGGATAATGGCCTTCTCAGGCAATTCACAGCTAAAAAAGTTCAAGGGCTCATCAGAGAGACTGAGCAAGTGCAGATCCATCAGAATGTTACAGGGCAAGATACCTGTAATGAAGGGAGGTGGGAGGGAAGGGAGAAGTGTGATGTACTATTCCTAACATTTTAGATAGTATTTAGGAGACCAGTCCTGTTCATCATCAGTGGGACTTCAGGTTTGATTTGTCACATGTATATTCACTCTCATGTAATTCTCCTACTATTCTTTGTGCAAACTCCAATAACTGGTAAATATCCATTGCATCCCTGTGTCTAAGCATTTAGGCCTTGTGGAAAAAAAGACAGCTGCTGTTGTGGAATTTCAGAGACAGAACTGTGATTCTGCATGTTGCTCTGCAAAGTTTGGAGGGATTTAAAATAAATGTAATAATACACAGGATATACCACAATTTATAAAGAGATTTCAAGAACATAAGACACAGCAAAAAGGAGGTTATAAAAGGAAGTATAATAAGATAAATTAAAGGTCTAATGGGAAGAGTGATGCAAGAGAAGAGGCTTTAATTCCAGCAGTAGCTGGAATTCTGCTGTGAAGGTCAGTCAGTAGCTTGATTTAGTTCTGAAAAAGAGCCTTTAGAACGTCCCCTGAAGAACTCAAGTCCAGTAAGAGGCCCAATCCCAAAGAGTGTTTTGATAAACACAGTGGCTGAAAAGGGTGTTATTACTGCCTGAGAAAAGAACCAGGAAAAATCTGACCAGTAACTGTACTTCAGTGATTTGCTATAATACACTACCGGGCAAAATAAAAACTTTCAGATTTGGCAGCAGCCAGAATCTGTCCAACCACAGTAAAAATTTCTGTATTGAATTTTATTATTATATAGTGGTGGGATCTTAAATTTTGTAACTCTAACAGCTTGACAAAGAAAATCCATGTCTGGGCAATTTCCCAGCTCTTTCAGCTACTTCTAGTATTGTCAAGAGAAACAAAGAAACTTATGCAGGATTTGGTCCAGAAAGTAATGAATTTTATTACTATCCATTAATTATTTTTCTTAATATCTGGTACGTCCTTGTGAATAAATCACCCTTAGATTCCATAGCTGTGAGACAGCAGGTAACAGCTGCACTCACTTATGTCATGAATTAAGTTACAGCACTTCTCTGAAAATTAAACTATGCAGGTTTCTACTCCTGTATGTGGGTGGGTGTGAGGAGCAGGACAGCAGTAATGAAGTATGGATTGCCTTTACAGAAAGTACTCTTGTTATAAACTGTTTGCTAGTGCAACTCCTTAATGCTCCTTTTGGAGAAGGATTGAGGGGTGGATTTTCCATGGAGGATAGTCACAACCAGTTAGTTTTTTGGTTTTTTTTTTTTGAACAGGTTAAGTTTGATTGAACCAGGCCCAGTGGTTACAGAATTTGAAAGAAAAGTTTTTGAAGATGGAATGAAAATGGATCTTTCAGCTGCAGATGAAGAAACAGCTGAGATGTTTACTAATATTTACCTTAAAAATTACAAACAAATTTTCCAGAGCCTGGGACAAAGTGCTGAGGATGTTGCAGAGGTAAATCATCAAAAAATCATCATCTTTTCTTTGTTGTTTTTTTTTTTTCCTTTGTGATTTATGAATGCAGTGTTTGGTTGGTGGGTTTTTCTGGTAGAAGCATTCCATTTCATTAAATGTAATGTACACAATTAAAAAGGTTTATTTTAAATTCAAAAGAATTTTCAGTCTTTAAACAAAAGCCTACCAAATACTAAAAGAATGTTCAATTTTGAAATATTGAAGATAACAATGAATTGTAATTTCAATACCACTGAGATATTAGATGCCCTTTGCATCCTCTGGTGAAGTCTGAATATTCTGAATTGTTACCATACATCCACCCAGAGGTCCCAATACTGGTTAAGCTCTGCCCTTCCCATCTCACTCAGAATCCCTCCACTTAGGGAAGTTCACACAGCCACCCCAGGCCATTAAGGCACAATAAAAGAAACATGGATGTTTCTGGTTCTTGGAGCTTCCTGCAGGAAGACAAGTTTAGGCAAGCTCTGGGAGGGGATGATGATTTCAGGTGTTTGCTGCTAAGCAATAGCTTCAGTGTCAACTGACGATTCCCAGATTTTGCTGCAAAAGGCCCTGTCCTGATCCTTTACCAGTGAAGAGCAAAAGAGAGGATCTACCTACTGTGGGCATATAAGCCCACAATCGTTTGGAAGACTACTCAGGATACTAAGTTGTCAGGTGCTATCACCATGGTATAGAGAAACAGAAATAAAAGAATAAATAAGAAATACTTATAACCTTTGAATATTTCAGGAATAATTTCTAATGATGTTCTAATAAAACTATACACAGGGTTTTACACAATTCTAGCACTTTATTCTTCTACTTTTCCACTGAAAATTGGGTATTTACTTTACTATCTTGGTAAAGGTTCTTTCAAAATTCTATTTCTCCTTCTCTACAGCACACAGTAAAGATCATTCTTGCAGAAAATCCACCTTTTCGCCATCAGACCAACACCTTGTATACTCCAATGACAACTCTGAAGTATGCAGATCCAAATGGAGACCTACCCATTGACATATTCTACAAAATGGTTTTTCAGCATGACAAAATCTTCAGTGCAAGTCTCAACTTCATCAAATTGCTAAGGTGGAGAAGCAGAAAGAGCTTTGACCTGGGAAAACCTTCACAATAAGTATGAGATTATATAGTGCAAATTGGAATTACTTCTTGTAGCTACTGATGACACAGTGTTATTCAAATGCCTTTGCTCTGTAATTATGAAAAGGCGTGCAAGATATTTGTTTGAGCTTAGCTAAGATACTAATTTCAATGTGTATCTCTTGAATGTTACTGTTTGCAGAACCTTGCAATTAAAATTCTCTAACTGTAGTTTTATTCTGTTTAGTGTTTGCTTTTCCCAGAGGTGTTTTCTTAGGAACATAAACACTGACTGGTATTTGTGTATTCAATATTAACCTGACCTCCTTCACTTCTTGAATATAATACACACTGAGAGCTGTACAGTATGCAAATTGTTTAGATTCTTAATATCATAAAAATATGTTTTTACTTATTAGGATAGAATTGGTGTAGAATCGCTCAATCACACTGGCATTCTCATTTCCAGAAGTCAGACCTATTTATCAGCACCATAAGAGAAAGTCTCAACACTTTTAAAGTGTAACTAGTAGAATATTTATTATTCATATATATTATAATATTCTGAATGCTTCCTTTATATGCAATGGTTACTAGCATATTGCATTTAGTGAGCAATAAACTCACTAAACATCCTAAAATAATATATCTTTACTGTCTGGGTTCTACTTTTTGAAAACAAAGTATTGTGAGTAATAAGCAATCTTAATCCACTAAAGGCCTTCAGTACTTTCAGTACCTCTTCTGACACAGAATTCTCTTGTTCCAAGCTATCCTAGTAAGTTATGTGTTAAACCAGAATTCTGTCATGTAGAGCTGTCTGGGCTGGCTGTTGTCTGTCTCTGCCCAGACACATGTTAGATGGGTTCGCTCTTATCGGGCTTTAAAGGACGAGGCTGGACTCTCAGCTTCAGTCTTCAAGGTTGTTTATTATTTCTTATCTACAAAGTTTTCTTTCTGCCTAGCCGGGGTCTGACGAGCAAGGCAGCTAAAGGCACTCTGACTGCCCACAGGGCGGTCACATCTTTTTATAACAAAAACTATGTAAATCTTATTTACCTTTTGTCCCCAATACTTATCATTTTTATTACCAAGTGTACCTTCACCAAGAACTTATCAAAAAATATCTGCGTCACACAGAAAATGGAAGACATGAAGAAGGAAGAAGAACCATGAGGCAGGCCCAATTTCCTCCATCTTGTCCTCCATAACCCCCCTGTACCAAAATCTTAAAATCTGTGTTTTGCCCTGTAATTACACTATTTCTATACCCTTTAAACTTCAGTGATTCTCATATCCCCATATACAGGTGGTACATCTCTCAAAGGGTCAAAGTCAAGCCACCAGGTACTTTTGGCAACATTCCAAGGCTCCCGAGCCCCCCAAGGGCTCTCTCGGTAGCTCTGGACATCAGGAGCGATGTGCTGAGTTCCCACATAGAGCAGGTCTTTTCCCTGGCTTGTTCTCGCCTAGTCCTCCCAGTGGCCCAGGCCAAGCAGGGAGCATGGCTGCAGGGCCGTTCCCGTTCCTGCCTCGGCCTCCGGCTGCTGCCCGCGCTGAGGCCAAGGCCGGCTGTCCTTCGGGCCTCCGGGCTGCGGCTCCTCAGCACATTCCAGCAGCTGTCCTTGCCTCACCCACAGAGCCCAGCGGGAGCTCCCTCGCCATGCAGGAGCTGTCCTTCCCTTCCATACTGTCTCAGAGAGCCAAAACCGAATTCCGTGCTGGGACTTGCAGCGGCCCCGCCCTGCCCTGCCCTACCTCTCCCCAAAGGAGCTCAAAGCTCCTGCGGGTGCCGAACACTGCAGCTAACGCAGGGCTCGCTGTGCAGTTGTGACCCCGAGGTGCAGGGGCACGCAGGGACCTCCCTGGGGCGGCAGGCAGGGGACTGAGGGGACAAGAGCATCAGCAGCAGCCACTGTGCACAGCTGGAGGCCCCAGGCAGTTCCCAGCTCACACCTGGAGCCCAGCAGAGAGGTGGAACAGCAGCGAGGCTGAAAAGGAGAAAGCAAGAATTAAATGACAGCAGAGTGCTGCCGGGGCTGAAGGGAGCCTGGCAAACCCCCTCTCTGCACCCGAAATCTCCCTGCCACCTGCTGCGGGTCAGCACAGGGTACTGGACAGAGACGTCCACAGAAGGGCTGGGCCGGCTAGGAGCCCCTCGGTGTCGGTCAGCTGTGGTTGTCTCTGCCCTGCAGCTCGGGCTGGGCTGCATTCCCTAGGGCTTTTCCTTTGCAAGGCAAGACCAGGACCGTGGGTTTAATGAGCTTCCACACACACTACCGTGGTTTGGCTAATTCTGTCTCATACAACCCTCACGCTACTGGTTATGGAGTGAGTGAAAGCAGAAAATACAGTGTAACAGATGGCTGCCAAGGAAAACCAGCCCTGCCTGCAAATCATGAATTAACTGCGGATAAAGCACCGAGCCTGTCCTGCTTCGGGGACGAGCTTGGCTGTCAGATCCCCTGCCACTGCCGGAGCCGAGGGGAAGGGCGGCAGGGGGCCGGGTGGGGCCCGAGCGCAGCTCCTGGCGCACGGAAGCGGCTGAAGGAGCGGCCGCTGCCACCACCGCCCGCACGTGGCACCGCGGCCTTTCCGGCGCTCCCGGCGGCGGAAGCTGTTCCGGCTTCCGGCGGAAGCGCCGTCCCTCGCAGGTTGAGCCGGAGTCGGAGCGTTTCCGCCTCGCGGCCGCCGCACGGCCGGGGCCAGCCCAGCCGAGCCGCGCCGCGCGCGGGGCGTTCCGCCGCTCGCCTCCCCTCAGGACTGGTCTTAAGGCAGCGGCGCCGGCGGCCGAAGGATGTGGCGGAGGCGGCAGTGGCAGGCGCCGCGGCCGAGGGAGCCCTGAGCCTGAGCAGCGTTTCTCGGCCCCGCGACCCCCCGGCCCGGCAGCGACCCCCGGCCCGGCCCCCGCCGTCCCCCGCCCCTCGGCGACGTCGCCCTCCGCGGCTCCGCCCGCCCCCGCCGGGTCCCCGCGCCCTGGAGCCCCGCGCGGGCGCTGAGCGCAGCCCGTGAGCCGAGCGCAGCCAGGATGGCCTCGTCGTCCGGCAACGACGACGACCTCACCATCCCCAGGGCTGCCATCAACAAGATGATCAAAGAGACGCTGCCCAACGTCCGCGTGGCGAACGACGCCCGGGAGCTGGTGGTCAACTGCTGCACTGAGTTCATCCACCTCATCTCCTCCGAGGCCAACGAGATCTGCAACAAATCGGAGAAGAAAACTATCTCCCCGGAACACGTCATACAAGGTGAGCTTCCGCGGGCGCTGTGCCGCTGCCGGGTCGGGCACCTGTGAGCCACTCCTGTCCCGCTGCCGCTTTTTGCTCTCCCCTTGCTTGTAGCTACGTAGGGCACAAAAGGCAGGGGCTCGTAAGGGTGTGGAGGGGAAGCGTCTGCTGTCCGGCTTGCCCGTCGCACTGCAAGAGAGGTTGTCTTTGTGTGGTTAGAGCGGCTGCTGGGTGTGCTCAGGACCAGCTCCGGTTTTGTGCTTCAGACAACCTGTGATGCTGTGAGTGAAGTCGCTAAATCTCTTCCTCGTACCTGGGAGACGAGGTCTGCTTTTTCGAATGGATATGCAGAGTGTTTTTAGAATCTGAATGTAGTAAATGATTTTCTAGCTGGAGATTGATTATGTAGGGCCCAGGCTTTATTCCATGTTAGTCTTGTCTGGATTCTCTAAAGAGTATATTTCTTTAGGGCTGTCCTTACAGTCTCATTATTTAATGTTGGATCTTCGTATCTGTTGCAGAAAGCATTTAAACGTGACCTGTGCCCTTGTATCTTTCTCTGCTATTGACTTGCACTTCTGCTTGCTTGAATAAAAGGCGAGTTCTTTCTCTGTCTCGTTTGTTTTTCTTTAAATTCTGCCGCAAGTAAGGAGTTTTCTTGCCTCATCCTGAAGTCTGCATTAGGCATCGTTTTTTGTCAGAACTCATTTGCTTTGCTTCTTAAGCCGGGGTTGTTGATACCGATGTTTGCAGTAGTGAAAGAGTACTTTACTCGGCAGCCTAGTAGACATATTAACAGCAGCATTTGTAGTACAGCTATTTTCAGGGCTGTGATGGTATCAAGTTAATTTAAAAAGTGTTGTGGTTGTATGATTTTTCTAAGCAATATTTGCTGTTTAAGCAAAAAAAAAAAAAAAAAAAAATTGTTCACTTGAAATTTATTAGCTTGCTCACCAGAAGAGTTTCAAGTACTTGACTGGGTCGTGAACTGCAAAAGAAAGTATGTAGCATGTATGAGCTTTAATGTTAAATCGAATTCATGTAAGTTTGCAAGTTTAGCAAAGTAGCTCCATCACAGAAGCCTAGTAAAGTAAAGATGTAAAGTAAACCTCTGCTTACACATGGAAGCATACTTTAGGTGTGATGCTCTTTAATACATGGGTAGTTTTTTCAAGTTGCCACAAAAAACGTTTGAGGTTAGTTCCTAAAACAGGAATAGACGTGATCTTTAAGACTGAGGGTAGTAAAGGGTTTGTGTATGAAAGTATTTTGTAACCAGTAGTGGTGCTCCATTTCACCTCTTGCTGTCCTAGGCTTAGTCTGGGTTTTTTGGAAAACAAATTGAAACTAAAGTGAGTGTGCATAACGTCAGCAAGATGGTCCCATGCCAAGTATTTTGCTGTGTTCTATGTCCTTGTGTTATCACATCTTAGAGATAGAAAAAGTTATTTTCAAATTAAATCTATACTTTGTAGTAAAATATTGCAATGTATCAATTTTTGTAAAGTTCTAGAGATGGAATGGATTTTCTGCTGTGCTTATTTTTAAGGAAGCTGTAATTGCTGTTAGTTCCTTTCAGATGCTGGTCAACTGGCAGATGATCCCTCTGTGAGGTTTGAGGGTTTTGACTGCCAGTTTTGGAAGCAGTGATTGTGTGTATAGGTAGAGTATTTCAGCATTTTCATCCATCTTCATACATTCTAGATACTTGCTATTTTGAAAGCCTCTTAATGCAGCAGCTTCGTGACAATGATACTAACAAATGAGGCAATTGAAATCTGTTTGTTGTGGTCATCCATGTATCTTTTTCCTTCTGAATGCTTAGAAGTCAATGAGGCTAATGGCCATCACATCATGCCTGGTCCAGCCTAAGCACAAGGTGCTGCCCAGAGTCTTTTTGTACTCTCCGAGAGCTGGGTCTGACAATTGCAGATGCAACTGACCCTGTGGCTTTTGAGAATTTAGGGCAGAGCAGGGTTTCCTCTCAGGTGAGTTTGCTGGCTGACTGGGGCTGTAAACAAGAAGTTACTAGATTTGGAACAAGAAGCAAGGAAGGGTGTTTTGCTGGGCCAGAAGAAGGGGAGGAGGCGCTCTGCAGTTGGTGACACTCTGCCATTGGACTGTGTGGAGGTGAGGTGAAACTGCACTTGGTCACTGTGCTTAGGTGTTTGGCACAGTGGTGCTTGAGACACCCCTTCCTTTGCTGCGCTGTTAAAGTGATTGGGTGACCATGTGCTGAGCAAGAACTCTCCACCCTTGGGCTATGCTTCAGATAGATGAGGTCCTTGCTGTGTGTTACTGTGTGGTAGCACTAGCACAGTGCTGTCAGCAGCATAGGGAAGGGAAAGCAGATGCTTCTTGCATCCCATTAGAGACCTGATTTGATAGATGTTCTCAGACTATGCCAATACTCACTACTGGTAACAAAATGCAAGACAGCTTTCTTGGAGAGTGCCTAAAAGCATCAAGACTATGTAATAGTTGTAAGTGGAGATCTCCACATTTATTGTTGAATTCCACCATCAGGAACCCAGCTGTGAATCTGCAGCTCTAGTAAGCAAATGAATGTTCTTCCATCCTGGAACAGAAAATGGATCATTTGAGTGTTATATGGCTAGTGACAAAGCAGGCTTTTTATGAGAGGTGAAATTTTCATTGAATTCTGAAAATGATGACCCGTAAAATCACCTTTTTTATGAAGTTGGTTACTTTGATTACTTGGTCTACATGGAACTGTTGTGCAGTAAGGTAGGCTGTGGATTGATGTCAAATCTTGTCTCTTCTTTTCATGAACTGTTAGGATACTGACAGTGTGTATATTAGCACTTCATTTTAAGAGTCCCACACAACTGTTCATGTTTGGGATTTTATTTTGGAAGTTCTTTTTTTCTTTGAAAGGAGCATAAAAATTTAAAAGTCTCAGATATTAATGACTTGACTTTATAAAATACAAGTAGTACTAACTATGTGTCACTGATTACTCAGAGACCTGCACCTTCATGCAGTCATTAAGAGTAGGAGGAAACTGGGGAAAGGATAATTGTGATCTGGTGTTTGTAAATATGAGTTGTGTTATCCCCCTCAAATGCTATATTTTGGAATTCAGCTGTTTACATTTGGTGGGATAATTCTAGCCTCAGGAAGATGCTGAATTTTCAGCAGTCTTGGTAGGATAGTATGTTTAAGACTGAAAAAATAGAAAGGCTTGGCGTTTTGATGAAATAGCAGCTCTGATAGAGTAGTAATCACTTGTCCCATCACATTTTAGCACCATGCTGGTATAAAGGGGTTCATATTCCTTCCATTCATATGTGTTCTGTAAGCCTTGATGTGCTTCAAGAAGACAGTAAACTTTGTAAGTTGTTTCACAGGCAATAGAATTCTGATGCAGTAGATTTATGATGCATAAATCATAATCATTTATGGTTCTTCATAGCTTTGTTATATTGAATAGTTGTAAAAATCGGTCTTAGTTGTATCACATGGGGAGTTTGAATTTTATTTTTGTGTGTGTCTGTGCTATATTCAATTCACAATTCTAAGGTCTTTCCATTAATTTATTTTCTTTTAATGACCAAGTAAAATTTCTGTAAAAACACATCTTGCTGTTAATTTCAGACTCAGCAGTTGCTCATACTCTGATGCAGCAGATTGCCAAGCCTGGTCTTTTGACAAACACCTCTGGTTTTGCTGTGATGGTTTGTCTTAGTGATGTTAGACTCATAGATTTCTTCAGTTTGGTTTAAAAAGTATGACTTAAAGAAGTTTACTGTATATACTATTTAAATTTTAAAATTGAATGAGATCTTAAATATCTGTAGAGTATTAAGATAACCAGTTCTGGACTATGAGACATGGATTTGCCTCCTCTCTGCTGAGGCTGGATGAAACAAGTTTCTGAAGTTATTTTGGTAATTCTCCTAGAAACTGTGGGCTAATTGGAAGAAGTGTTTCCAGTGTCTGTGTGTGGGCTGAGGCTGAACTGGCATACTGTCTCTGAAGTAATTTGATTATCTCTAAATCAGTTTGTCTTTTAACTTCTTTTTTTTTAAGAAATAAGTATGATGTGAATTTCTTTGCCAGGTGTTCTCTGTTAAAGGGAAGGTAGTGCTGTACTACTAGAGGGCAGCACCCACAGCCCTGTTGAAGAAGACAGTGTGTGAGCTGTCTCCCTTAGAACAAGCTGGAAGCTGAAAACTTAGATAAGGCCTTTGGGGTATTGTTTAGATTATGGTTCCATGATGTGCTGCTGTAGTTATGGCTAGGAAAATGTTGTTTTCAAAACTAGTGTTAGAATATTGTCTGAGTTACTGTAAGTAAGATCTTGTTTATAACAAGTTGTTGGTTGCTGTTGTGCAGTTTAGTGCTATTTCTTAAATAGCTTGTCACAAAAGTTTGAAATTAAGATAAAGGTTAAAACAACTCTTGTATTGTAAGCTATGAATTATGTAAATGCTGGAAATTTACCATGTTTTTTATTAAACTGATACTTGTTTCTTGTATAATTGGTGTTTATGTAATGTTTCCAGTATATTCTGTAATAGGTTCACTTTGGGTGTGTGTGGAGGCATGTCATAGTAAATGGTGTATGAGGAAACTGCCTTTTGTCACATGTGCTACCTGGATTTTTACAAACCTTTCTGCTACCTTAGCATTCTTAAAAAAAACTGTTATTGCAGGATATAGCTGCTTTAGCAATTTATTTGGGCAGATAAAAGTGCAAGATTTTGGCTTCTGAATACATTTTAATGTGGAGATAAATGGAAGGTGCTCTGTTGAGAAATAAAACAATAAAGAGCTTATACATAACTTTAGATATCTTTTTATGTGTGAACTATGCATTTTATATAGAGGAATTTAGATACTAAAAGGCAAAAGTTAAAATTCAGCAACTCATTATTATTTATTTCTGCCTTTTTGAAGGATCTGTGATCATTTTACATGCATCACTTCTGCTCTGTTAGGGTGCTAATTTACCTTTTACTGAAGATTTGCAAAACCTGGAAAGGTAGATTCTCAGAGATAAAAATTCAGTTAGGAAGGACTTATTTTCTGTATAAATTTTTTCAATTCTGATATAGAAAAGATGGGAAAAAGAAGTCTTTTGGGGAATAATGCCTGTCTCTAGCAAAGTGTATTTGAAAGCCCTGAATCCTCTGCAAGTGCAGAGGATTGGGTTGTACTTGACGAACCCTAATTTTTTTAGCCTAAAAACATGTATTCCTACAGGACACAGCAGAAGAGAGAGGGAAAATAGCTGTCAGATCTTTTTAAGAATGGAGATAGTGATAAGTGATTACTACTCTATCAGAGCTGCTATTTCATCAAAACTCAAAACCTCTCTATTTTTTGAGTCTTAAAGATACCATCCTACCCGTATTGCTGAAAATTCAGTATCTTCCTGAGGCTAGAATTATCCCACCAAATGTTTGTCACCAGATGATAGGAAAGTTACCAAACGTTTTACTTTTTTTTTTGTTTTGTTTTAACTAAACAAATCAATATCTATTATCAGAAACTTTATAAAAGGTAAACAATGTCTTTTCTCTTTTTTTGGTTTCTTTCTAGCGCTAGAAAGTTTGGGGTTTGGCTCCTATATCACTGAAGTAAAAGAAGTCTTACAAGAATGCAAAACAGTAGCACTAAAGAGAAGAAAGGCCAGTTCACGCTTGGAGAACCTCGGCATTCCGGAAGAAGAGCTACTAAGGCAGCAACAGGAATTATTTGCACAAGTAAGTGAAGCAGTACTTGTCCTGATGAGGTTGGAATAACTAATGCTGCAGGTCTAGGGCCACACAAACATGTGCACACCTCAAGAAATACCCCCTTCCTTGTGAATTGATGTGGCATCTAAGAGGCTATTGACCGTGGCCTGCTTGAATCGGGGAATGTGAAGTTAACAACTACTTGATACTTCTGTGATTTGACATTTAGGACTTTGTATGTGAACATATTTCATATTCTAGCTTTAAAAAGCATGGGGTTTTGCTTCTATTTGAGTGTTTCCAGTCTGTCATGGAGAATACATTAAGAATTAGTTGATGAAGTAAAAAAATAACAGCTGGTTTCTAGGAAATTACCCATTTTGAAGCATTAAAAAGTGAAAATAGCTTTTCTTTTTCTGACCATCAGTGTACAAATGTTATTTCTTATACTTGGAAAGAAATTTAATTCTTGGCAAGACTATAATTGAGTGAATTCATGCATACATTTTTAAAGAGGCCATTGAGGCATGGAAAAAAGCATTTGCCTGCAAATAGTGTACTCACATACACACACACACACACGCACACATTCTACTTCATCCCAGCCTTATCCCCTTCCAGCTTTCTCAGATAGTTTATCATCTCCCAGTTTGACTAAAATCTGATTTTATTTATTTCTTTTTCTCCACCATCTTTCTCTTGACTACTCTCTTAGTTTGACAAGACCATTCTCTAAACCTTAAAGAGCTTGGAAAGTTATCTGGTATTTCTCTTTTCTCTTAACCAAGGCCAGAGTCTTATTTTCTCACTTTGCTTACTCTGATTTCCTCTGATGAAAATGCTTATTTAGTTAACGTCTGATTACTGTGACCTTCTCTCCCCTTTGCAATACTTTTATCTTGCTGAGACTGTTGTTTTTCATCTCATGACATGCCAACTACTTTAATCTTTATTGCATGATGGATTTTAAGGCATATCAGCATAGCATGTAGCTGTTGCAGTGAACTAGTTATGATCAAGTCACATATACCCAACTCTTGTTTGACTGTACTAAATTAGAAGGACTGATATGGCTGCTTCTGGATTTTGGGTTAGATTTACAAACAGTAAATCTTTAAAGGCAGTTTGATACCTGTTTTTTACTTATTATTTTGTGCAAGTAACTCATCATGATACACAAAATAAAAAAGCAGCAAAACCAAGGTGTATTAAGAGAGTACTAGCTCCAGAGTATCACTGAAAAAAATAAACTAAAAAAATTTGCTGAAACCTCCTTATGCAAGCCACACTTTGTCTAAGGAATGACAACTTGAAGAATATTCTTTTAAAATTCTGTTACTGTGCTTTAACTTCTAATTTAAGACAGTGCATGCCAGTTTGACAAGATTGTATGAATGCTTGTTAAAAATAGTGTTTGGTAATATGGAAAATGTTTACTTAGATTCAAGGATGACAGTCTCATTTTTCAAAAATAGCAGCTGTAATGTGCTGTTGGAAGTACATTAATTAGTCTTAAAAATAGTTACACACATGCATACTTATTTATTTGTGTTAATCTTTTTGATATTCTAGAGCATGATACTAATGCTGACTTCTTACTCTATTTTGAAAATACCTACCTGTTAATGTTTTGTATATTTGACCCCTCTGGCTTGGATGATTGTAAATATTTGAAGTCAGGGAATGTATTATCCCATCATCTATGTCTAGGTTTTTGTGCAAGACAAGGGTCTTCATAGGTTTGAGGTTTTTCTGGGGCTTCCTCACTGGAGTTGTGCAGTAAATGAGTTAAGTTTACCAGATGCTTATAGAGCTTCTTGGCAACTCAATGGAATTCTTCAGTATATGGGTTTTTTCTCTCTTCCCATTTCTGAAATGGTGAAGTGTTGCCATTACAGATGTGGCTGTGAGGGTGGGCACTGACAAAGTGATGCATCCAGTGTGAAGCGCTGAGCCTCTGTTTCCTGGAGCATGCACGTGTATCAGCTCTCTGAGTGAACAGTAAACTTCACAGGCTCAGTAGGGAGCCCTGTTGTTACCTCCTGTCTGATAAAATTCGTGCCTTTCTACGTGGACAGATGCTGCTGCCTTTCTTTTGAAACTTTACAACGTCTTAAATTGTGTTCCAGCCCTTGCAACTGTGCTACCGCTTGAAGTTTGAAATACTGAAAAGTTTTCATTAAGAGATTTCTACTTCTGTATTTTATTACTACCAGAACAGGGGAAAATATGACACTTTGTAACTTTCACATTTCTAAGTTGACAAACAGGGTTTGATTGTTTTCTGGACATTATCTTTTGGCATCTTATAGTTTGCAAAACTGAAAAAAAATTGATGCTTTGGCAAAAAAATAGGAAAATTCAGTGAGTGCAGTAGGATTAGAAAGGAAATTATAATAGTCTTAATGTTGACTTGTAAAAGTAGAAGAGTAAAATAGACTGGAAATTTTTCATTTTGAGAACTGTTTCTTAATGTTTACTCAAAATAGAAATTGAAGTTGTAACTGTAACACAATCAATTAGAATATTGCTGAAATCAACAGGAGTTACCAAGAAACAAGTGAAAACCCTGAACAGAAAAGTGGAGATTCATCAGCTGAACATGTTGTGGTAGAATCTTTTGTGCTTTTCAGTAGAAGTCTGTACCGTTCTGTAGCAAAGCCATCCTCAGTTGTCATACCTGAATTTGACAAGACCATGCCTTGCTCTGTTTTGCAAAGATTGCTTAGCAAAGTAAGATAATGGCTTGCTTTGTTTTTGTGATAATGTCTGCCTCTGTGGTTCAGTTGGATGATTTCATAATTGGAAGTTTTGGTATTTGTAATCAACAAAGCAATGCTGTTCTTGTCTCTGAACTGTGATTAAATGTTAAGATCCCTTGAAACTGATGTCTAAAGTTTCCTTTGCTTAGCCTCAGTTAAATTTTTCATTAGTTAGTACAGTCAGCACAGTCGTTACAGTGGACCTTAAGTACACTGGTTTCTGTCTGTTGTTTTTGTAAGTGTAAGGCTTTAAAACAGTGGTGTCTTCAGAGACAGTGAGACAGTGAGAATGTAGCTAAACTCTGGTACAAATTGTTATGGTACTTCTCAATGTGGTTTTGCATATGCAATTAATAAAAAAAAAATTAAAAATATATTTTAAAAGGAATCTGCAGGTACGGATAAAAATGTGTTTAAGAGAATCTGTTCTAGAGATTCTTTATGAGCTATGTATGGCCTTAACAATTAAATTCATGTCTCTAGGCTAGACAACAGCAAGCAGAACTGGCACAGCAGGAATGGCTACAGATGCAACAAGCAGCTCAACAGGCGCAGCTCGCTGCTGCCTCAGCCAGTGCATCCAATCAGGCAGGATCTTCTCAGGATGAAGATGATGAAGATGATATCTGAAAATCACCAGCTGAGTTGTCTTACTAAGAAATACTTTTCCTGCACAATGAAAACAGTGAATTGAATGCTTACCTGTAAGTTTGTATGCATCGTGGACTGGCAGTTGGTATTCTAGGGGTGTCTGCTGTTGTGTGCTGTACATGTATAAACTGTCTTTTTTGAACTCTTGAAGATTTAAGGTTCAGTATCATATCAACTTTGGATTTTTAATGGTGTATATGGAAATTTTAGATAGCAGTGCGTCATTTATTTGATCAATAAACAGTGTTACAATAAACAACATGTTTATAAAATATAGTGAGATTTATACAAAAAGCTCTAAATCCACATTTGCATTTCTTCCCTTTTAACTAAACTATAAAATCTTACTTAGAATTTTTAATTGTTTTTTGGGGGAGTGGTACAGTAGACATAATCTGTTAACATGAAAAAAAAGTAGAGTTCAGCATAGAAGAGCCTGAATTCTTAGTTCTTTTTAAAATGAGGATGTATATGGCAATAAATATTATATATGCTCGAATACCACACTTGTTAAAATTTGAAAATTATACATTTTCACCAAGCTAGGAAAAGGTATGTTTAATAGGAGTTGTACAAATTCAGTTTTTTTTTTTGTATAGGGGTGAAAAAAAAATAAACCCATGGTTTTATTATGACATCCTTTTGACAGTCCTAACCGAGTATTTAACTTCAAAGACTGCCTGGTTTGAAGAACTAACTCTTCTATTACTTCACTCCAGTTTAATGTTAACTGTTGTTGATGGTATTTTGTAGTCCAGATTTATTCATATTGTTGAAATATAAAGCTGGAATTTAAAGAAACAAAATTGTTTGTTCTGCTGATGTGACAGGGAGTGATTAAGTATTGAAGACCAAGAAGGCAAAAGCTGACCCTAACAGCATGTTTGTCAAAAAAGAGAGAATTTATTTAACCTTGAGTAGTCATTGTCAGCATAATGCTAACATTCTCCAGACTAGATTGCCACTGGATTACTGAGATACCTTGTTGAAAGACAGCATTTTCTTCACTCAAATTGGTTTGTAGGTAAGTCCAGGTTTCTGTTAAATTGTTCCCCGATAGTGATCAGCAGCAATACATGAAACAGAAATGATGTACTTGTCCTTTTGATAGTTCTGTTGATTTAATGGATGAGCAGCTGTCCTTTGTGTTGAAATAAAGCACAGTAGTGTCCATTGCTGAGTTTTAATGTGTTACTTGAAGTAATACTGGCATATCTTCTGGTACACTAATCTGAGCAGACTAGAAAAGCCACTTGCCTGCTGCTGTAGATGACCCATAGCTCTCTAACAATGTTGGTAGTTTTACCAACTGACATCCTCGGTGAGTTGCTCTAGTTGGAATTCTTGAGAAGGGCTGCAGCAGTCTGTTTACATGAGGATGCAAACAGCAAATGGTGGGCCCATTTTAAAAAAAGATCTGAACAAGATAGAATTGGCATGTATTCAGATCTCAGTCACATAGTGACTTTTGATTTAAATTTGAGATGTGTTAAGTTGCATATTGAATAAATGTGAACATGTCTTTAAAAGCAGTAATGCAGTGAAAACTCAGAAGAGTATTTGTTTGAATGTTTAAGTTTAAAAAAGAAAAAAACCCAACTTTCCTGCATACCACATAAAATATGTTAGGCAAGGTTTGACTGAGGAAGTAGTTTTCTGTAAAGGTTTAAGTACCAAAGGTAGAAAATCTAGTCTAGTGATACAATGTTAATGTGCAGTGTTGGCTTTTCTAATTTGTACTGTAACACCTTCACACTTTCTATTTTAAACGAGTCTTTTCCTTCTAAATAATACTAGGTATATTTTCACACCTTTCTTTTCTGATGCAGAAATCAGGTTAACATTTTACTGCATCTGGTATGTATGGTGTAATGTTTGAATTTTTGTGACCTTTCTTTTTGGACATTCTTGTGCTTTTTCATATGCTGTATTCTTCAAGCAATAAAATTCTGATGTGTTTTTATAAAATTGCTTTTATATTTAATGAACAGTCTGTCTTCTTCATTTTCTTTATAAACAAGAAAAAGACTACTGAAGCCCTGTTTTTTATTTTGGCTTACTGGACACTTTGTGACCTGAAGTCTTTATAGCTGGAGTGCTGTTTGTATTGGATTGCTGTGCACTGGGTTTGTTATTGCTTGCAAACAACATTTCTGGGCTTGACCTGCTCTCTTTCATCTTGGGAATTACATTTAGTATGTATGTATTTTTATAACTTGACATTCTGCACCTGAGAAGCTGCATAAAAGCCCTGTAGATTGTGTACCAGCTGCTGAAATGCTTTCATAAAGTGAAAGGCTACAGGCAGAGGCTGAGGTAGTAAAAATTTAATTTCATGTAGTCATGATTGGAGATTACTTATTCAGTCATTCTTCCCCAAGTATGAAAATAAACTCTGGCACTTTCAGGGAGAATCTTCACTGGTCTTTCAACAAACAAATTTTGTATTACTTTGCTGTTGTGCTTCCATGCAGGAGCTGCTCAGTGAAGACAGATTTCTGAATTTATGGTACCCCTGATGATTTTGGTACACCAGGTACATAGAGCATAAAGTTTGGTTAGTGAACTGTATTGTTGCTTTGTCTCACAAGAAACATGTATAAGGATGTGTCTGTTTCTTAAATATTGAGTTGATAAGATTATCTGTGGATTTTCCATAATTACTTTCAAAGTGCTCAAGTGACTTACTCATGAATTCTTTCTATTCCATTACTTTAATAAAGTGCACATCTGCATGACATTGTGGATAATGAATATAGTTGCATTTACTACACTGAGGTACTTTTAAAGGAGTATCATAGGGATTCTAAACATCAAATGCCTTAAATGGTATTTGAATTTCAGTATTTGCATGTGGCTAATTGAGCTACGTTTTTAAACACTGGAATTTCTGCCGCCATGGCAAATATCCCTGAAAACCACAAACATAAATTGTGTTCCTCAGATTTTGTAAAAGTACCTCCACAAAGGAGGACTGTGAATTATAATGCTTGGTTGATCATTTTGTATGGGAAGATTGTTTTCAGTTGAAACAAAGCCAAGTAAAGGTGACTTGGCATTTGAAACAATGCCAAGTAAAGTGACTTAACGATCATTGTGAAACAGCCAAACCCTTACTCTGAAATGTGTACCTCATTTTTGTTTCCTAGGGTTGGATTGTGGTTTTGTGTTAGCCATGTACCAAACAATGTGGAAGGAGGAGGAGGAGAAGTGTAATATGAAAGATAAAGCATGCTATGGTGAAATTTACTTTTGGTATTATATTATTTACCTGTCTAACATGGAAAAGTTGTACTCTGCAGCTTTACAGTGAGAGCACATCAGTGGGATACTGGCCAGTGTTCAGATGGAGTTTACTTACAGTCAGTACTGCTTCTTTGAGCCCTCAGACTTGTTAAAATAAATGTGCCATCTGGGACTAAAGGATGCTGGATGGGTGCAACTCAGTGATGAAAAGGAGTGTCTGTGAGCCTTGCTGTTGGCCCATTAAGGTTTGCTGGCAATCAGGACCAATAGGTTCCTTTTCAAGATACGTTTGTGCTTACTTTGAAATTTTTTTCCTAATTTAAATGAGTGCTTTTTGTTTGGATTCCATTGCTACAGAAATCAGTAACTGAGAATATATTAATGGCTTTGGAAGTACTTACTCAAGTTCTTGGGTATGTGGGGCAACAAATCTGCTAGAGCTGGGCATTTCTGGAAGGAAGCATAGTGAAAATGTTCTGTTCTGTGGTATTGTGCTGTAATACAACTGAAGCCAAGACCTGGGGAGTGGAGATTTTGCAACAAAATAAATAGACAGTGAATCCAGTTGGATACACCTAATCCCATACATCAGTCATGGATAAATCCAATAAAGATAGGTTTTGCTGTGTGGGTGAACCTAGCAGAAACTTCAGTAATCTGGAAATCTGTAATAGACGATGCTCCTGCATATCTTGGGAAAAGAGACGTTTGATTTTAATTTGTCATGGCCGTGATTTCTTGTTGCATCAACTGCAGGAATACATGAAGACTTCTATCTCACAGCTTGAACCAAAAGTTCAGGTAAGGATGGACCATACTTGTTACAACCAGTTTGGGTTTTTTCCTGCATTATAAATGTGAACAGCTACTACGCTTTACATATCTGGGGTAAAGATTTATAAGAGGCATATTAAACTATGTAAAGATTCCACTTAATTTTAAGGCTGAATGTTCATATGGTTAATTTTTGTAATACTTCAGAGGCCTTTTTTGTCTCGTTTCAAAGGAAATAATTGGTTTCTCCCTCAGCCCCCAGCCAGGGTGAATAACATTGGAGTAGTATTATTGCATGGTGCAACTTTGAATGATTTCCACACTCATTTCAGTAGTAATTAGTCTAGTTTTGGTATTAGTTCAAAACTTACTAGTCAGTAATCATAAACTTTTACATATTCAAAGTATGATACAAGTATTAATCAGGTGTGGGCAATGTTACACTGTGCTTTGAAGTTCACACTTTCACATGCTACAGAACTAAAAGGTGGTGCACTAAGTAGAGGAAAAAGATGTTCAGGGTAGGGTGAATCATCTAGAGAGCAAATAATTGGGAAAACAAACTTGTAAAAGTCATTGTCAGAGATGAAAACATTTATTTGTAATAGCATAATGCTTGGGATTGCTGGTTATGGACCAGGACTTGGTTTTATTACTGTTGTGTTCAAGTTTCATTCTGTCAGCTCAGAGTGAAAAACCACAGCTGAATTAGAATTCAAATTCAATGTTGCTTTAGTTTCAGGTAGTTTGTTTTCTCAGTTAGGCAGCAGTGTAATCCATGGAAGAGAAGAAAATTTGTCAGGGCAGTAGTAGTGTTACGAAAGTGAAATCTGACAGTCTTCACCATGCCAGCCTGCAATAAAGGAGACATCACTGTGTAAAAATTTTAGAAAATATGTATGAAGGAGTAATGTGACCAATAAATATAATCTTTTTTATTCTACTGTAATGTAAACACCTAACTGGTGCCATTTTCACACACAGATAATTAATATTCAAGCAGGTAAAAATCAGAATTTAAATTCAGTTGCATCTTAAGTATGTACTTACATATATCTTCCATATTATCTGATTAGCTATTCTACACCTGTGGTAATTTAGTTGTCTGGGATTGTTGGGCAAGTTGTATGCAACTAAACTCATTAAGTCATAGTTGTATGCAACTAAACTCATTAAGTCAGTAATAACTTGTTTTTGTTTTCAATATGTTCTAATGTTGGAAACAATCATATTTTCATGTCTACAAAAATTTACAGTTTTTGAGATGCCTTTGTTTAAAAAAATATTAGTCTAAAATTGTAAACAAAATAAAATGTTATGGACAAAAAATTAGTTTATCTTGGTACATTATATCATTTAAATGAAGGGACAGTTTTTGAGTGAATAGGAAAATGTATTTATCCTGTCTGCAGGATGTGAAAGTGGGTCTAAACTCCATGTCACTTCTGTTAACGAGTTATCTTTTCCAAAATATATAAAAAATTACTAAGTAGTATTTTAGCTTTCTTTAAAAGTGCTAGTGGATATTCTGAGGCAAAAATGTCCCCTCAGACTTTGCTCTCAGGAAGGCGATGGGCTGGCAGGGATCCCTTCCCAATGGGAGGGGTCTGGGCCATGAACCGCACGGTCCTGTGGGAAGAGCTAGAGGAGCCGGCAAGGCTGGAGGGAGGACATTGCACTGCTCGCTGTAGCTGTGGTTTTGGTTTACTTGTGTGCAAAAGGGATTGAGAATTGCCCATTTCCCTAAAATGACATCTCTAGTATTGACTCTGTTACAATAGCATAATTAAAAGTTTCTCCTTTATGGACACAGGATAAAGCTTCTGAATGCTGAGAGTCTTCAAACACATCTGTGTTGGGATGTATTTTTGTAACCTGCTCAGTGGTCTCTATATTCCAAGAGGGGCAATTTAATCCTCAAATTAAATCAAATTCTTTATTTGGTGCTGAAAATAGTGCATTTTTTAATGTGAAAAAAGGACATAGGAAATAGTGACAGGATAACTTCTTTATGTGGATTAGGTATTAAGGACACAAAGCAGCACAACTCAACCCTTATGTTCTGTGTATTTAATTATTGGAGATTTATCAGCTGAGGAGATCTGAACATAAGGAGAGTTCTGGCTTTACCAAGACAGTGGTAAATCCAAAGAGAAAAACCTTGGCTACTAGAAGATGAGTGTGTTAGGGAGGGAAAAGAACAGTCTCAATAAGTTGTGTATATTCTTCCCTTTCATGTAACCTTGTCTTAAAGGGAAAAATGTACAAAGAGTTGTGGGGGAAAAGTCTCTTACTAGGATGCAATTGGCTGTTGGATTTGATCTGCCTTTGAAATCCAAAGAGCAAGCATTGGACTTGGAATTCTGTTAAATAGAGTTTCAAAAGTGTAATGTCACAAAATCAAAATTCTTTCATTGTTAAGGGATTTATTTTTGGTTTTGTTCCTCTGTGATTATTTGAAAATTCTCACAGTCTCTGATCAGAATCTCGCTTGGAATAAATAAAAATGATCAACTGAGTTGTAGCTATGTTTACTAAAGTGATATGGAGAGATAGAAATGTAAAGACTTAGATGCTTAGTGGGATATCTATTCTGTTCTCATTCCCATTGTTGATTTATTTCCTGATTCCTATTCTTTTAATGTGATTAATAGTGGTAAAGAAAGAGTTTTCTTTGACATGTGAATAACTTTTGAGTTTCCCTACAGATTGCAATCCTTTGGAATTTTTTCCATGTATCAATTAAATTTGGTATTATGCAATGGACATCAACTCATGAAAGAAGGAGGAACCACCCCAGACATAAAATAAAGGGAAGTACACGTGAAATTAAGCCCCCGGCCACAGAAATGAAATCCTTTAAGGGAGAGAAGTGACCACCTGCAGTTGCATGGAAGGTAGGACAATCAAGGGGTGGTTGGCGCTCTCGGTTTCCCATGAATGTGACTCGCAGGCGTTCAGCGGGACCGGCAGCAGCAGCGGCAGGCGGTGCTGTGGCCGTGCCGCTGCCGGGGCTGGCGCTGCCGGCAGGCGGCTGTCGAGCCCACAACATGGCTTTGTGCTGGGAGTGCCCAAACTGCCCCAGCGCTCTGTGCTCATAATGCGTTCGAAATTAAAACTCGCTGGGGAGATTAAACAGTAACCTAGGATGCCAAGCGTAAGGCAGATTTTGCACAAGTGCACATTCATTTGTTTCTGATTGTAATTCAAAGTCAGATGATAGTAAAATATTGCTTAACAAGTCTTAAAATAGGTGGTGCTGATCCTTTGCTACACATTCATCCGCTATTCATTTTTCTACAACTTCAATAAGTACCATGACAGTCTCCATCTTTGATTATTGATATGTATGTCAATCCATACATTCTGCTTGAAAGCTGCTATTGATGCTGAGAGCAGTGACTGTTCAAGTTTTTGGTTATTATCTAAGAGCTATAATCTTTATGCCTGTAGATAATATGGTAATTAAAAAAATTGAATACAGAATTCGCCGTGGCCATACTTAACTCTGCACATTAAATACAGCTTGGTGTTCTTTTACTTTAAAGTAACGTGCGTGGAAGGGGTTGGTGGGAGAATGGAGAAGACATGGGTTAGATGAACTGGAGGTAACAGAAATTAAGGTAGCAAAGCCATTGATGGTTATGTTTTGATATAATTCTGAAGGGATGTACAGTGGAAGCAAATGGATTGATAGCATTCAAGCAGGCAATTAAAGCATTAGAGAGTTGAAAATCATATTTTAAAGTAATGATTTTTGTGTGTTCCCTGATACTTTGTCCGGCCTCTGGGTTGGGATGCAGTTTATATTATCATGAGGAAATGCTGAATTATCATGTGATACTCTTGTTTCACTGGGAAAAAAATAAATGGCTGTGAAATAAGACTGTTTGTACTTATAATATTGCTAGTTGATGCTGATTGACAACACGTTTTCTCTGCTGCATATGGCAAGGAAATATGTGGTCTTGGTTATAGTGCAGGCAAAAAAAAGTGAGCACAGGATGTTTTGTAAAAGCAGATGGAAGTTCTCATTTTTCCTCCTATTTATAGCTGGTGTTTGTAGTGTCCTTTCAGTTCTGTTATCCAGTCACTGTTGATGTATTTCTGTTTGCTGAGATGAAAGGGAAAAGAAAGAAACAAGCCTTTCTTTGCCATGTAAAATTCATTTCAGTACAGGAACTGGATGGGAAAAGATGGAGGGGTACAGTTCTTCCCACAAAAATTCAGAGATAGGAGAAAAATTAGAATTAGGGCATTCCAAGCAGTGGCTGAGTTTGCACTAATAGATGAAAATTTCCTTCTGCCTTGAAGCAGAAGGTCTAACTAATGTGGTCTAACTAATATAGTGTCCTGGTAATTTTCTACTGTAAATAAAAAGCAAATCAGTACTCAGAGTAAAACCATAAGTTTATTTTGCCTAATAGTTGAAATGGGAACTGAGTGGCAGTAAGTCTCTAGGCAGATGCTGAGCTCCCAACATTTTGCATTCTGCTGGTTATGGTTAACCAGCCTCTGGGAAGCACAGGAAGTCTGCAGGGAGCTGGGCACAAGCTGAAGTGTCAGGACACCTATTCTTTTGTCTCAAAGTATTTCCTGAGCTGTGAAGTAATGATTACCCACTCACCACATGGAAGTGTTATGAACATCAATATTTTTTAAAATATGAGCACTTAGAGTGCTGGTGATGGGGGAAATACATGTGTAAAGGAAGAAGGGAGCTAAATTCTTTTTGTTTTGAAGCAGAAAGAGATAATATGGTTTTTCCAACCCTTCTTATTTTTTGTGGAGTAAAAATCCAATTTTAATATGTCAAAGAGACTGCTGGCTAGCAGAGAAAAGGATTAATGGTGCCTCACACTGAGACAGAGATATTTGGAAGTAATTTGTTTGGTCCTGCTGAGTTTTGTGGCCATGGAAAGCTAAGCTGCTTCTGTCTGTAGAAAGTGCGCCCACAGGGAGTGCCAGACAGCTTTTCTGCCACTCCAAATTAATGATTCAGATTGTTTTTCTGCCAAGATAATATCCTTAGGTACACTTGGAAACTCAAGTAGATTATGTTAAAAAGTGGACAGAATTAACAAAATACACAACTACTGTAACAATTAGAATTTTGTGGATTCGGTCCAAATGCAGAATTGGGCAGTTTTCTTTTAAAGCCTGCATTAATGAGTCAATGTCGGGGGAAACATCTAAATATAAAAGTCAATTTTCTAAGCTAAAACTAAGTTGTCATCATCTGCCAGAAGAAGCTAGTGGTTTACAAGGATTCTAGAACTATGCAATCTATCATGAAGCCTTTGCTACATGTAACGTTACTTGAATATGTCTTTAATATGTTCTTGAGTCCCTTTGGTTGCATCCTCTCCTCCAAATGATGATTTTAAGGATGTGACTAGAAGAACAAAAATCTTTAGGGTAATATTTGTTTAATTATTTCTAGGCTTAGGGTGAGTTGCATTCCCTGATAATGGAAACAATGTCACAATTCTAGGCGATAAATTTTACCATTTCCGGTAATATCCCACAGAGATGTAGTAGACTCTTCCCCTTGTCTTACAGCTTGCTCATTTCACATCCTCAACTGCTAAACTGGAGGAGAGCTCAGGATTTATATGGGAATCTCCTAAAGCAAGAGCAAGAGTGTGCTTAAGCAGGAAAAGGGGGTAACAGTGACTGATGTGAGATTTCTCACTAAGCTGAAGTGGTAAGTATTATGCTGCTAAGACTTCTTTATTTTCAACGAATTAAAAATTGTTTCAGTCACATGGTCTTAATATACTGTTCATGAATGCCAAATCTTGCAATAATTTGTCTAAATGCTTTTTGTCTCTTAACTTCATTACCTGTGTAGTTTATTGTGATCTATAATCTTTACTGATTGACTTTTAGGTAAGTAAGGATAAAGTGCACATCTCTGTGTATGTACCTGATACATATATGTGCTTCTGTTTTTGGAAGAAGTATGAGTTAAAAGCAAACTAGAAATCATGGAGCAATCTTGAAAATAGTTGTGCCTATAGTTAAACACTAATAAAACCACCGAAATATGTTGGGAAGAAATAGGCTTTGGACTTCACTTTTTGGAATCTTTTTCATCCTTTGAGGCAGATTTTGTACTAATTCTCTACAAAATGAGAATCACAATCCCTGCAGAAACACTAGGTTGGGTCCCAGAAACAGTATGTTTCTGTGTACAGTTTCTAATCAGCCTGACTTCCCAAGTCTAACTGTTAACCACCAAAGATGAATAATTAGCCAGACTGCAGCAGTGCTCTGGTGCAGTGACAGTCTCCTGTTCTGGTGCTAGCTTGTTCAAAGCCTGCTCAGGAATATCTTGACTGCTCCTCTTTATCATGGACATGTGCTCTTAAAAGGCAGGTACAGCCCAGAGCTGCTGTGCTAACACCTGTCCTATTTTAGAGTATTTCAGAGCAGCCTCTCAATCAGTTCTGGAGGTTGTGAAGTTACTCAGAATCTCTGGAACATCCTGCAGCCCCTGATGCTTGCTTTACCTTTGGGTTTGTAAAGTTGTTTTCAGATAGAGCTGCCTGGAAAGAAAGAATCCTGTTTGTCCTGGGAAAACTTCTCATTGCTAAAATTAGGCTTTTTAAGCATTACTGAGTAGCTAAATATTGTATTAATGTACCCATTATACAGGCTGCAGTTTCTTTCTCCTAAAATGTCTATAAATCACCAGAAAACATATGATTTTGGTACATTGCTCTAAATAGAAAACAAATTCTAACTATTTACTCCTATTTGCAGAAATAGGAGTAATTAGTTAATTCTTAAATTAAAGTGAATGAAGTATCAATCATGTATCAATCAACCAACCATAAATATAAATAATTTATATAATGCTTTGAAACTCTATTGATGTATATGTAATGCAATGAAAAGCCAGTACTTAAATTTGAGTGCCAATTAAGTGCCTGATTTCCAGAGCCTCTGATTCCATAGATTTAAAACTTAAGATCAATTTTCCAATAGATTAATTTCCCATACTTTATTGGGGCTTCTAAAGTTGAAAATTTTCGCTCAAAAGTTGTTTTTCTAGGGTTCATTTTTAGTTGTCTAAACTGAAACAATTGCAAATCTAAATTTTTCTGAAATAATCAGGGAAGTAAAAAATCCTGCCAACAAATTTAAATTCACATCAAGACTCTTGCCTCTAGTGTCTGCTAAAGGTTCAGTGTACATTTGTTTCTCAAAGTGTCCCTTTTTAAAAAAAAAGTGCCATATCAGGCATCCAAGACCAATGCTGCCCAAATTGTTGCATGCATTTATGAATCTTGGTTGGGATACAGTGCAGTATTGATTACAGTGTGATTAAAACATGTCAGAATGCCTCTTTCAAAAATTATTATATAATTAAAAAATGATAGGTATTAATTTACAAATGACACATTGAAAGCATATAAAATGTACAGATTCTTTTAATTTTTACTTAATTGTGTTTTGAACACGTGCTATTTCATTATATTATCTGATTATATTTTTTTAAAGAATTGTATAAAGATATGGGACAAGCTGGTAGCTAAGCAAAAGGCTGATTGATCTTTCTAGCATTTAATGGACATTGTTTTATGCCAATTCTGAAAGCCATGTAAGTTGAGTGAACTTAAACATATAAGTAAACAATGGAAATTATTAATAAATATTTCTGCTTCATTACCCAAATCCTCAATGTATGTTCTTCTTGCTGAATATTTTCAGTAATTAATACAGTCTACCAACTAGTTAATGTGCCAGACTTCAACTGTCTGTGCCCACATGTGGAATCTCATCTTCAGAATCCAAAATGTGGAGGGTTCATGACCGAAGAATAGAACTAAACCTAAATTGTGATGCAAAGGCACATTACCTGAAAAGTGACTTAGGAATCAAAAAGTGATTGGATTTAAGTAATTTTTGTTTCATGATATAGAGACTTAGCAGTACTTATTATTTTATTATTACATTGGGTTTTCATCCCACCTTGTAAAAATTATTTCAAAGCAAAAAGAGAGAGGAAAATTAAAAAATTCATGCTCTCAGAGGGGAATTTAATTCAGGTGGCTTTCAAAACATTTGCTTTCTACTAGTAGCTTTGTAACACTGGTGGAAAACAATCTTTGACAAGGATTTAACACCTGCCCTTTTCTAGTTGCTGAGGAAACTCCATATTACAGTCAATATGATTAATCCAAGTACTCTACAAAAAATGAGCTTTATTTCCCCTCAGCTGCCTACCTCACCTTTCCTACCATCTCAATTTGTGATTTACATATAGAGCTGTGATGTAAACATTACAAAAATCGTTGTTTACGTCTGTGGGTCGGCGCGGTGCCCGGTGAGGAGGGGGCGAGCCGGGACCCGGCCGCTGCCGGCCGTGACTCAGCGCTTTGGGGAGGCGGGGAGGCCTCGCAGCCGGCCGGGACACGGAGCCCCAGGGCCTCGCCGTCGCCTCGTTAATGAGTAACTCGCTCCGGGCGAGACACCTTCGCCCCGCGGCCGCTCGGGGCTCCGGAGCACCGCCGGCCGCTCCCGTCCCGGCCCCGCCGCTCCAGCCGGACCCGCCCCTCTCCCAGTCTCCTCCGCGGCTCCCCCTCCCGAGCCAGGCGGAGCTGGAGCTGGGAGCGACGTCGTTCTTCGCTGCCGCCGCCTCTCCCCAGTGACCGAGGGCACCGGCGCTGCCTGAGGGGACCCCGTTCTCCGGACGCCTCCCGACGCCTCATCCCCGCCTCTGCCGGAGCCGGCGCTGCCCGCGGAGCCGCCATGAGCTGGGGCACGGAGCTGTGGGTGAGTCCCGGCTCGCGTCTCATTGTGTCTGAGATTCGCCGCCTTCCCTTGTCTGCTCGGGCGGCTGCCCCGGGGAGGCGCGGAGCGGCTGGAGCCGAGGCGCTGTGCTTTGTTCGGCGCAGGGGCGGCGGACAGGGGCAGGGGCTGGGGCGGGGCGGGGGTCCGGCGCTGGCGGAGGGCGGCGGCACTGGGCCGGGGGCCGCGGCGGGGCGGGAGCGCCGCGTCCGGGGTGCGGCGCGCGCGCGCCGCCTGCGCGGCCATGGCGCTCCCCGGAGCGGCCCCTCGCCCTCCGCCCGCCCGGCGCGGTCACGGCGGGACGGGCGCTTTGTGTGCGGCCGGGGAGCGCCGCGCTCGGGGCCCGCCGGCGCGGCCCTCACCGCGCTCCCGGCACGGCTCGGGGCGGGGTCCCGGCGCGGCTCGGGCAGCGGCCCGCACCGGGCAGCCTCGGGGCGGCGGCAGAACTGCTGCTCCCCCGAAAAGCGCCGGGCTGCTCAGAGCAGCAAAGCGTTTTCAGCTGCCGGCCCTAACTAGACGCAGTTACTGTATAGCTTTGTCTCTGAAAGTACCGCAGAATATTGGGTAACCCTGCATTGTGTTTGTTTTAAATACGAAGACTTGGCAGCAACGAGACCGGCAGTTTCTGTCTCGCATTAGGTATTTTCTTAAAGCTCCCCTCTTCCCTCCGAAGGCTCTTTGGCCGTGCCCAGGACGGCAGAGTGCCGGAGCGAGGCACGGCGATGTCTGCTCGCAGTGGCGGGGTGTTCTATCTCCCCTGCTAGGTTTCCTGCTGCTGGAGCTAACGCTGATCGTGGGAATGCTTAGGCATAAAAAAGAATAGTACCAAGGAGTGTTTAACGTCCCCACTTTAAATGCCGCCTGCCCTGCATTTATTTGCTTTTAAAGACTGTCAAGCAGAGACTTCTGTGCTAAGGAAAAAAAATTACAGAAAGCTAAACGTTGCAGTTTGAAGTCTGGTCCAGGAACTCTTAATCTGTACCTAGCACTACAGGGGTTTTTTTGTTTGTTTGTGGTGGGGTTTTTTTGGGATTTTTTTGGTTTTTTTGTTGTTTTTTTTTTTTTTAGCGTTGACTTAAATACCTTTATCAGTGCTTTGTAGTGCAGGGCCACCAGTCTCTAGAGGAGCAAAGATCTGCTCCACACCGAGACGAGTGGTTGCCCGAGGAGCCGGGGCAGCCGTGGCGCTGCGGGCGGAGTGGCTGGGTGGGGCGCGGGGACTGGGAGGCCCGCGGAGCTCCTGAAGCCACCTGAATTAAGTTATCTCTGATTATGCAAAATGAAGAGGTAATAGCGTCACGTGTACTACGTGGAGAAGCCTGATTTAAAGGTACTCAGGGGTTACTTTAGTGTTTTGCATAATACCTTGTACTTTACTAGGATTTGTAGGCACTATGAGAATTCAGACAAAATACGGTTTTTAACTACTGATGACGCTCCTGTAGCTGGCCTGAAGTCTAAAACTCTTGTGACATTGGTAGTGAGGAGTAAGTAAAAGCTGTGATTTCTATTGGCCACACAAGAGTGTGTGTGCAGCTCATGCCTGTATGAATTTCAGGTGAGGGGTGTGTGTGTCACTTGAGAGGAGTGGGGTTGGCATTTGGGTGAGCACTGACTGTAAGCACTCAAATATGTATTGCTTTAGAAAACAGTTTTAGCTTACTCATATCTGCTCATTTTTGTAGCCTCTTAATTGTTTTTTTTTTGTTGTTGCTGTTGTTGTTGTTCAGCTTGTAAATGGCAGTTGAAGGTTTTATACTCTATCTTGTGGTCAGTTTTGTGTGAAACTTGTCCTGCATTTAAGAAACATATTCAAAAAGATGGATTTTGACCTCAGACTTCCTTTTAATGATAGGCATTTAACTCACAGTGTTGTGAAACTAGCTGAATTTATTTTGACCTATTATATTTCTTTTCATTCCTAAGTCACTAATTCTTATGCATTAGTTGGAAAAAATAATGTCAGAATTTTAAGCTAAAAGTTTTACTTTTATTTTAGCAAAATTTAGCATATTTTTTGCTTGATACCTGAAGATGACCTGCAACTCTACACTGAGGTAGCTTCCTGCATAAAATGGTCTGTTTGTAACTATGTAGCTAGACTTTGACAGTGCAAGTTTTTGTATTACAGGGTACCTTTAAATTATTTTAAAATTGAATTTATTAATACTTTAAAAAATCTACTGTGTTATGAATCAAACCAGTTTCTTAGCTGGAAGAATATTCAGTGCTTGACTTACTGAAAAAAGTATAAAACTTTAATTGTTGTAACAACTTGTGCTGGGCAAGTAAAGATTACTTTTTGGAGATCTGGTACAAAATCAGATTCATTAAGAATTATCTTAAATCTAGGTTAAAAACACAAGGAAAAACAGTATTGTGACTCTTCAGAGACAGAGCTCTGAACAAGATAAAAATAAATTCTCAGAGGTATTTGTGTTCTGGTGTATCAATTTCTCCATCATTCCCTGTTATGAGCATTAGTGGAGCTTCAGAAGGCAGCCTGAGCTGCTCTGTGTTTGCTGATGGCAGCAGGGCACGAGGTGTTCAGTCCCCAGCTGCAGAGAAAAGAAAACCTCTTCTGCTCAGGTTTTCTGGACACCTCATTGGGCCTAAAGCTCTCCTTCATTAGTGCTTTCAGCTCATAAAGGGTTAAGTCTGGTATCTAGATAATGATTTTTAAAAACATTTACACTTACATATATGTGCTTTGCTAATTCATTGAAGCAAATTTGATGATTCTGTAACAGGCTTTTTAAATATCTCCTTAGCTCTGCCTTCTGAAGTTGTATCTCTTCATGCTGTTTTTTGGTATTTTATGCTGATTCACAGTTCTAGGATTTTTTAAAATTGTTTTGGAGTTTTATACTGTATGCTATTTTGGATACAGTAATAAACTGTACATTTTGGATACAGGAAAAAACTGATCGTAAATGGATATAGAAACAAATAAGGAGCCAGAAGAAAACTTAGGGGATAAGGAAAGCAACTCGTGTCTGATATTTATGTGTTAATTATTAAATGTAGCAATTCTGTTATTGAAATGATACATATGCTATTTAAATGGTTACATCAGGGATAGGACAAAGGAAGGTTTTTCTTTGTTTGGCCAGTATTTTCTAATTCTTTAAATTAGATAGCTGTTTTTTTTTCTTTATGAGTACACCACCATTCTCTGAAATGAGTGTGCATTGTACCAAATGTGTATGTCTGGATTAGATTTATTAAAGCATGTGGTGCTTTTCAGTGTGTCTTGGCCAAAAAGCATGCTTTTTGTTGTGTTTCTTTTGTATGAAATAATGTAAATTAATAATAACAAAATGAATGTCAAATCATGTAAGCCATCCTGCGATTAGAACTGTTTCATTCCATAACATTTTCTGTGCTGTGGGAAATATGCTCTCCTTTTCTGCTTTCTTACTGCAATAGAAAATTTTGATTATGCTTTGAAAGCAGTATTCAACAAATAATTTTATTCTCATCGGTGTGTGTATCTTTGTAGTCGCTCTCTAGCACGTTCCTTATGGTATTACCACACGGGACCCAAGATACTTTGGTGAACTGCTTTGCATAATATTCTCTTAAGGGTTAGAACAGAGTAGAGAGCAAGTCTTCTCTAATTCACTTGAAATATATTTTAATATTAGGTGCCAAATTTTCCTATCTCTGATATATAATTTCTTCATAGATAACATTTGTAAAGCAGTGATCATCTGAAGAAAGGTGGCACGTAATCACAAAGTAGCATTGCTGCACTTCATTCATAATAGAAAATTGCTGCTGTTTATTTAGATACAGATACTTTTCAGAATTAACTTTTTGGAGTTTGTCTCTCTTTCTATCACACTGTGCTGCAATATCCAAGGCAAGAATAGCTAGATGGGACTAAAATTTGGGTGGGGTTTAGTAACTTTAAATATTTGGAAATAAAAAATGATAGATTATGATATGTTTAAGAATCTTCTCAGCATGAGCATCTGTTCAGTGTGTATGTTTCTGTACATCTGGAGTTCTTTTTGTGGTGGGTGTGAAGTGTACAAATAGCATTAACATAGAATATTTAAAAAATACATCTGGTTATTGCCATCTTGGGTTACTGTGCTGTTAAATTGAATATGTAATGCATTTGCTTTGATTTTAAAGGCTTGCTAAGCTTTGGAGACTAGAGTGTAGCTGATAATGAAGTTCTTGGTGTAATGAGAGGAGACAGTGTGATTGGCACTCTGAAGTGGCTTCTTTGGAAATGAATTAAAGAGTTTGTGCTGTCTCTTAAAAAAAACCAAAAAAACAACAACCAGGAAGGATATTTTTTAACTTTGGATGCACGTTCTGTTGTTCCAGCCCCTGTGAACTCCTTAATAGCAGTTGGCAGAAAAAGAGTTTGAATACCATGTCAGAACATTTTCAGTCTGTAGAACCAGTCTAGCCATCTGTTTCTCACCTCTTGATAAATATTTAAAACAGAAATTTTGCTGAGGGCTTTTTGTGCTGAGATTTCATGATTAAAAAGAAGTGGCTATAGAAGATTTAATGATACTATTGTTGTGAGCTCCTTGGGGCCAGAAGCACACCATCTTTTATAATTAAGAAACCACTGGCACTCTAGAGTAGTATTTTAGAAATTAGTTATGTTGGACCAAAGAAAGATCAAAGTATATTTGGTGATGTGCTCTTTTTAATCTTTCCTTAAACAAAATTCATTCTGTGCATAAACCCAAGTTCTATTATTAAAAATATTAAATAACTTGGTTGCGTCAGTAGTTTTTCAAAAGCTGTTAAAAATTTTCTTATGCTTTCCGTCCTGCTTTCAGACATTGTTTCCTTCTTGCTTTAAAATCTTAGGGTTTTTTTGTAGCAGATAAATCATGTGGTGATGTTGCTTAATCTTAAAAGTTGTCAAGTGTAATTATATATGGAAAACATTCACAGAATGTAAATATGAAAGAGTTAACTTTAAAAAGTAGCTAACTATTATGTAGCGTACTTCTGTTGTAGTAATTTATTGTATTTTTGTTCACTAGATTAGATTTATTTTTAGCTAAATAGAAGTTTTTTTTCAAACCAAAAAAAGATTTTTCTCTTGAAACTGAGAAACTTTTCTTGACTGTTAATGTGGATGTGGTTATGTAGTTAATAGCATTGTTAAAACAGATTAAAAAACCACTGTAAATAATTCTAAATATCAAGCCATATCCCATATGGAAGTTCTTAGTGCTTTTAAATCTTAATATTTTGTAAGCTTACTTTCCAGTGTGCTAACACATACTCTGTTAGAGGCAATACTCTGTTTAACAGGGGGACATTTGAGAGATGGAACGTAGATTTTTTTTTTGTCCCTAGATTTCTCCATCAACTTAACCCAGAGATTGCAAACAGCACTCCGTATAGGTTGTCTCTTCAGTGGGTACTCTTGCTGCTGTGGTCTGCAAATGTGTGCAAGGAATGTGTCTTGTGGCTGAAGTATAAGATTACAGTGTTTTCCAGATGCATGGGATGCTTACACTTTTCCCCTGTCTTGGGTGACATGCTGGATAAAATGCCTGATTGCTGGGAGGTTCCAGTCTTTCACAAGCCGTGTTGTGTGGCTTACCTCAGCCTTGGGAAGACCTGAGATTTCCAACTAGAAAGTTATGTAAGGATCAAATACTTGGTTATTGAAAGTGTAGTTACTTTTGGCTTTGGTGTGAAAACAATTGTGCTGAGTTTTAGTTGGAAATGTTTGTCCATATTTTTCCAGCAATTGTCTGGTTCATAAACATCTGACCTTTTTACTGTTTTTTCCAGGAAGGGGTGTGTCAATGTCATGAGACTCTATCAGTTTGGATTCGGTGTTGAACATAATTTAAGAATGCATACGTGTGTCTTTGACTGTCTGTTTAGAGAGTGGGTTTTTTTGAGTTTTGAAAGGTTTATCATCTGGTATCTATTAAAAAGGCATGTGTTTTTATTTATAGCCCCACTTGTTTACGTATTTGGAAGTGTATATGCTTTTCAGTGAAGCTTGTACAAACATACATAGGACTTTACTACTCTGGAAATTCTGAACCCTGGAAAAATATTGCTGTCTTGTAAAAGATGTATGCAGTATCCTTGTTGGTAGTACAAAATCTGACAGTTGCCTTTATCAAGATTTTAAAAGCTGCAGCTCTCGTTTGATTTCCTGAGTGAGAATAGTAAAAAGGAGATTGCAAGATCTTTATCTCAGCCAAGCTGAGGATTTCTTTAAAATGTGTATCTGTTAAAATAATGATCTCTGGAATGGCAAATCTCTCAGAATTTGTGATGGAAAAAATCATAGGAAGATAAAAGTCTGTTGGCAATGTGCTCATGAGCTGAGGGTTGCTCCAGTAGGTATGATTGGTGCTTTCAGCTGTTTGCAGGTAAATGTGAGAGACAGAAGGTTTGATGTTATGGCTTGTGTAATCACTGATGCTGTAGACATACTGAAGTAAGTTTGATATCTAAAAGTTAATTAGTGTTGTATTTAAATTAGTTCTTACACTGGATTGATCTGGGTGAGACCTTGATTTGTTAATACAATATCTTTAAATACTTCAGTCCTTACATTTGCAGAGCACTTTTTAGTGTTCTTGATAAAGCTAGTAATTGAGAAACATAGGGTGTTTTATTTTTTTTTCTGGAGGGGAAGTTATTTGACACAATTCAGATTAAATGTTCGTTTTTCATGCAACACGTGTGCATACTTTTTAAAGAACTTGAGTTCTTTTTGGTAAAGAATTCCCTGAAGTCCAGATCTGTTCAGCTTTTTCCTTGTAATGGTGAACAAACTGTTCAGTGAAAGCTGAAATTCCAGTCAGATTGTTTCATTTTGCCCCTAGTGAGTTTACGTACCCCAGTCCCAGTGCTCTCTTGGCAGAAGGTTTAGAGGTTTGTCTTCAGATGCATGTCAGTGCTTCAGCTGGATGGGAAAAGAAGGAAAAAAAATTAGTATACTAATAAAAGCCTTCTGGTTTTCATTAAAATGCAGACCCTCTGCACTGACTTTGTTTATGGAATTATCTGCAATAAGTTTCTGTGTTGCTGGAGTTTTTTTCAGCTAAAAGTTCTAGTCCAAGAGGAGAGTGGAAGGAATATTACATTTTATGCTAGGTGACTAGAACAGAAAAGGGCTGAATTGTAAGTGTACTGAATTTTCTGAAAATTTCTACTGTATGGAAATTTGCAATAGTTACATGTAAGACTCATGAATACCTTTTCTTTGAATTTTTTTTTTTAATTTTATTCAGAACTCAGCTTCTGCTTTGTCAGTGCAATGAACAGGGCATTAGACTGATTAAACTTTTTTCTGGCATCGTGCTTTGTACATTTCCCTGTAGTTTTATTACTGTTTGCATTTTTTGAAGGAGAAATGCAGTCTTAATGTGAGCTAAAAAGCTAATATTGCAAGACCTGAATCTTTCTTGAGCTTTAACGTGGAACTCTTGTGTCATCTTGGGCAAATAAACTTTTTGTCCCTGTTAGTTGGGTTGTAAAATTGGATTATATTTTGTTTATTTTAATCAATTAACATCATAGCAATATTTGTAGAATATTTTAACATTTTTTATGTGTAAGGCACAGTAATACAGTGTTTTAAAATGTTGAAAGTAACCCCTGCACTTTGATCCTGGTTTAGGAGGGGATAGAGTTAATTTACTACATAGTAGCTGGTGTGATTGCTGTGATTTGGATCCTCACAATTGTCTGTTCCAAAGGCAAGTGCTGTGTGAATTGCTTCTCCCTGGCTGGTACACAAGAAATAGTACAACATGCTTTTTTGTAGTTCCATATTAAATAAAAGATACTTTTCCAGCACCATACAAAGAAATTACATCCACTGGATTTGAGTTTGGAGTCATTTAAGTACTAAAGAACTTCTGAAATATGACAGCAATTGCACTGGAGAGTTAGGCGGCCTTAACTTTTGGCATACTTGAGGTAACCAGATGTGAGTGCAGGTGTTGGAGATGAGTGTGCCTTTTGGGTCTCCATCTGCATTGTAAATCCTTTGTAAAGAGAGCATTTGATTGTTGGATTCTTTCTCATGATGGATGCCCAATTCGAGTGAGTGTGAAAACCTCACTTTGCATGTTCTGGTTGGTAGAGTAATTGGAGAGTGTTTTCTTTGAATATGGGTATGCTTCTTGTACTCTCTGTCTTTACCCCAGATGCCTCATTTCTTTCAGAGGAGGTCAATAATGTTTCAGTTTTCTAATAAGATCTTCAAATAAGCATTTGGTCTAGGGCAGCAGGGTTTTTTTTTTGTGGCAGTGAGTGGGAAAAAAATTGTGTGTGAATCCCAGACAACACCTGTGCTCCAATGCAGTTGGCTGTGTCTACAAGAGGGGGATACTCTGGAAGAGGGAATTGTAATATTTATAATATCCAACACTTTAAAGTCCTTATGATTAGTGGATAAAGTGTTCTTCAGCTATCTGTTAGGGCATCTAATTGTCCTGCATTTTTCCCCTGTATTTATGTGATGCCAGTCACAATTAGAGGAATATTTAGGGTATTTGTAATCAATCATGGGAGTGTATTTTATGTTTGTATTTACATAGGACCTAGTACTGTTAGTCACATAGTGTCCTTGTGTTGTGCACATTCTACCCAAACTCAGTATAAAGAGCATCCTCAGTCCAGTTAACTTTGAGTTCCAGCAGGGGCTGGGTCACGGTGGTGGTGCCAAATGAGAGCTGTGCAAACCCCAGTATTGTTCAGCACAGTGGGCGGTGAGCTCAACTGCAGCCCCCTAGCTGTTCCTTTGGGTGAGCCTTGCAAGCAGAGGGTAGCAGTGGGCAGACCTTCGTCATGTTTGCCGGGGATGATCACCCAAACAACCTAAGAGAATGCAGGAAATACTTGTTGAAAAGTACAGGGAGTGTTGGTGTCTCAAGTGAAGCAAACAATAATCCTTTGGTATGATGAGGTAATAAGTGGGAATCAGCCAGCAGTGCCCTTGAAAGTGAGGTTAAGAAGCTAATGTTTGTTGTGATGGAGATAATGCACCCAGATAGTGCTGGGTGAAAAACATGTGGGTGAAAGGATAATCTCTCAGTGCAGGATGTGGTGTGGTTGAGAAATGAGATGGGTAGAGGATGCCTAAAGATTGCAGATATTGAAATGGCTAGAAAGAGACTGATTTAAAAAAAAAAAAGGAGAAAATGTTGACAAGTTTTAGGATGGACATAGATTATAGATTCAGGAAAGAAGTCAATCAGGTGAAAGAAAGGTTGAAATTTGAGACTTTAGTGTAAAAGGAATAAATCAGTAAAGTGCAGTAGCTGCAAAGATATGATGTGCATTATATGCTTTTAAATGAAATGTTTTATCTTATTTTCTCTGGAAAGCAACTTCAAATTTGTGACTAGTAAATGGAAAACAGTTTGAAGGTCCACTAAAGATGACTGATAAAACAATTTTTATTCTATAGAGTCAAATGTGGGTTCCCTCATGTCCCTAATACCTGCTTTATTTGGACCCTAATAATGCAGGTACTCATTTACATATTTAATTTTACCAGTGCTTGTTCATTTTATGAGCAAAGATCTCACAGGATCAGTGAAACTCATTAATGTGTGTGAGACTAAATACCGTATTATCAGGAAATTTTCCAAGCCTTGGTTTGTTTTTGAGAAAGGGAATATTTGCAAACCGGCTCTACCTGTAGCTTGTAGTTGATGCAGTTATTTAAATCATCAACAATTCCTGATGTTATTTAATTTACTGGATGTTTTTAATGAGTTTGACTGCTATGAACTGACTTAGAAGAACAAGGATATGTACTTGGATTTATGAATGGTGAAAATTTGATTTTCAGAATATTTATAATTTATTTAATGAAAAGCTTGATCTCAGTAAATGTGGTTTTTATTATCTGGGAATTGTCTAAACAACAGATGATGACATTCAAGATCTGTGCAATATGGTCGAGGTGTTACAAATTTGTTTGGAGGAGGGCAAGAAAAGGATGACCTTGTCTTGAAAAGTTCTCTAGTATGTTGTAATAAAATGGTAAAAACCAGACTGGAATATCTGGTTAGGTTTCGTGTCTAAGAGGATGGCATGTTTAAAGAGGAGAAATTAATTTCTTGCAAATAAATAGTAACTTATCAGGAAAATCCAAATGTTTGGGATTTTTCTACATTGTAGTAATGTGAGGGGAATGTAGACTGTACAGTTCCATGAAACTTAACTAGAAATGTCACCACCTGAGGCAAGCTGAGAAGTTTTGTGAAGTACCCTGGCTCTGCATGATACTCAAATATTTACTCCTGCAGCAAGAGGTGTGGTGGTCTGATTAAGTGTTTAGGTTGAGATTGAGGAGACAGGGTTGTGGGTTATTTGTTTTGGTTTATCTTGATTGCTGCTTTGTTTTGTGAAAGCTGTGAGGTCTTTTGTGTTATTTCTGCTGACGTTTTGCAATCACATAAACTAGATCTTTTAGCTTATCTCCCCAAGTTTGAGACCCTGTTAATATCAAGACCTCTCTTTCATAACAAGGGTAACTTCTTTCCAAAACAGCTTCTTAAGAAACACGTTCACTTTGGTATTGGTGCTAGGGAGAATAATGATCATCTTTCCAGGAACAGTGTTGCAGTTCCTCCTGTGCTAGCCTAGCACTTGAGAGATCCGAGTGGATTTCCCCAAGTTCCGGCTTTATTCTGTGTTCCTGAGAGAGATGCAGTGAAGTGAGAGTAGCTGAGTGCAACAAGAAGTTTTTACTGGAAGAAACATCCACTTAGTGGACTGGAATTGGACTTCTGTAAAACTAGGGATCGGCTCTGTATATTAAACTGCAGTAGGTGCAAACAAACCCAGGGTTAGGCAGTGTCCTACCTGCTCTTCCTGCTTGCATCTTAGTCCCCAGTGACTTCCAATAATTTTGGTTCTGCAGGGCTGTCGTTCAGTTTCACTGAAGTCTCAGTAGTCGAACTGAAATAATTTTCTTTAAAGAGTTAAAGTAGTCTTAAAGATGAGATGCCGGTGGTATTTAAGCTTAGTGATTCTTAGATGAAATGTTTTTCCATGTTCTGTCCGCTTTATACTTCAAGGCTGTAATTGTGGGCTGTGTAATGAATACATTTTGACATCATTTGTAGAAAATCACTTGCAATTTTTGAGAAAACATGTAATTGTCTTAAGGTGGTTGTGCTGAATGGCCAGGATTCATGCTTTTTACAATAATGAGGTAGCCATATCAGTGCTCCAAACTCAAATTTCAACCTTGAGTTTTATTTCTGGAAGGAGTGCTTCTACAGACCTTTATGCACACATTAGGTGGGAATACTGCTGTTAGTTTATATATACTGGATGCTGGGAAATGTGAATTTTAAGACCTTATGTGTAAATGTTTCTTATGATCTCAATAGACTATTTGTAGTACTTTGTACTTAGCATTTCAACTTCTAATCATGCAGGCATAATCAGACTGTAAGTCAGACCTGAATCTTGTGGCTTTCCTGACTGCTTTTCTTCATTATGTCATTGGAAAAGAGGTTTGATTTTTTGCTGACTTGTGTTCGTTTGTGGGAAAAGGAACACGCTCCTGTATCTCCCTAGTTAATCTAACAGTTGCATGGATGTTGCCTGTTATCCTTTCAGGACTGTTACCACTGACTCTGTGGTAGTAAAAACCATAGCTTTTCATAATATTGAAATAGCTTTTCATAATGATCTTCCTGTCCTTTCTTAATCAGTGTAAAACAATGTTTCATGTGGTGCAAAGGGATTTTTGTTTTTTAAGGAAGGTGGTGAATTTTAAAGCATTTCTTCAAGAGCACTTTGCAGATTTTTCATTTATTTTCAGTTCATTTAAATTATTTCAAAGTGGCACAGTATGTAGCTTAACCTCATTGCAAGAAATATTTTTAGAAATATTACTAAATTTTGCAGAAAGCTGATAAGAGCACTTGAAAAATGTAACTAAAAATCTATGCATTCCTGCTGTAGTAAAGGGGTGTGAGGCTTTGCTTGCAGTTGGATCCTTTGCCTTTCGATAGTTTCTGCCACTAAAGCTAATCTATAGTAGGTTTATAGCAGGAGATGACACCCTAACATCTTGAATGGCTTTCTTTTTTTACCATTAGATTCTGCTTGTCTTTGTTCTGAAAACAGTTTCTTCTGATGTTAATTTGCTAGAAGTTCCTAACAATTTACTTGCTCCATTTTTAGTTTGTTTAGACTATCTTATGTAATTTTTATTAATCATCTTTCTTTCCTTTGGTGTTGCAATTCATTCAGTTGCTTCAGCAGTATTAGTTTCTGTATTCTGCTTATTATTAACTTCTATTTTATGAGGAAAAGACATTAATAAAGAGGATGACAAGTTAACAATGAAGAAGTACAAGTTACACAAAGTTATTTGTAAGGTCATCTGGGGTACAACATGCTTTCTGATGTGTGCGCTTTTCTTCTGGACTTTGTACAATGTGTTTTTATCATCTCTATAACATGGTATAAAACATCTGCAGCACCTGTAGAGGTATTCCTGAAGGCTTTCATGTTAGTATTTCAGAAGGCTTTCATAATCAGTATTTCCATGTGAGGAACCCTTTTCAGTAGCTGTCATTGCTTTAACTTTTTTCAGTGGAAACAATGGTAAATATGTTTTAGATAATCTCATAAACTGTACATTTAAGCACTATCTTTTGACTTTAAGGACAGTATATTGAAAGACATTTCTAATAAAGCTGTATTTAGTACCAGATGACACAAAAGGTGGTATTTCTTATCTAATTACATTCATCTGGCTGGAAACAGTTTACTGTTTCAGGTGCAAGTAGTTTATATGAATTACATTTGGTGTGCTGTTGCCCTACATTAATATTAGGAATCCTAAGTTACATCTTGAAAAAACACCTTTATTCAGTATTTTTTCCACAAGTTTGTGTCTGAATTCATGTCAGTATTTGCCTGCTAGCTGTGCATTTATTAATGCTGTGGCCCAATTTAACTGCTACTCAGTTTTCTACTGTAGTTTCTGGGAATCTACTTGTTTCTGTTAGAGTTCTTTACCTATTACACCTACTTATTGCAAAAACCTATTACTAGTTTATACATTAGAGTTGTAAAAATTAGAAGAATTGTTTCCGAGATACACAAATTCAGAAATCAGAGATGACTCTGCAGACGTTGGGATAAGTGTAGTGTGTAGACTCTCCAGTTCTTTGTTTTAAGTGGGAAACTATTTTGCAGCATGGGTGAAAAACATATTAATTTGTATTTTAGTTGATTGTTGAGTTTGGAATCCTTGATGTGAAATGTTTGCAATAATCTTGAGCAATAAAATTCTGTGTCAATCAGATACATGGCTTAGTCAAAAGTGTTATTGTTAAGATATTAGTACATGTTATTTCAGCATGATTTTAACATGGAAGTAAAACAAATGACACAGATGTTGGTGACAACCATTTGAGGTGGGTGCTGAGAACCACAAGAGTTTAGAGAACATTAAATTATTTCTAAATTGTTCTCGTGTTACTGTTGATTGTCTCTATGAAGTAACCAGTTGATACATTTGTATGAATGAGCTGGTTTGTGGAATACTAGAAATTGAAGTGTTTATTTTGTGCTACTATGTATTCTTGAGAGGCATAAAAGATTTTGATTGTTTGTATGTAACGAGAAAAAAAAAAGAAACTTTAAGTTTATTATCAGTAGTGTACTCTAATTGTAGCAGGTTGATAGCAACTGAGTTTTTCCTGGCTAATGGGCTAATGCCAAATGTGTGCCAGCCTGATGGACTGATGCTACTAGTGCAGGGCACATCTCATGTTGGTTGATTCGTGCATATATATATATATATATATATATATATGAAATCTAGTTTGAAAACTGAATTTTTAACAATTACAGTTAAACCAAGTCCAGTAGAACTTTGGGAACTGAAAAAAATACTTCTAAGTATAGGCTTTCATTTTACAATTTAGGAAATGCCAAGAATTAACCCATGTCCCATGACATTAATATCTGGGTTGTATTAACTTTAAATGATTTGGGCTCAAGTCTAGTTCTCTGGATGATTCAGATGGGAAGGTCAAATTGTAAGCAGTAATCATTCTCTTCTGTATTTCTCTCCTTACAGAAGTTTTCTAGACTGTACAAGGTTTTTTTTTAATTAACAGAAGAATGAATTGCATCAGAGTTAAGAAACAGAAGAAATCTAGCATTCTGAAAAACTGCATTGAGAATGTAATTGCTAAAGTGCTGTTTCAGGGTACTGCTGAGAAGTTAATATATTCTCAACTTTTACCTTATCCAGTTTTGCTGCCTTTGTTTCAGTTTACTAATCTGCTTTGTAACTGGGTAGTGGATATACTTATCTTGATGTAGAATACTTCATGTATTTCAGTTTATCAGTTAGGTATTTTGCTTATGCTTTTTTATGATATGAAAACGAATGTTGCTTTCACAATTAGCCTTGAGATTTTTTTTAGTGCAAATTGTGCATTCTGCTCCCATAAAAGAATAATAATTTTGCATATTCTTATAAAGCATTTTGGGACATCTGGAAAATTAATCCTCCTTGTGACTGTTTTGTGATATGCTATGTGATACCATAAGAAGAACACTCAAAATTTAATCAAAATATTTTGATAAATGATCTTTTGAATGTTTTAAACATTTAGTATTTCTCTGAGGCTGATGGGGACAATAGTACCAAATAGTTTCCTTTCCAAATAATTCTCTTTGGAAAAACAGTAGTTGACTGGTGAGTGTCTTTAATTTTCCATATAAGCTAAAGATGCACTGAATTGAGAATGCCATTGCAGATTAATTAATTACATTTAATTTTAGTTTCGTTAATTTTCTTTCTAAAAGATATGGATGGTTTTACACAATGATATGTAATGACATCAAAACTAAAAAAAGAAATACCTGGGGAAAAGTCACTTGCTATAATTTTTTCTACCACAAAATCCTGGTGGTTTTTTGATTACAAGTTGGCATGCTTTAATCACTGATTTTTAAATGTTTTTGCTAAGATATCACACGTTAAGGCTCTCCAGATATGAAACATCAATTTTCAGTGGTTTTTAAAGTCAAGCTATTAATGTTAAAAACAAAGTTGAAACTCCCATGTGCAATTAGATGGTTTCAGTTTTATACTCAATATAATAAAGATATAACAGTTTTATGTAGTATGAAAGAAATGGGTTTGGATTTTCTTATTATGTCATGTTTTCTTCAATATTTGAGGCTGTTTGTCAGAATTTCTTTAGTGTTTCTTTGACAGTTCCTAGACCATTGCTTATTTACAGAGATGTATCCTAGTGTTGGCCTCTCCTCCCAGCTTTGTGTCACCAGTGAACATGCTGAGGAGGCATCTGCCCCTTCATGCAGCTCATTGATAAATAAATAGAAATGAAAGTACTGGGCCCAGTTTTGAACCTCGAGGTCCAGTCACAGATAAACTACTGAGATTTGGTGCTTGTTCATCTATATTGTTCAGATCTCCACTGGATTTTAGTGTGAATACTCTTCTATTTTTATCAGTTTAGTCAGGAAGGAAATAACTGCTTCTGCTGAAGTACCTTTTAATTTCTACATTGACTATTCATTTGACTCTCAAAAAGAAATTGGCTCTCAAACAAGAAATTGCTATGGTCTGGTGTCACTATTGCCAGTGTGACCCGGTGGTTCGTGTTTATTTCTGTCCTGAATGAGTACTGAATTGCTTCAGAAGTATGGACACTGATTATGCTATAAATTTGCTGGCTTTTGGTATGGAGCTCCTGAAGTGGTGCAGGATGTATTTATGGACTCCACTGTCTTTTTAATATGCTGGATTACAGAAACAGTATGAAAAATGAGCTGTTAAGTGTTTGGACTTGGAACGTGTTTTGTAAAGAATGAGGAACCTACCTATGACAGGAGAAAAGTGGTTTTTCTTCTCAGAACACTGAAGTTTGTACTCAGGTTTTGTGTATGCAACTTCAGTGTTCAAATAGGCTGTAATAGGGTTGTTTTACCTTTTTAAAATTGTAACTTTTTAAATGGAAGTGCACTTACGGTTAAATTACATCACTCTTCTTGTTTTCTTTGTAATTTAAGGAAAAATACGTTGTTAACCAAGGGGAACAGTATGTGTTTTTGTACTATTTGATTTATCAGAGGAAGTACATTTCTACTAGAAATAAAGGTTTTATGAATAATGTTATTCCTACAATACAGATAATGATTCCGAAGGCTCTGGTGAAATATGGGAGGACTTTACTTTGTATTTCTAGGCTCATATCTTAAAAAACTCTGTGAGAAACTGATACACGGCACAATTGTGTTACATTTTAGTGTTATCTGAATCACAAAATCTTGAAAAATTCCACTGTTTTGAAGGTGCCAGTAATAACATCTGGTTTTAGTTTTAAATTCTTTATTCAGTTATGTTAATGTTACTATGAATTTTGTCTCAAGAACAATGAGTGTAGTAGATTCCATTGCAAATAAAGGATGTGGGGGTGGTGGTAGTTTTCATTTTGTCTTGGATTTTTGGATTTGGGTGTTGTTTTGTTGTTTCTGGGATTTGTGTGTGTGTTTGGTTTCTTTTTTTGTCAGGATATTTATCTGTGTTTGAAATAAGGTTCCAAAGAGTAGAGGAGGGCTCTAATTTACTGCCATGTTAATTTCTTCTTAAGTGTATGGATCTGGTTTTGTAATCCAGTTTGAAAAGTATTTACTGTTGTTAGCAAGATATTTGTGAAGGGAAAAAGATGTGGCTACTATAGTCTTTCTCTTGGTCACTGAAGTGTATTTACAGGTGACACTGGAAAGGGAAGTTCACTTTTCAGTAGGACTTGTTACAGAAAAATCTTCTTGTTCATTGGGTTGACAAAACAAACAGCATATGGCAAATCAGTCAACAACGTTCCAGTTCTGTAACTATTTACGTAACTGGTCCTGTGATCTCTGGTTTTCTGAAGTACTGAACAGTGTCTGCTCCCTTTTAGTGGGGAGTGTGCTCAGAACAGTCCGTGGTGATTAACTCTGTTAGTATTTGCAGCCCTTCCTACACCATAAAAGGCTAATGATTTAATTCAATAAAATTGAAGGGCTGATCAAAATACCTATGTATAGGTATCTTACTCTGAGTGGTTTAGAAGAGCAAATATTTGTTTACAAGCTATGAAGTTGTAGTTTTGTCTTTTGAATGTCAGTAGCAATAAATGTAAGGTTTGTGCCTTTGTCTTAAGTCTGTCTGATGGGATCTGGTAGTAACGCTAGGAAATACCTTCTTATATTCCAGCTGCATTCACTATAGCTTCTGTATGTAGGAGGAGAGAGCAGTTCAGACAGTTTTATCAGAGTGATGCTGAATGAGGAGTTTTGTCTGGGTCTCTGTGCTTGGAGCTAAAAGATTCACGTTACAAGAAGAACCGCTATATATTGCTCCTGTACCAAGTTGTTGTAGGTTTACTGGGTATTGTAATTATAACTATTGTGAGAAATTAACTTGAAGTTAGGAGCAGGATATGTTTGTAATATTCTTGTAATGTAAGTTTTATTTTATGAGTTCATTGTTCACTGCAGTTGCTGTGTAGAACTAGTGTCATGAAATGTGTTTTTTAGGGAGCTGTTGACAAGAGTTTAAGACTCTAAATAATGTGCAGTTTCATTAAATATGTATGAAGAAAGTTACAAGGAATATACCATGGATCTATACCTTGCTTTCTGTGTTAAAATGAAGTTCTGCTGGTGATACTCAGTGCCTGGATTCTGTATAGATATTTTTACACTATAATTGCCCTAATTGTCAAAATCATAAACAATATCATTCAAGCCATTGGTTCTTTTCTTTCTCAGTATTCTATTGAGACAAAGCCTAAAGATGCATCTTTTAAGTGTGAAACATACTAAATTCACTTGTCTATGTGGGATTTCTTAATTGTATTTGTTAAATAGTTTATAACTTTTAAGTCAGTTGAAAATGGTATCCTACAGTCTACTTAATAGCTGAGCAGATAAATACAGGGAAGTGATATTTGGACTAGAGGGAAGTTGCCATTCTCCCTTCTTTTTCCCCTCCCCCATTTGGCAGAAAATACTTCCTTGTTTTAAATTTGTATCAGACATTTTGGCTTTTTGATGAGTTCAGAGCTGTGACCCTTTTTATAGTTTTAAACTGTAGCAAAGTCTGTGGAATAGCCTCTAACTAATATGCAAACTGAGTTATTTTGAATGTCATATTTCAATTCAGTAAAACTCACTAAAGAGTGCAGTGTAAGCTGGGTCTCATAGTGTTGCAGCTGGACATGTTGTAATACAATTGGTACAGAGTTTTGCGTGCACATGCAGATCTTGTTTTCTGAATTTGTGATGCAGGGCATCTCAGTGTTCTGTAATATTCCATGTGCAAACCTTCTGTCTTTCCCCTGTTGCCTCACTTTATAACATCGAGATTACTCCCTTCTTGTCTTGAGTGCACTGTTCACTCCCTTAATGTATGGAGAGGGAAAAAACAGTGCAGACTCTGCTTGTTAGATGCTATGCCAGACTGGCCAGAACAGGAATTTAACCCTTCACTGAAGAACTTGTTAGGAGGTGAGATCCCTTTCTTGTTTGTACAAGTTTTGAAAACACAGATCCTCCAGAATGCAAAACCAGATTGAGTCACATTTGCAAGAACTGGGGAGTGTCACAGTAGCTTGCTCAGTCAGTCTCTCATGGATGCATTTTTAATAATATTGTGGAAGTATCTGTAGTTGGTGAAGAGGCATTTAAAAGCTTTGAAAGGTTTGAGCAGTTTCATCAAGGGTTCTTTAGTAATGCACTAAAACATTCACCTTGTACATAGAGTGTCAAGTCACGTAATAATATTTTGTAACTGAAGAACTAAATGATTGTTTACACAGTTTTTCAAAAAGAAAAGTCTTGCATCAGTGTTTTCTAAGGCAGATAATTTGTTCTTGCAGACTTTCTGTAGGCTACCATTAATCATGCAGTTAATGTGCTGGTTTTGCACAGAACTTCTGTTTCACATGAGGCCTCACATGGCTGTTGGTCATACAGCAAATCCAGTATTCTGCTGCTTCATTGATTTATAGCCTTACTGCTTTATAATCTGTTATTCTAGTGTTACTGGAAAGATAGGATTTTCTCCAGATATTTCTTATAATGAGCAACAGCATCTCTAAGCATTGTACAAACAGTAGTAGCATTTTTTTACTGTGATGCATGATATTGCACTTACTTCATTTAGGGTTAAACATAGTCTTCCTGTCTCCTATTTCAAGTGACATAACTAGGACTAAAATGTACTTATGCTTCAGTCTGTTTATTAACAACCTTCTGCCATTCCCAGAAGACTCAGGAAGTGCCTGTTTTCTGGCTTAGCTATGGTGAAAATAAGATTTCTTGGTGTTTAGGGGAATGGACATAATTATATCCTTTGTATATACAAGGCAAGTGTAATACTGCCCCTGTGTTAAGATGGCAACTGTTTTAATCCAATAATGCTCAAAAATACATGGTTTGTGATCTGCTATTGTCTTGGATAGAGATGTTTGAAAATGGTCTGTTTTAAGTTAATGTGGGAATTAAGCGTAAAATAGAACGTGTTTCAGAATTAAGCTTTGCTTCAAATGCAGATAAAACTCAAGTATTCTAACAATTTATATAAAGAACATACATGGAAGAAATCTGGCTAAGTTTCTTTTAAAAAAAATCTTCCCAATTAAAAGTTGAATGAAATTAAGGGGATGATTGAAGGCTAAGTGAGTGGGTTCTGATCCAGTTTACAAAGTAGGATTTCCTGATCTAGATTTTATGTATGCTTGTATTCTAGTGATACTTACTTCATATGACTCTGTGTGTGTGTGTGTGTTTGTATTTTTCTCAAGTGGTGGTGGTAAGGGTGTCCTTACTGACTGCTTGGGACACAGTACTTACCTCCTTCCTAGCTTGTAGGTAAAGATGTTACAGCAGATACACACCCACAGTGGAGTGTTCATTGACAAGCACAATGTGAGGAGGCTATGATGGGTAGCAGAGAGGAAGGAGGCCTGGAAATGTGTTCTGGCTACTACACACTGTGTTGATAGAACTTCCTGGGGAGGAAGACGTGGTGTGTTTAGGGAATAGGAATAGCCCTCCCTGCAGTGTGTGGCAGGCTGTGGGACTACAGAGCAGGGTGATCTGAGTGAGGAAGAGAGCATACCTGCAGGTACTGCACAGAAGTGACATTTTCCTTACTTGGGTTTGCATCATGATACAGTGAGGCAGATCTACTGTTCTGGTTCTTATGAATGTGACCATTTGTTAAGAATCTGAAGAATTCTGGAGATTATTTATTAACAGGGCGTATAGGAGTGGTTGTTGGGATACCCTCTGTGGCAGCATGTTCCTTTCCTCCCTTGTTTTAACAGTGCTGTTCCTTGTCCCAGTTGTGAACTTTTTCAATCAGTTTGCTCTGCTGGTAGGAAACTTGCTTTTAAAATCTAATGGTTAGTCCAACTCTGTTCCATTCAGTGGCATGGGTGAACTGGGGTGCACACCTGTAATCTCTAATGTTTTTTAGCTCATCTGTTATCTCTAGAAGCAGAACTTGATTCTTTTGTAATTATGGCTGCTCATTTCAAAAGCACTCTACAATGTTTCCACACGCTTTTCTGTCTGTGGCAGATTCCTGCTCTTTCCTGGAAACTAAATGTGTCACACCTGTGAAGTTGTTATGTCTCAAGACGTCCCCTCTTGCCAGACCTGACTTTCATCTAGAGTTTCCAAAGCAGTTCCTTTGCTGCTGGTCTGGGGACATCTTTATGGAGAAAAAGAGTCTTTGTCTTTCTCTTCCTCAATTGCAGCTCTCCTTTTTTAGCTTTGCTTTAGAAAGCTGACTTGCTGTATGCATTATCTTACAGCGTGGCTGCATCTCCATGGTTCAGTACTTTTTTGAGCTTTTTGCTCACTTTATCATGCAAATGTTTCTCTAATAATAGAAATTGACTTTTTAAAATTAAAGTTGACAGTGATATTGCTTTTCAAAAATATATTCTAAAGCTTAACAGGTAAGTAGATTTTTCATACTGTGTTGATAACTATGAGTTTATTAATTCTTTATTAATCAGAGCAAAGTAGTCTTTTGTCCAGCTAGAAGTGTTTTTAAAATTCCTGTTGTTTTCCTTTTGCATATTAAGCACTGTGCATTTCTAGCAGAGTTTCTCTTTTAAATATTTTCAAGCTACAACATAGTACTGTTAATACCAGTGTCTGAAGTTTTGCAAGCAAAGTAGCTCCATGTCCTGAAGGTCAACCAACAAACTGTTTTCTGAAATTCTTTTTAGGAATTATTCCTCTTTTTATGACTCAAAAAGACTAGCAGATTTTCTGCATAGAATCCTGTACATATGCCTGTACAACTATAGTGAACTTCTGTTTTAATATGAAATTAAAATGTGAAGTACTGTTCATGTATATGAATGTGCAACTTTTTTTCTCATCTTAATCTGGGTGCCTCTGCTTTATTTCCAGTGTCACTATGGCTTTTGGTGTTGCTGCCCTGAACCTTCTAATTGATATGAATCTTTTAGTCTGTAAAATACTTAGCCTTTAAGTTTGCTCACAGCACATTTTTTTCTTTCTCAACTGTAATACCTAGATTGTTTTCAGAGAGGAATGAGGTACAATTTGCAGATTAATCTGGAGCTACAATCCAGAACTCGTAGAAAGCAGAAAAGCAAAACACTTTCTTTTTTGTTCTTGATATAGAAACAGCTCTTTGTTAGTTTTCAGACGTGAAGCTAACAGGGTGGTTTGAAAAGATAAAGTACTGTTTAGCTGGAAGCAGCTTTTGTCTGCCTGGTTAGAAGAAGCACATCGCAGTTGCAAGGAAAAAAGAAAGACTAGACCAAATTGATAATTATGAAAACAAACAGGCAGGAATACAGAGGAATGATAATCAGTTCAGACAGTAAAATAAAAGAGCTATTATCCAAAGATAGAAAAGGAAGCAGGAATGCATAAAGATAGAGACAAAAGTAGAAACCCAAAACAGACAGTGAAGACATATCCACAAAGAGAAACTGAAATGTATTGTCAGAAGTAGATTAGTGTGACGTGCTCTAATTAAAATACAATTTTCTAATTAACCTGTCCTGAAGACAAATAGGGAAAGCAATAGTGTATTATACTGGTAAGTTCTCATCCGTATACTCATTGACGATTATGGTTCCCATACCTTTTAATGTAGCACGTCAGGTAGTTCTTTGTACAAACACTGCAAGATACTTGTTTTGTTTCAGTTTTTGAAATAAAGAAATTTAGTCAAAGATACCTCCAAGAAAAACAGTGAATAATTTGAAGGCCTTGATCATTATCTAAAAATAAAAAAAGAAATCCAAGCTGCATAATATTTCATAATTCAGCTATTTCATAAGAGTTTTATAAAATCTCAGTATGTTAAATAGTCAATAATGTTTTGTAACTTAAAATATTTTAACTTATAGAATAGAATTGGGTGTTAGGAAGCAGTATGTTTTTCTTCTGCAGTGCTGCTCATGCAGGGAAAAAAAGACATTATGCAGAATTTAACCTACTATTTAAATTTATCCATAATTCAGGTTCATTTGATAAAGCCTCATGGGCATAAATTGAGTAAATAAGAACTGCTAAGATGGGTATTAAGTTACCTAATCACCCACATTTTCTCACTTGGCTTTCTGTGGACTTGTAGTTTTGTGGTTAAGTAAGACACGGCTTTTTGTAAGGTGATAATAAAATACAATATTTATATCCACAAATACACTGGGGCTTTTTTGATGCCAAGTGTTCTGATTGGTTTTTTTTCCCTGAACCAAGACCTGGCTGCTGCTTTACCATGCTCTGAACACTGTCCTCATACATATTTCCTTATACCAACTTGCATAAGGGTTAAGAATTTAGAGAGCAAAAGACAGGATTGAATTTTTAATCTCCCAGTCATTGACTTGGAAGTTTAGACTGGCTGTGCAGCCTGGAGAACAAAGAATTGGGAAGAAATCTCATCTTGAGCCAGTGTTTCAGAAGTGCAAATAAGATCACTTGGGTAACTGCAGACTAAAATTGTGGTCTGATAAAAGTATGGAAATAATGATGAACAGTTGTGTCAATAGAGAATAAAATGATGGTAGAATAATTAATGCAAAGTATCCTCATTTTAAATAAAATGTTTTATTAAGTAGATATTGCAGATGTAATTAATTGAGATAGGTTTCTGAAATTGTAAGTCAATGTACGTCAATGTTTAATGTGATTCTTAAAACTTTCAGCTCTGCTGTCTGGAGGTCGGTGAAATAGGAGACTAATTTGAAAGCAATTCAATGTTAATGCAGTTAGCTAGTTTACATACTGTAAAGGAATAAATTAGTGAAACAGAAGGATTTTTTTACGGAATGATACCACAATCCTTGCTTTAAATGCAAGTAGAACTGCTTTCTGAAGTTCATGAAAGCTGGGAACATTAACCCTGTAAAAATCTCAATCTTGTTGAATGCCTTTTATTTGAAACTCCCACACTAGTCCAGTGTCTGGACTCATAGCTTTGGGAAGACTAAACGTCCAGTATTTATGCTGTAGCATGCTTATCCTGCTGAAGAGATCTCCCATGTTTTTCTTTTTATTGGTTCTTAAGGCTTGTTTGGAGAAAAAACAAGTGTCAGTAAGAGGAGGAGAGCAGATCTCAAGTTTAACCCAGGAAAGTCTGTTTTGTCTTGGGTGCAGGTTCGAGTCAGGTTCGCTCTTGGCTTTGATGCTTCAGCTGCTATTTTTGTAAAGCTTCCTGGTATCTGCAAACACATGATAAGTTTAGAGCTGCAAACCTGGAGTGTTTATAATTTGATGTGTGGTTCCAGTAAATAATCTGGATGTAAAATTTAGGTGGGTGACATTTGTTTTGGAATAATCTGTTTTGACCTACTGCAACTTCTTGTCAAGTGTCAGATTTGTTTGTTTGTAATGGAGAGGCTTTGGACTACATTCCACTTTTGAGTGGGCAGTTTCTATGTAGGGCCACCATCCATTAGCTGACCTTCATCACTTTAATAATAGTCAGCTGCAGTTTTAATAAAATTTTTTACAAAAATTTTCTGCTCAGCTGGCAAGGGCTGTGGGCAGTTACTAGACAAACAGCAATATATATGTGCTTGGAAGTATTGTTGAAAACATACTTCATTATCAAGGCGTGGGTAGTCAGATGTTGTAGGATGTGAATTTTTTTTTTAAATAACATTTTGCTGATCTCTAGTTAATGCAGTTTTCATATTTCTTATAAAGGAGGTAGCCAAATTGCTACACTGATGTATTTATTTTGAAATTACAGACCTAAATTTTATTGAAACTATTTGGTCTATTTTCTTGTCTGTACAGCATTGTCTGATTTTTGACCTTTTTTGTTTTTTCCCTTGTAGACATCACTTGTATCTCAGTGCATTAGTTTGATTTCCTTTGTTGCAGTCTGGAAGATTTGCTGTTTGTGTTCAAAAAGGAAGCTTTTTCCTTTATCAAGGCCCAGAGCTCAAATGTGAGCTTCTGGAGAGAGATTGAAAGTAAATAAGTAAATTTGTGACTCCTCTCTGTAAGCGCTTGTGAAAAGGCCAGGCCTTTTTGCTTATTTGCTTGATTTTGCCTTTATCTTTTTCTTGTTTATCTCAGTGGCTTTACAGAACAATATAAGGTGATTCTTATGGCCTCAGACTTTCATTCACTGGTTTATTGTTTATAGAGAATTTGAAAAATTGTGAAGCTTGTGGGATAATCCAACAAAGCTGTCTTTGCACAGAACATACTGTTTCTAGAATCACATGAAGAAGAGGAATTGAGGGAAAAAAAGAGGTTTTGTTATATGATTAGTGATTAAATCCTTGTAGTAAAGCATGATAGCTTGTCAAATGTAATTTTCATATTAACAGCAGACCTTGAAGGAAGTTTGAGCAGTGGACTCCTTTTTTGTTTCAACAAAATATTTGGAAAGCCACTGTCTCTGGTTGCATGTTTGGAAACATAAGTAATGTGGTGTTCCCTAATGCTAATGAAACCTTAGCAGCAAATGAGAGCTTTGTGGTCTAAAGAGCTTAAGTAGGACAGCAAAGGCTTTGTTCTGCTGTGTGCTGAAAGAAGTCAGTTCTTTTTAATGGTATTAGGTATTGACTTCATGCCAGAAGCATCTTTTACAAACTACTTTTGGATGCTAGGTTAATTTTGTAAGAGTAATTACACAAATGAGTGAAGTGTAAAAAAAGACTTTTTGACGTATTCTTACGCATATTTGCGAATGTGGTCTGATGCCACAGCCTGGTCGTTGTCTGCCTGTTCCACACTGAAACCATGCATGTGCAGCTTCTCTAAAAGCAGTAGCAGAAATGTCACTTGATTTGCCATAAGCCGTTTTGAGTGGAAATGTCCACTTGGTGCAAAGTGCACATATCAGAATAGTGCGAGATACAGGCCGTGGTTTCCCAAATACATTGAAATCTTGTTTTGAGTCCCTCTCCCATCTCTTGGCCGTTTCTGTGGTCTGTGGTGAAACATCAAGGGGAGTGGTTGTGATTTTGGGGAGAGAGTGGTGCAGAGGCTGGTGGTAGAGCAGGATGGATACTTTTGGTGGCAGTACCTGCATGCCATTGGACTGAAGTGTTTAAGGCAGTAATGGCTGTGTTGTTAGTCCGTGGTGTAGGGTACTGGGACCTGCAAGGCAGCATTTGAGAGCAACCTTAATCTTGTTATTTTTAATTTTGTTGATTATATAGCTGTGTTCACCTGGTATCACTTTAAGTGAATATGTCTTCCCTGAGTCTTGCAGCATTTTAGGCATTTTTTGATTTAGCTGTGGATCATCCTACTGCACATTGAAATTGAACTTAAGTTGCTAATGCTAGAAATCTGCAAGCCACTGAGTCTGCAAGAGACAGTCTCTGATAAACAGCCTTCAGAGCTTTTTTTGTGCAGGTTAATTAAACTTTGAACTTAATTGTTTCCTTAGCTTTTTTCTTTTTTTGATTTTTATTTTTTAAGTTTACTGTGAAGTGTATTTGGATTCAGCCTTTACAGGATGCAAACTTTGTTTCAGTTACTTGCTTTTTTTGATTACTAAGTAACTGTTAATTTTAAATGCTCTTGTAAGCTGGAAATCCTTGATTTTTTCACTGTGGTAGATTATTGTAACATAAAATACAAGTATATGTTAGACTAAAAATATTTGCTAGGCAGTGTTTTGTACCTTTGTTTCCTCCTGCCTAGTTCTTAACCCCCATATTTCCACTTTTTGTTTTTTGACTTTTCAGCTTGTCCTAATTAGTGTATCCTCCGCCTATTGATCAGTAGAAAGTGCAGTGGAAGATTGGTTTTGAAGATGGTTTAATGCATTTAAAATTCCCCAAGTTTGGTTTTTTTTTCTTTTTTGGAAATGTAGTTTATTTTTTATTGTTTCTCCTTTTTGTTTTGTGCCTTTAGTTTGCTATAACTTTCTTAATTACTAAGGACAGGTTTCCTTTCTTTGGAATATCCTGTTAGAGCTGATCATGAGCTGTGTATATAGTTTTGATTTAATAAATGTTTTTGATATGCAGACTACCCCCAAATTTAGTCATGCTGCTAAAATTTGTTATTTTTCTTTCAGTGAGTAATCCTAAGAGTGCAAGCAATTTTTTGTATCCAATGAAATTATAATTTACTGTGTTTCTAAGCTGCCAGACATCTCTTCTGTGAGCGGTCTCTTAATCATCTATTAGTGATGTTTGGTTGGGTCTGTTATCTTGATGGAAAAGATGCACTTTTGAAATAAAGGGTTTTGATAAGAAAGAAAGAAAGAAAGATTTGCATTGTGAAAGTGATGAAAGGCTGCTTACAGCTTAACATGCAGGTATTTAGAGCTGTTTTTATAAAAAAAGAGGTAGATCTGTTCCTGCACATGAAACCTACTGTTCTGGTGTTTGGCTGATATGTATATACACGTTTGACTGATTCATAACTTGAATGACTTCTACCCCAGTAGCGAGCGTTCCCTCAGAGCGCAGCTTATAAATAAATGGTGTGTGAATCTGGTGCTGCTGTGATTCTTAACTAATTCTGGGTAATTTTGTTTCCTTTTGTTTTTAAAGGATCAGTTTGATAACTTGGACAAGCATACACAGTGGGGCATTGACTTCTTGGAGAAATACGCAAAATTTGTAAAAGAAAGGATAGAAATTGAGCAAAACTATGCAAAACAACTGAGGTAAGGTTTCTTCCTTTGCAAGTGGATATTAAAAGTTACTTAAAATCATTGTATCACTTAGTGGGCAAATATGAAGTGTTGTGATGAATGACTGTTTTTCATTTACAGAGTGACTTAGATCACTAGCTTTTTTCACAACAGACCAGTCCAAAACAGAAAATTATCTTTGGGTGTGCACTTGCTTGCTTGTTTTTGCCTTCTCTCCCACTCTTCTCTCCCACTCTTCTCTCCTACCCACACTTTAGATCTTTGAACTATAAAGGTTTAAGGCTTAAAATTAAAGATTCAAAACAAGGAAAACCAAAGTGATTTTTTGCACTGACTGTCAGCATGTTTGCTGTATCTACACTTGGGAGTGTGTGCGCGCCTCTGCTGCTAATTAATTTCTCATGTTGAGTTGGCAAGAGCTACACTACATTGTGTTAAGAAATCTGATTGAAATAATTGAGTTGAACTTGAGAAAACAACAAGACCTTCCTGTCCTTAAAGCACACCCTTTCCATAGCAGGTCTTGTCCCTTTGGGTGAGACTGTAACCCAGCCGCCCTTTACCTCTGTTCTATAGCTGCCAAGTGAAACATCTTTTAGGTCCAATAGGAATTTCCTTTCAGGGATCATACAGGGAGAGTAGCAGCCATGAAATGGCTGCTTCAGAATAAAGTTACTTCCTCAGAATGAAGTAGGTTAATTTTTACCAACAGTGCACTTAGTGCTTGAAGAATAAAATTGAAAGTGAGACACTCTTGTGAACTTTGCCTTCACTGCCATCTTTGCCTTCACCATCAACTTTACTGTCCTGAATTCCTGTGGGGATTCAACTGAAGCTGCAAGCCTACCCTTGTCTGACTGAAACTGATAGCAGCTTCTCTCCTGTGGTTTCTTCCATCATTTGCAAACCTGATTGTCACTAGATAGAGACCTGAGAAATCCTTCCTCGTTAATACAGTAATGAGGTTCCCAACAGAGGATATGGATGTTCTGTATCTGGGCTGCTCATTTCCTTTTGGATTTCTTTATCAGTTTCTTTTCATCCAGTTGCATATATTCACCTAACATAATAATCTATTGTTTTACTGAAGGGTTTTTTTCTTGTAAGGAAGAAAATAAACACCACTTTTCCAAAGCTGGTATAGAGGAACTTGAGGAGGTAAAGGAAAGTTGGAAGCATGCACAGCACAGTTTACAGCCCTGTTTCGATTTGTTTTCAGTTGTTTGTTGAAAAATAGAGATATATTTTATGTCCACAAATCTCTGTCAAGATATTTTCCTTGAATAGTATTAAAAATGCCATTTGCTTAATTGTATTTAAAGGTTCATTCCACAGCTAGCAAGATGAGACCCTGCATTATTACTTCAGGATTTGACTAAAAATAGGAAATTTTCTCTGTTCAGCATTTTACTCTCGGTAAACTATTGATTTTTCTCGAAGTGTCTTTCAAAAATGAAAGAATTTTGTCGAGTACCCCTTCTGTCAGATGACTGGAGTGACTGTCCCTGTGCAGTAAGTATGACAGTTCTGGGAAGCACAGGTCTTGCTGCACACACATTATACAGTGCATGCATGCACATATGCCTGCTTCCCACCAGGGTCTGGACAGCACACACATTCAGAGGGTGACTGATTTTCTGCCAGTAGACCAGTTCATGAGTTACTCTTTGATAATCTTGCATATATAGTCTTTGGAGGAGTCTTGACTGTTTAGTAATGAACTGTCTCATGATAACAAGTTGATTTCAGCCATCATTGCTCCTGAGGAACTTGCTGTTTTTAATTATGTAACATAGTTATGAGGCCCAGGGGGGGGATTGAGATCAAGCAAAATTGTCACCTTCAGAAGAGTTAGCCAGCCTACATCTTGCTTCTAGGAAGTTCTGAGAGAGATGATGTGGGATGGACTGCGGTTCTGGTAATTTTAATATTGACAGCATATGGCCTGTGAGATAGATATTAATATTCCTAATGGAAATTTCTAGTATATCACTGTTTCTTCCTTTTGTAATGGAAAAGAATCTGAAGAAGAGCGTTTGAGACTCTTTTCATAATGAACTTTATAACTGAGATTAATATTGCTCTTGGTTAGTAGAGTATAAACAGTACAGCAAGTGGTAAGCTCTTGGTAGTTCTGTGGCTCTCTTAGTACTTGGATGGGAGACCAAGGAAAGCCAAGTTTAGTCAGGAGATATAGCTAGTGATGTACGGTGGTATTTTTTTTACTGTCTTGGTTTCAGTGTGGACCATGAACATCCTGTTGAGATCATTGATGGATCTTATTCTCATAGACTTAAATTGAAGGATGAAAGCTTGAGTGAACTTTTCATAACAGTTTTCACTTATTAGAGTCAGTCTCCTGGCAGAAATTCACATTCACTTTGTGTATACCCTTGCATTTGGAAACCTTTATTTTTCTTTATACTGTCACAACTTAGTGATAAGCCTTTCCCAGGTGCAACCACCCTTCCAGGTCTTCTAGGAGAGGGCAGGTGATGGATGAACAGCTTATGAGGGGCTGTTTGAGCTCCTCATATATTCTTACTGTATGCAGGTGTTGCATGCCATGGTTGCCAAGTAATTCCAGAAGTGATAACTTTTCCAAATGCTGGTTTTAGGTTTAATTCCTTACTATTCTTCTTTGATACTGAAAAAATTACAATAAAAATTGGGGAATCCTCAGTTGTCTGTGGGGTTAAAAAACACCCTAGACAGCTTATCTTGTCTTTGCCTGCAACATAATGTGTTCTGAAACAAAAAAGGAAGTGTAATTTGATTTTGTTTGAGCTAACTTAAAGCAAAATCTAAACTTTTATGTGGTGTAAGTCTCAACTAATGTATTGTGTTATCACAAGGTTTGCAAAGTTTTTTAGAGACTGTTACTAAGTTACAGGGATGTGAATCAGGACAAAGATATTGCAGGGTACATTAACATGTTGCATTTTAATGATATGACTGTTTAATTTGTTTTTATTTTGTAATTGGAAAAAATGAGATTTAGTATGTGCCAAAATGATGTTTTGTTCCACATCGTTACACACAAAATAATTCTGGAGGTTCACTCCCTTTTCATCCTGTCTAAAGCATTATGACACTTGAGTAGACAGAGGAGTTCCACTTTCTGTGATGTTAGGCAGTAATACAAGTTATACCAGCAGCTGGAGATGAAACTGCCATGGAATAAAATTTCTGAATATGGTCAGCTTCTCTATTGTTGGTTTAAAGCAAATAGCTATGATTGTTCCTAAGCTGTTTGTTGTCCTTTAAAATGGTGTATTGTGATCTCTGGAGATACCTGGTTACTCTGATCAAATCTATTTTTCATATTCCTTCTGCATACTGTTGTGTTTATCTGATATTTGTATAAATATAGTATGAATATGTGCATATGTTTAGTCAAACTGAGACAGTGTCCACATTTTTATATGCATAATCTTGGAAAGATTTTTGAAAATGGTTGTAAGCTCAAATGTAAAGCTGAGTACACAGATTATCACCGCATGTGATCATTTCTCAAAACTCTTCCTTTGATTGGAGCTGAAATTTTGCACTGCTCATTACTATTCAGATATGGTTGTGGCAGGGTTTTTTAGTAGTCCTGTTGCTATAAACTTAAACATGTGATTTCGTAATGCTTCCAAGGATATTCAGCTTTGTAAACTTGAAGTCCAGGTTACGCTTTTTGAAGATTGATTGCACCAGTGTTTCTGATGAGATGTTACTAAACACAGTTAACTGTTATTATTTTCACCCAGTCCATAATACTGATGTGCAGTCATTGAAGACATCAGAATTGTATTGAACCATTACTTTACATATAAATAGGAAATGCTTTTAAGTACTTACTGCAATTTTAGCTACTTATGAAAGCAAAAAAAGTTTTTGACCAGGCTCATTTGTAATATGCTGTAGAGGCTGTAGTGATGTAGTATAAGCAGATACCGCAGTATCTGAGCTGCTACCTTAATAGAAATTGTGCCATGTTGATGCTGCTGCTTCTGTTCTTTATGTGCTGTATTAATTGACTGAAGGAAGCTTAGTTTTGAGTTGATAAACACAATTTTTAACACATCTGTAAAATTTTGTGTAGATCTTCTATGTACCTGACTGTAAGTAATTTTTATCAGCTGAAGTGCTTTTTGAAACTTCTGCCTAGGTGACTGAGGTGGTACTTCTCTTAAAAATCAATTCCTGTCTCACTGGTGTTGACCTGAGACCAATTTATACCAAGAAGTGAGGTTCATGAAATTACAGGAGCAGCACAATTGGGTGTGGTTATTCCTGTATAAAATCTGCTTCCAAATGGCTGGCTGTAAGACAGAGTATGATAGAAGCCATCAAAACTTTACTACCAAAGAGGATTAAAGTGTCATCAGCTGCGCTTTTTGTAGGAAGGAAAGGCATTAAGCTTATAGATTTGTTTCTGTTCTAATGATCAGCAATTACTTGTACAATTTTCTTATAAACTAGTCCAGGTCCATATCTGAATTCTGAGAATTAGGCATGGATTTAGACTGAAATGTCAGAGGAGGGTATGTCCCCTTAGAAGTGTCAGCTGGCTCCTCTTTGAAAGAATGCTTCACTCTTCAAATCTGTGCTCATACAGGCTGCTTGTCAACCTGTTTTTTTCAACAATTAAGATTTAATATCTCTGTTGTGATTAGGGGTTGGTATTCACTTATTGGAAAAGCTATCTATGCATAAGTGTTCACACAAATACTGTCTTTTTCTTTGACCTTTAAAATCTGCGTTTGCTTGTAATTTCATATTTATTGCCACTGATTACTGTACCTTGTGCTGTTAAATCCTGGTCACAGTGTCTCAAACCTGTGTGTCCCTTTCATCCAAAAGTAAGTGGGATTGGCTAATGAAACTGGCAGTTATTAGGATATTTAGGTCTTTCTAGAAATAGTAAGCAGTTGCATTAAAGAATGAAACCAGAACAAAAATCAGCACAGTAGTAAATAATCTGTATTTATGACCCTTCCCTCCTGCCATTTTTAAACTGTATGGCTTTAGTAAGTATTTTCTTTTCTCATTTTTAACAACTCTGAAAATCTTCCCTTGAAAAGGCTCATGCATGGTTGCTTAGCTACAGCATTGTATATGTGTTATGCATTTCACCTTCTGAATAAAAATAAGATGAATTTTTGGGAATTTCCTATTCATTAATAAGCACTGAGGAACAAAGCAGAAATGTAAGGGAAAATGGAACACAGGAAAGTTACTTAGTGAATATTATTATTTTTTTCCCTATTTTGTTTATGCATTTTCCTAAAAATGTCTGCCTTTAATCCCTACCAAGTAGAATGTTACAATAGGCAGCGAGTTCTGGGGATAGAGAGAAGAGATTCTTACTTGAACTTCAATAAGAAGGTCACTATAAAATGTGTATATAATTTTTTATTGAAAAGTCAGTGCTTATTCTCTTTCTTAGTACATATTGATATAAAAAGGACCTGACTTTCTTATCATAGTTGGGTTTTTTTGGTTGTAGTCTCAGAAGGTATAGAAACAAAGATCCAAGTTTACTATTTCTACACCAACTCCCTGCTCATATTCTGGTGTATCCTTTGTAACTGGACATGATCTTACTATGTGGGCTTTTGTATTATGGAGATGACTTCCAGATAAATGGATTTTAGGAATTGTACAAGGTTATTTTAGATGAAAGTAGAATTAGCACCTTTGTTTTAATGGTAAGGTAGCTCATAATTAGTAACAACTGAAGTTACAGAGAGATAGTGAGGTGAAATGCACAAAATGCATGCTAGATTTTTTTTCCTAGAATCTTCTCTTAACTCCTCAATTCCTTTTTTTTTCCTGCATCCTATGATACACAGGTCATTTCATATCAATGTTTTCAAAAATTGGACTGTGATACTGTGCTAAGTGCTGGTCCTGTGGATTCTAGAGATTTGCTTGGTCTCTAAAATCTGGGTATTTGCCATGCTGATGGTAGGACAAAGTGTGAAATCTCTTTCCAGAAAAGACATGTTGCCTCTCCTATTCTGGGCACGTCCTTATAAAATATTTGGAAATAGTGTGGTTAAAATCTTTGACCTGAATCTGTACTCAGAGCTTCCTTCAGGAATGGAGCTCTGTGCTGGTGGCACAGCACACCGTGTGCACTGTGTGACACAGTGGTTGTATATTGGCCTTATCCCCATCTCCTGCTGCCTTCTGCATGCAGGAATAGGATGTTAAATAACAAACTCTGCATTTTGTGTCTAGTCACTGCAATAGAAGTTTTAAAATATTTGCAAATTGCTCTAGATCAGAGTGGTGTAAAACTTTGATAATACTGTAGATTTCAGCCTTGTGTTATCTAAAGGACCCTTATAAGTTGACAGAGGGAATAGATTTGTTTATAGAACATTAAACAGAAATAATTTGTTCCTGCAGTTTTCTATGTGTGTCTTCTCAAAAGAGACTCTAAAATAGGATCTTTTTTTGTTCTTCTTTAATAGAAATCTGGTTAAGAAGTACTGTCCTAAGCGCTCACCAAAAGATGAGGAACCCAGGTAAAAATGTCCGTTTCAAGTTCTGTGTGTAAAAAGTGAAAACTAACAGTATATGCTGTCCTTTTATGATTTTTTTTTTCAAGATAAAGTATTTAATTGGTGATGACAACAAAAGAATTGTGCTTGGCTTCTTACAGTTCTGCTATAATTCTCAAGCATGTTTACTCCTATTGTTATTTTAATGTAGTAGACATGGCAGGTGGTACTTGCTCCCTTTCAAAATAATATTAAGTTAACTTAAATTTTGAAAGCAGAAGTTTAGCTTACTATGTACAGTCTAGCATTGTTTTTTAAAGAAAAGCAAGTGTGTGTACTTAGGCTTTAGTTTTTTGCTTAGTAATAGAGATTTTCAGTGCATTTTTATGGCAGTACAAATGTAGCTATGCATCTCTGTAGTGAGACATGAGTGTACACAAATTGTCATGTTATGGGCAAGAGGAGCTCTTAAAGTGCTGACTTGCTTTGACTCCGGAGACAAAACAAGTGGATGTCTACTGGTGGAGGAACGATTTGTGCTAAAAAACCGTATTTATCAAAAATGTGCTTGTTTTACTGTCCATTCCGTAGCCATTTAAAAAATTTATTTGAAAAAGCACAGTACTTTTTTTCTTTAGTGGTAAGTCTTAGGAAATAAAACAAGTGGACAAGTTTCAGGTTGCAGCCAGAGCACATACTGTGCAGAGTGCCTGAGAATTCACAGTAGGATTTCCTCTAGATCTTTTAACTATGTAAAGATCCTGGACGTGAGGGAATAGGCTTTCCAGTGCTAGAGTGGCATTTGAGATTCCCAAAAGCCAAGTCTATGGAGATGGCAGTATTCCACAATTAAAAGAGAAAGATGTATATTTTAATATGGTGCCTGTTTTTTTTTTCCTTTCTTCCCTTCCACACACACTTTCTACCCTTTGCCCCTCCTCTTCCCCCCTTTTTAGTGCCAGCCATAGTGGCACCTTACTTCCAGCCAAGAGGTGGGCAGGCAAACAGGCAGCTGTCTCCAGAGCTGATAGCAAACTTGTTCAGTAGAATCCATCGGCATGCATAGGAGTGGCATGATTGGCATGTTCCACCCTCAAGACTACCAAGCACATCATCTCTGCAGCAAGCTCAGCCTCCGAGCCTAGGAACGTATGTATCCGTTCCCAAGCTCAGGCCCCTCCCGGGGCAGCTTAGGAGATACCACTATACTACAGGGCCTGCCAGGTAGTATTCTTCTTCTTTCTTTTCCATCCACAAACCCCATGTTCTTGTAAAACGTGTTTGAAGAGGCATTGCAACATATAGTACATGCTAGGCTTAACATAGGCTTTCCCAGTTTGTGTTTCTACTCTAACTCTATTAGCATTAAGATAAGGTTTATTGTAAAATGTCTATAATTTTTTATTTAATCAGGAGTGCAGACTATACTAAAATAAGTACATTTTAAAAAACTGTCTAACTTTTTGTGTGTGTGTGCTTTCTGTCAGGTTTACTTCATGTATTGCCTTTTTTAACATCCTCAACGAGTTGAATGACTATGCAGGACAGCGAGAAGTAGTTGCAGAAGAAATGGGACACAGAGTGTATGGAGAATTGATGAGATATTCTCACGATCTGAAAACTGAGAGAAAAATGGTAATTTCTGTGGTTTTTAAATTTAAAAATAGCATATCAAAATGTATATCTTAATGAACTGATGTATTTGTTTACCCATTTGGATGAACATGGCAATACATAGATTTTGTGATACATTTATAAAACACATTTAAGGTTTTTCTATAGTATATAATGTTGTATACTATAATACAGTTATTAAACCTAAAAATTAACATGGGAAGACAGTGTTTGCTAGTAACCTTTTTTTTGCCAGTGTACCACAGTATCTGTGTTACACTTCTTGCATGTTAAGTAATGTCTTCCAAAGAGTATGGGTAGCTTGTGGAAGATACTGCACATTATAGGCTGTCAACTAGAGCAGGGACTAATTAATGGTAATAATACTAAAAATGTAGGCAAATTTAATTTATTTGTGGTGTTTTTAGCATCTTCAGGAAGGGCGAAAGGCTCAGCAGTATCTGGACATGTGCTGGAAACAGATGGATAATGTGAGTTTGTGTTTGGATTTTATTCCTATTGAACTTAAATAACATATACTGGCTGTAAGTGGAATTGTTTTCATCTGTCTTGCTTAGATTTAATACTTAGGTGTATTGCTGAATGTAGAAATAATTTAATAACATAATACAGTTCAATGTATTTATATTCCCTGATTAAGAAAATCTCCTGTAAACAGTTTCTGTGTTTATGTTTGATAGAAGCCTTGGCTTTTATCCAGCATAACCAGCATGAAGGAATCTGGTTTTAGCATGGGTACAGACTTCTGTTGCTTCTCCTTGGGCTCTAAAAATGATAGTTTATTTACATGAAGATGAAATCTTAAGTCACTGAATTTGACTTGAGCTTGAGGGCTTGTTCCAAGGTATATTCAAGAATACCACTATAGACTGTTGTATTTTTGGGAGATGGAATTACTGTTTAACAGATAAATGCAGGAAGTAAATGTCTCTAGGACAGACTATAAGCTTCTTTTTCTTGAAACAAATGCTTTTAAAGATAAGAAAATATAAAATTCAACCAAGTCTGTTCAAGATGTATTCTGATATTCTAGTTGTCTGTCTTAAAAAATTATTATACCTTTGATTCAGATTATTGTGAAGCAGTACTGGAGAAGTGAATTTCTGTTTTGTTGTTGTGGTCCCAGATGAGCAGGGTCTTGCTTCCCTAGCATGTCAAAGAGTTTAATTAATCATCAGAGGATCAGAATAGAAGCATATGTGGTAGTTCTAGATGTTGTCTCTTCACCAATTCAGCTCAAACAGTACAGTGTCTTATATTTACCTGAGTGAAAGTCAGTCTTTTAAATACATTTAGATGCCTTTAAGGGGCACACTAACCTCAGTTGCCTGGCTTTGCTGTGAACAGGAGCTCAGAGTCTCAGTTGCAGTTTCTCTCTAGAGATGTGAACTTCTGCGACAATTTTTCCTACAGCAGTTGTCTTGACAACAGCTGCGTATAGAGAACATCAAGTATATTGAATACTGTTGTCTGTGCTACCTACAGCTTTGCCACTTGACATGAATACTGATGATGATTGTACTGTAGATACGTCCTTCAGGCTGCCTTCAAAATAATTCAGTTGACCTAGTTGCTGTGCTAACAGTGTGATCCTTTAAAGGGACTTAGTGAATTTAAGATACTTAAATGGAAGCTTTGATATTTAGAATTCAGAATTAATGTGCAAAACCAAATGGGAATAGTGGCTGTTGAAGCAGTAAGTTTGTGCCTTTTGTAGAGCAAAAAGAAATTTGAGAGAGAATGCAGAGAGGCAGAGAAGGCACAGCAAAGCTATGAACGACTGGACAATGACACTAATGCGACAAAGGCTGATGTTGAGAAGGTAAGGGTGTGGTGGCTTTTCTTTACTTAATTATCAATTGTATTTCATTTACATGTTAATCATCAGTACTGAAACAATATTCATTGAATGTGTAACATTGTGTATAAAATGTGCTTATTTGTTATGTGCGAAATCATAGTTCCAGTGACATGTAAGACAGCACATGAAAGGAGTGTGTTTCAGAATCAGAATGGTTTGGGTTGGAATGGACCTTCAAGACTCCCCTGCCATGGGCAGGGACAGCTTTCACTAGACCAGGTTGCTCAAAGCCCCATCCAGCCTGGCCTTGAACACTGCCAGGGATGGGGCATCCACAGCTCCTCTGGGCAACCTGTTCCAGTGCCTCACCAACCTCATAGTGAAGAATTTTTTCCTAATGTCAAATCTAAACCTGCCCTCTATGAGTTTAAAATCATTCCCCCTTGTGCAATAACTACCTGCCCCTGTGAAAAGTCCCTCTCCAGCTCTCTTGTAGACACTCTTTAGGTACTGGAAGGGACTCTGAGGTATCCCTAAAGCCTTTGCTTCTCTAGGCTGAAAATCTCCAAATCTCAGCCTGGCTTTATAAGAGAGATGCTCCAGCCCTCTGATGATCTCTGTGTCCTCCTTTGGACTCCTCCCAGCAGGTTCATTTCCTTCCTGTGCTGAGGGCACTCCAGGTGCGGTCTCAGGAGGGCTGAGCAGAGGGGCAGAGGCAGCTCCCTTGACCTGCTGGCCATGATGCTTTTGGTGGAGCCCAGGAAAGGGCTGGCTTTGTGGGCTGTGAGTGCTCGTTGCAAGGGCCCCCAAGTCCTTCTCCTCAGGGCTGCTCTCTACGCATTCTCTCCCAGCCTGTTAGTGCTTGGGATCAATCCAACTCACCTACAGGACCTGGCACTTAGCCTTGTTTAAGTTCATGAGAGTCCCTCTGGGTGACTGTGCTGTCTTCCTTTAACTGGCAGCTGTCTGCTGTTTGGTACCTTGTGGTTTATAGGATCAGTCACTTCTGTGGGTTTTAGGATACACATTTAAGCAATCTGGCTAAGGGAGCTACAGTCATCATTGTGTATAACAAATGAGGTTTTGGAGTGTCAGTATATGTCAATTCTCACATTCTTTATATTTCAGTTATAAGGATGTTGGTTTTGATGACTTGTGACTACTGTTCCTGCACAGTTGATAAAATAAAATAATGCTGTGTGTCATTGAAAAGTACAAGACTTGTTTAACCTGGTAACACTTTCCTACTAGGCTAAGCAACAGTTAAACCTGCGCACACACATGGCTGATGAAAACAAAAATGAATATGCTGCACAACTACAGAATTTTAATGGGGAACAGCACAAACACTACTACATTGTCATTCCTCAGATTTACAAGGTAAAAGAATTCACAGATAAAGTATGTCTGATCCTTTTCTAAAGAAGTAGACTTTAAAATTAACAACTCTGTTTTTTTTGGATGTTGGTGGATCATTTTATCAAGAGATTACCATAATCTTGAGGCAACTTGTGTTTTTTCATGAGACTACTTACCATGCTAATGCTTAGATTTCTAACAAAAATGCTTGGTTGCATTTTCTCTAAGATTTTATACTCTGTAGACTCTGTTTAAATATTTCTGAAAGGGTCTGGCAAAATAAACACTTGAGACGTCTGGGTGGCAGAAGACATTTAAAGCAATCATTCTGATAAGAGTTGATCAGTAGTTCTCAGGATCCTTGCGTGTGTGTGTGAATGCTCTGCCTGTGCTGAGGTGAAGGACAGCCCAGAGCTGATGGTGGCTGTGGTTTCATGGCTCTCATGCATGGGTGAAAAAGGCTGCATTGGAGGCAGAAGTTCCAGCACCCTCCCAGCCCCCAATTAGTCCTTGCTCTGTCAGTGTTACCAGCAATCCACAAATCTCTCTAAACCAAGTAAAAAAGTTAAAGATCAGTACTTTGCATCTAAAGTGGGGATTTCTTGAGATGCTTTATGTAACTAATAAGATTTTTTTTTTTACATTCTTTCAAAAACATGGATTTTGCAAAACTGGAAAATGAGTTTCAAATAGTTGGGGGCATCAGGTGAGGAGGGTTCAGAAGTGTGTTGGCATGTACCTTCAGCCATTTGGGAAATTTGGGTGGGAACTGATACTGAGACAGGGAGTGAGGAAATGGAAGGTGAAACACTGGGTTTATTTGAAGGTATTCAACTTAAATATGCTTGATATTTTCCAGCAGCACAGGTCAGGTAATATTTTGTTTTAAAAATCCTTACTAGAAGGTATAGGATTCACAGGAGAAAATACCTTGGCTTATTGAAGAATTTTTTAATATTTTAACTGTTAAGCAGCACCACAGTAGGTCTGACTTGACTTCACACACTGATCCAGGAACTGCAGTCAGCTCCCAGGAGGAACAGGTTGATCATCTTTGTAGCTTGCACCAGACTTTGCTTTACTGCCCTTATTTCTCCAGGGCTAAGATCCATTATCATTGTAAGATATTACTCATATTTTTGAACTCTGCAGTAAGAGCAGAAAGGCCTAGCCCTGTTTTCTCTTGGGACTACACTTTTATTACTTCATTGCAAGTATTTGGTGACATTCTATGGGAAAACCTTGGAGAAGGTTTTAGCACGTCTAGGTGGTTGTTTTGTCTTGGAGATGCAAAATTGAGTATTGTTTGAGATGTTTGCCTCAGTGTAGATAGAGGAAAGATTCACATTCTTATCCAGTTTTTGACAACCTATTGGTATATGTTTTACTGATTTTTGGTTTTGTTTGGGGTGTTTTCCACATTCAGGTGAAAAGCCCAGAGGTGTTATATCTTAACAGTTATTCTCTTGAATTTATTCTGTTCTGTTCCAGTAAGCTTTGATTGCCAATCTTATGTAATGGTATTCTTCTCTTTATTTTCTTGCACACTGCTAAAGGAAATGGTTTGTATTTCAAATCAGAGTGTCTAAACTGCAGATAATTTAAATTTTTCTTATTTTTCCTATATTTTAAATAATTGGTTTTTCTTGGAAGGTATAATAATAAAAGCAACATGGATATATTTATCACCAGACAGGAATTACTTAGAACTAGAAGGAGAGAGTGAGGAGATGTAGAAATCAGTAAAATTTCTTCAGTGTGGTTCTCATTTTTGCATAAAACAAATACTTGAAATAGTTGTCTGGGAACACTGTACATGTGTTTTATAAAAGAAAAAGGAAAAGAAAGTCCTATCCATTACATGATTTTTAGAAATTAAAGAGCATGAAGTCTTCATAATTATTGTACTGGGCATCCTAAGACTGTCTGAAAGGACTTCTAAGTTCTGGTTTTTAAAGCAAATAAAAATACTAGGAAAGCATAGAAATTGTATCCCATACTGTGGTGACCACAGTAACTGCATATGTCAGGATCGAGGAGGAAAAAAATCAGCAAATGAAAGCTTTATTTTATCTTTGCACTTGCAGCAACTTCAAGAAATGGATGAAAGAAGGACTATCAAACTTAGTGAATGTTACAAAGGCTTTGCTGACTCTGAGCGCAAGGTTATTCCAATTATCTCAAAATGCTTAGAAGGGATGATCCTTGCAGCAAAATCAGTTGATGAACATAGAGTAAGTAGAACTGAGTAACTTTTTAAGTGTGTGTGAGCAACTGAACTGTTACAGAAGCTATGGAGAGGGAAAAAACTGAGTTACCCTGTACAGTTATCTTTCTGTTGTCAAATATTTGCTTCAAAAGGGTTGTGACTTCGATTTCAGCAGAAGGAACCACTTCTGCTTCTGTTGTGTGCTCTCTTTCTGCTTTATTGATTTAGTGTAATCTGAATATCTCTGACCCATTCTCATTGGGTGTGATTTTGGACACATTGTTTTGGTTATTCTGAAATACCCTGCAATACCATGGTCAGTATTTTCCCCTGCATGTGACATTAAAGCATATAAAGGGTGTTCAGTTAACAAAGTATTCATTCTGTGTCCTGCTTGTCTGCAGCAGGCTCTGTCCTATTTTATCTTACTACATCTAGTTTCTTAGTTCTGTCTTCATTTCAGTGCCAATGTTGTAAGATTAAAAGGTGAAAAATAGTTTGGCCCTGTTTTAAATTTGTGGTAACCCTTGGGAAGTATTTTCTGGAATATTCTGAATAGCAGAGTATGCTTTGCTGTACACTTATGAACACTGCTGAGATAAAAGAATGTTGTCTTCACTTGCTCTATCCAAAAGTGTGTGTTTTGAGTTCACTCTTCCTTTCTGTGCATCTCTGCAATTAAATGGAAAATTTGTCTCCATTTTTCCTCTCCGGTTCTTGATGGGCTTGCTTTTTAAACTCCTTAATGTCCTGTGTTTAGGACTCTCAACTAGTGATAGACTGCTTCAAATCTGGTTTTGAGCCTCCTGGAGATTTTCCATTTGAAGACTACAGTCAGAATATTTACAGAACTATCTCTGATGGAACCATCAGTACACCAAAGCAAGAGGGAATGAGAATTGATACAAAAACTACAGTCGGCAAGGCTAAAGGAAAGCTGTGGCTATTTGGAAAGAAACCAAAGGTAACAATTAAGAAATTACTATGTGGAAAATTAAAATTTGAACATTGAGAGTGCATGGAAGCAGCAATTAATATAGTTTTAAAAAATTTTCCCCTTGCCTGCCCTTGTCTTTTAAAGTATGTGTAAGGAGATCAGAAGATTTGAGTAGGTTTCAGTACTTACCATGTTAAAAATCAAGTTGTCACTGGGGAAGTTTTTCTTCTAGTAATTTGTGTCTGGAAGCATTTTAAATAGTTATTTGATAAAAGTAGCTTCCTGTTATTGTAGTATTTCTAAGATTCTGTAAAGACTTTCTGTAGTTGCATAGGAAAGGTATTAATTGTGAATGTAAAAATAAGGAGAGGGGGGAGTATGCTTTGGAATTGAGCAGACTTCAGATCTGTCTGTTATGGCACAAAAAGCAATCCCCTTCTAAATGTCACATTTATATGTAGCAATGCTACATAGAATTTTTATTACATCTGTTGCAAGTTTTGAAAGCTCCTGAGGTTTCTCTGAAAACATGAAAGTTTGTAATTGGTCACTGTGTAAAACATACTGTGGAAGCTCCATAAAGGTAAATGTCCTAGAAGAAATAGTACTAGGAAATAGGTAAAAATATTCCAATGCTCAAGAAAAAAATGAAAGCATTGAAATTACTACTTTGTTTTCTTATGAATTAACAATCAACACTCTCTGTGCAAGATGCCTTTGTGGATCAACAGAAGGTTGTCAGTACATGCATTAGCTATATAAATGAATGGAGCATGTACATATTTAAATTTATTTATTTAATATTGGAGCTTATCAGTGAGCTGTTTTAATGATTCCCACAATTTTTTGTGAGGTTATTTTAATGCTCCAAGCCAGTTTTGGTCATTTATTACAGGAAACTATTCTTAGGGCTTCTTAATGGTAGAATTTATTTTCCAGTTGATAGTGTTCTGAGAAAGTAGGTCTTTACAGAAAGGAAGGATACAGCTGATACTTTATTCCATCCTCAGTATATTATGTAACTCCAGCTGTGTGTTAAAACTGGTTGTTTACTTCTCATGCAATATAATGAATGATTCATAGCAGTTCACATGCATTGATACATGGGCATAAATATTGCATTTGTCTGCAGAGGTGGGTGAGATTTGGCCTGTTCTGAAATTAGATGACAGTTGCCCGTTTGACCACAAGACATCTTTCTGAGAGTTTGGAGAGTTATGTAAATATATACTGGTTTCAGCCTGGACCTTGACATTTGCTGTAGTTACAAGAAATCCCTTAGTGGGATGACAGCTGAAATAAGCTGACAAGACTTGCCCTACTCCTTCTTTTCCCCAGTTCACTCACTGTGTGTAGCATTCAGGGAGTCAGCCTTACTGTTTTCTCTATGGCACAGGTGTGCCATATGTGTGTACATACTACATGCATCTCTTCCCTAAGGACCTGGATGAAATGAAAGATTTTGTCCCTGATTTTCACCTGTTTTTGGGGAGTATGAAGGAGTGCTCTACAAAAGAGCTGCTGGAAGCAAAATATTTACTGAAAGATACAAATTTAATTCCAAATACTATTCACAGGTTTTAAAATACATTCTTAAATTATCTATTGTAGAATCAGCTGGTTTCCTACAGCTGGGGTATTCATGGGGGTCTTTGGACCTTCATTTAGCTGAAACTATGGCTGGTCTTGACTTCCAGGTATTCCTTTACCTATTTTTAATGTGGTCAAAGACAAAAGCTTTTGTAAAGGGAATGAGTTGTGCAGCAGTGGAAATAGAGGAAAATTGAACTGGGAAAGAATAGCAGAGGTATAAGAGACAAAAAATGAGAGAAGCAATTTGAAAAAAGGGGAGGATGTTATTGACATGATATTAAGAATGCCATGCAGCCATTGTGTCAGTCCAGCTTGAGGGCAGAGTTTGAGAATACTTTTTGTTTTAGTCATTCTCGATAAATGTACCAAATATTTCTGGTTTGGCTAACCCGGTAGGGTGCTTCAATATATAGGAGGAAGTAGTGAGCAGGAATGCTTGAGCTTCCAGGATGATTGTAACGAAACTGGCAATAGCAGAGCTGTTTTAAGAAAAGAGACAGGGAGCTTTGGGATCTTGTTAGGATCTTGTGCCAGTGTTGGGTCTAAAGCTTCCTTCCTTCTCTGCAGCAACCCATAACGCTGAAGATTAATTCATGACAGAAACCTTTTAAACCCAATACAGTTATATTATAAATGTGTCTGGAACGTTACAACCTGTTTCTGTGTTGGATGGAAATTTTATTTTTGTAAGACAGAATTTTCATTTTAAAATCACTTTGAACATTTGGCTTATTTATTGCTTTCTTTATTTCCACATTAGCCACAATCCCCACCCCTAACCCCTACTAGTTTATACACATCCAGTACTCCTAATGGGTCCCAGTATCCCATATTCTCCATTGAACCAGTGCATTATTGCATGAGTGACATAAAAACAGGGAAGCCCAGAATTCCTTCTTTCAGAAGCCTCAAAAGAGGGGTAAGTTTGATAACAAGTTGAAATGCATGATGGGCTATGAGCAGTGTGTTTGTGATGTGGCTTTTCTAATGCTCTTCACCCTCATTATAAGGCTTACTTAGTTAAAAGTAACACTTCAGCCATAAGGTCACTTTTAGCATACTTTGTTTCATACTATTCAGAAGTTACCAAGAGATGAAAAAGAAATTAAAATAGAAATATTCTTTATCACATTTGAAATGCTCATGCCTAAAAAAAGGTGTTATAAAGAGGGTGCTCAGCATGTGTTTGATACCTTTTTTCATTGTTGTTCACATTCACAAATGTTTTCCTACCATCATGTAACATATTTTTTCAGTAATTATTCATTGGATATACAGTTACCACAAAAATCATCTGACAGGTCCGATGTCTTATTTGCTGACTTTGAAAATAGTAGAATTGATTACGAGGCACTGAACTAAGAAGGGAGAATTTAATTCCTTTTGTACATCAAAAGCTATAGCTTATGGTGATGGCAGATTTTGAAATACTGATTTAAAAAAAAAAACATTACAGCATTAATGTGTTTTCTGATTAATTAGTTGCTCTTGTTTGTCCTAGTTTCTTTCGGGTGAAATTCTTGAAAAAATTACTACCAAATGCCACAGAGACTTATCAATTAATTTACTAATACAGTGGCATATTCTGCAAATAGAATTTGTCTGGAAGCCAGTAGAAGAGAAATATGAAGTGGTTTCCTAGCAACATTTATGGTGCTAGTGATAAATGTACTGGCACTTTCCTGTTATGTCAGAAAAGCACAGCTGCCCAGTTTATGTTGTTTAGTGGTGTTTATTCATCCAAATAAAAAGGTATTTGGATGCATTTGGTTGTATATAATTAATAATTTTTTGGTATTTCAAGACAATATGGACTTGCTATCTCATGTGCAACAAGAATGGTTGCCTGTTGTTGACATAATGTGGAGATCGAGGTACAGCAATGCTCTGTTGCACTAAAGTTAGGATTTAGAGGCTCCCTTGTTGTCATTGTGAAGCAGAGTGAGTTACAGTTAAAACTTACTTTAAGTCATGTTGTGGCATCTAATTTCAGGCCCCCAGATACCTTGGAAAGAACCTTTCTAGCGCTGCCATTTTTTAGAAGATACTTGTGTTCCTCTAAGTCTGTATGGAGGGCAGTGTCTCCTTTCCCTTCTGAGTCATTAGATCATCCTTTGGTCTGGTTGTGAAAGTAATGCCTCCTCTTTAGTACTCACTGAGGAGCTGCCTGGATTAGGTAGTTGGTGGAATGGCACAGGCCTTGATTACACTTTAGTTTTGTTATCACTTAAAGTATCGACTCCTGCTTTACAAATCATCACCTTGTACTACCGGTAGTTCTAGAACCTCTTTGGAAGGGAAACATCTAACCATCTAACTACTACAGAGTGCCCATGAAAATGAAACCAGATCTTTATTGATTTTAAATACATTCTTCATGTTGTAAAATTGAATTAATAAGTTCTTTAAATCATTTATATTTAGTAATTCTTCAACATTAGGAAGCATCACTAGGGTCCTACAGATCTAGACTCACTCCAATATGCCATAATATTAAAGACTTCATCCCTGTAAAATCTTCAAGAATGAGCATTTAATTTATATATATTCTGAATTTCCATTCAAGCATTTTAACAGACACCACATTGTTGCATATTTTTAAAGTCTTTTGAACTTAAATGTAAAATGGACTAGTAATAGATTTTTTTTTTTAAATCTCATTGATCAGTCTTATCTTTATAATTTACGATTATTAAATGCTTAATAGTATGTGATGCTGTTTCCCATGTGTTTTGTCCCTGGAAAATTATTTCCAAGTGGTACTGAGATGCAGAAATACTAAACCATAAAATCATAGAGAGGTTTGGTTTGGAAGGGACCTCAAAGATCATGTTGTTCCAATCCCCTGCCATGGGCAGGGACCCCTTCCACTAGACCAGGCTGCTCAGAGCCCCATCCAACCTGGCCTTGAACCTACCAGGGATGAGGCATCCACAGCTGCTCTGAGCAACCTTTTCCAGTGCCTCACCACCCTCTGAATATAGAATTTCTTCCTAACATCAAATCAAATCTATCATCTTTCAGTTAGAAAATGTTCCCCTTTGTCCTATGACCATCTGCCCATGTAAAATGGTACTCACTTTGCTTCTGCTGAGCTTTATCTGTGAGTTGGCATTGATCAGCCAGTGAAGCATCCTGGTCATTTTGTTTAACAGGCCCTGTACAAGATCTCAGTCAAGGTGCTGGAGATCACAGACCTAGTGTCCCTCCACTCTGTGCTTCATGAAGTTCATTTTCCTGTCATTTTCCAGAGCAAGAGCAGCAAACAGTAGCTGTAGAGTAGAAAGAAGGTGTAAGCCAGTGTCAGTGCTGCTGGTACCTGCTGCTGCTTCTCCTTTGAAATCTTATCAATTCCAGACAGTGTTAGTGCTTATGAGAGGTCTGTGCTTGATGCCATTTGGTACATGAAATATCTGCATTGTCAGCAGTGATCTGTAAACCTTAACACAGTTTTATTGGAAGACTTTTTGAAGGGAACAGAAAGTTTGTCATTTTGCATCTCTGGACTTTGAGATTCCTACCAGAGTATTATTTGTGAAGGTGCTTTACTTCCCTCATTGCTAGAAATTCTAATGTCATGTACAATGCCCCAAGCAGCAGCCTTAAAAATTGCTCAGGGTCAAAAGTGAAGTTGAGATATTTGTCTTCTAAGTCGCTTAGTGTTTCTCTGGAAGGGGTTGTCCAAATCATTAAAAGCATGGTAGAGCTTCAAAATGCTGTGAATGTTAAAGCCAAGATTCAGCTCCTGGCACCCATATTTTATTTGCTTCTTCTAAGGATAAAGTCTTTACTCTTTAAATGTCTTTGTTTTTATCTGGATTAAAACAATTTTAGATACCAACAATGACCCATATGCTGTTTTCAGAAAGTAAAACTAATTACTTCTGGACTTGAAAAATATCTTTGTTTATTCTAGATCTGCTGTGATGATAAACTAAATGCATTGCAAAAACTACATTTATAAGCTCGATTGCAGTGGATTTTGAACTATCATTAATAATTTTTTTGTATATGGCTGATCAGTCCATCATCATCAAATTCTGCTATTTTGTGTAATGTTGGCTGTGTGTGTCATTCTTTTCCTGCAACAGAAGGCCCAGCCCTTTATTCAATACACTAAAATTCAAAAGTAGTTTAATGAAGTTGTGTGTTAAAATTTTGTAAGTTAAAAGTACCCATTATCACCTAGTATTTTTTTAATCAGTAATTCTTAAAGCAATTATTTTCTTGTGCTTATGTAAAATGTATTTTTTATAAATGAAAACATCAGTTCTTAAGTGATATTTTACAAATACATTTTTAGGCATTAGTCACTCTTGTAACTGGTCATTGCATGTAAATAATTTCCCGTTTCTTTCTGTTTTCAAATGAACTGTGCAGTGGTCGGTGAAGATGGTAAGCCCGTGTGCTGATCTGTCTGCTGTACTTCTGCTAAGATAGCATGAAAATAATCTTCTGAGAGTGTTTCCATATCATAACTGCTTTAAGTCAGGTGCTGAAATACATCTTCAGATTTTCCACTCATATGCACAGTCTTCTTAATCATCCATGCTTAATGTAAGGCAATTCGACTTGTGATCTGGCTGCAACTAATTCTGCAGTGTTGGACTTTTAGAGTTGACCGGTATTCACAAGTTGGTCATGATGGAAATACTTGGTGATTTTTCTTTGTTAGGAAAATTGTTTAAGCAGTATAAAATATGTATATGAAAAGATTATAAAAATTGTGTAAAGAAGAAATACTGAATACTACACTCCTTTGAATTTGGAAGAAAAATTTGCAGGGTGGGACCTTTATGCTTAGAAGTACAGGAAGCTATTACATTAAATAAAATCATGCCTTAATCAATATTGTATTGCAGGGTAAATCAGTAAAAATTCACAAAAAGACCTCTGATCTTCTGATGCATTTTTAGGATGCTCTGGTTGAAACCAACCTGTAAGGAAGAATGATAGAGAGGAGATGATTGTATTTTTGTTTCTTTGTAGTGTATGCCTCTTAACAGTCTTTTCTTGGGAGACTTTTTGAAGGGAATAGGAAGTTTGTTTATGTCATTTTTCATCTCTGGACTTTGAGACTATACACAGTGTGTATTCTTCTTCCTCCAGAAAGAAAACCCTTGTTTTATTTTGAAAACATCCTTGATTTTCGTTCTTTTATGATGTCTTGTATTCCCTTCTTAAAAAGTAATGAGATTGATTTTACAAGTGCAGAAAACTTGAGGGGATGAGATGATCCTAAGGGGGAGGGTGTTGGAAACTTGGCATCTGAGCCTAAGGCTTTTGTCAAAATCTGAACAGTCAAGTTTCTGTAAACTTTCTTCTTGACAAAAATGCTGGCTAGTTTGGTTTGCCTCCATGGAGGGTTACTGGAATGGCAAGTGGGTTTCTTGGGTTAAAACCAAGTTCCTTAGGCAAATGGGATCACAATAAAGCCCCCAAAAAACAACAAACCAAACCTCTGGTGAGTAAGACGTACCATATTTCCTTCTTAACACTGTCAGTGTCTGTCACCCTGAGGGGAAGAGTTTTCACAACAAACTTGCAAGATACATAAAAATCTCTTCCCATGCATTTCATACCCAGGCCCTTCTATCCTGTTTATTTTAATCTTGGCACAAGTTTGCAGTCAAGTTTGCAGGTTTAGTCCATAACAATAGGTGGTCTTAAATTGGCTGGTTTAAAGTCTGGGAAGTCTGAGAGTTTTTTCCATCCCTGAAGTTTTTTGGTTGTTGGTTTTTTGGGATTTTTTTTTTTTTCTGTAAAAAAGGTGACTGGGAATATTTGAGCTAGTTTTGAGTAAAATAAACAAATTTAGGTAATAATTTTGATATTACAAAGGTTTTTTCTGTGCTCTGTGAAACAGTTTTGCTTGAGGTAAAATCCATCAGAACTTTGTAAATTTTAGTATGTTTTCTAGGATTGCTAAAGTTCTGGAAGAGAACTCTAATAGTGCTTTGGAGGCAAAGATCCAAAAGACAGTATTTTTCTTTTGATACCATCCAAATGAACACAGAACACAGTCCAGAGAAAGAAACAATTTATATATATATATATAATTATTATATACACATCTTAGATTTTTGTTCTGACTCAAATTATTCTGTCCTTTCTTAATCTTCTTTAAGTGCAGTGGATGTAAGAGGAGGTATATGACTTCAGAAAAATAACGTCTAGAAATTTTGAGTTACCTCTGTAAGCCAACTGCTACAGAAGGCAGAAAGCACCTTGACCGAGTGACTACACTCTGGCAGCAAGAACATGCATTTATTCTGTGCAGTCTTTTGTAGAGCTGTCTGTCAAGTACAGTTTTTAAGAAGGTCCATCTGCTTCCAGTGAACACTGTCCATGTGTGGGTATGTCAGTTCAGCTGCCCAGACCTGTGCATGTGGTAGCTTGTTTCATAGTATTTCTGCTTGCAGGGCCCTGCACTAGAAGATTTCAGCCATCTCCCTCCAGAACAAAGACGCAAGAAACTGCAGCAGAGAATTGATGAACTTAACAGAGAGCTACAGAAGGAAACAGACCAAAAGTGAGTGCATTTTTGGGGGGTTCTGTTAGAATTCTCTCTCTGTTTTTTTTTTGATGTCCTCTACCGAAGCCAACAGCAGTCAAAAGCTAGGAGAGGCTATTAATAACCTTTTGAAGTTCATAGTTTGTTGTATTAGGTTCTGTTAATATTGCTTCCTTCTGCTTTACTGTAATACCCATTTTGATTCGAATACTGCATTGGGAGCATTGGCTCTAAAATGGTGTGTTAAAAGTTGAGCAAGATAGCTGCAATTTTGTGCTTTAAGAACAGAACATGACCAATATTTAGGAAATTGTATATTATAAATGGTATGGAAAACAGTACTGAGACTGGACAGGTAAGAGTCAACAGTCCTTGCGTGCCTGTGCACAACACAGGAAAGGAAAGGAAAGCAGAAGGCTAAGTGACAGAATGGGAGAAAGATTTAGGCATGGTATGAAGACCAGCAGTTCCTCGTTGCTGTGCTTGATACCTAATCACAGTTCAGGATCTCATACACATTATTTTAGCTTTAATGAATCAATACTGCTGTATTAATTATTGTAATGGTTTGTATGTTTTTAGAGATGCCCTCATCAAGATGAAGGATGTTTATGAAAAAAATCCACAGATGGGTGATCCAAGCAGTTTGCAACCAAAATTAACTGAGACTATGAGCAATATGGACCGTCTTCGGATGGAAATACACAAGAATGAGGTTAGATATTAAACCAGTTTCTTGAAAAATGTAAATGATTGGTACAATTTCACTTTGCCTTACAGATTTTAAACATAGCACCCAGCAAAACTACTTGATTGAAGAGTAGACATCCTGATAGAATTTTTTGTGGGGTGCTGTATTTTCAAGTATGTTCAACTAGCCACAATAAAGATGTACATTATTAAAGATATAAACTGTTCAGAAGAATATATTATTATTCACTTATTTGGAAATTCATGTGTAATTAAAGACTTTTTCCTTAGGCTAGTATGGAGCGTAGGCTAAGCATAAATGATAGATTCATGCTTTGTGTGAAGTATTTATGAGACTTGACATCTGACCGCAATCTCCGTGTGGCTGTGAGCTGTCTGCAGCTCAATGCATTTGTTTAATGTGCTGGTTTAGAATCAATTTTTCCTTGACACCAATATTTGCCTTTTTTCCCCAAGGCCTGGCTCTCTGAAGTTGAAGGTAAAGTAGCAGCCAGAAGCGACAGGCGGCACAGCAGCGACATCAACCACCTTGTCACCCAGGGCCGAGAGAGGTCACTGTTCTGTCTCTACTGCTTTAGATCCTGTGCTAGAGTCTGTACAGCTCTCGAGATTACAGGAGTGATGGGTGTTACTTATCCTCCCCGAGTGGATAAATTTCCTTTCCTTCTAAAGGAAAATCTTAACTGGTTCTGACTTCTAAAGATCTTTTCCTGCCATTCTGGTAACATAAAAATAGTCTAATTGAAACACCTGCTCATTAAATAGCAGTGCCTTTAAACCTGTCTTATTCCACTGCATAAGGCTCTCTAGTTTTCCACCTTCTGTGGAGACAGGTATGTCAAATTCATATTTGTTTATCAAGCAGAATTCAGTCTAAGCTTTTGCTAGAGTTTTTCCAGTAAGTCACCTGTGACAGTAATATTCCAAAACAATATCCATGACCTGCCCTTTCTGTGATGCACAGTTGTGAGTTTTGGAGCTAAGAACTCCTCAGAGTCCTCATACTCCCATCATTGCGTTGTAGCCCTGAAGGGAGTTACACAGATGATGCCAATCAGGAAGTTCGTGGCCCACCACAGCAACACGCTCATCCCAGTGAGTTTGATGATGAGTTTGAAGATGATGATCCATTACCAGCTATAGGACACTGCAAGGCAATATATCCGTTTGATGGTAAGGTTAACCAGGTGCACTGAGATTCTTCAACTGTAAGGCATGGATGATTTGTTATAAAGAAGACAGGTAAAATGATTTTAAGCAAATTGCATGTGTGAGTAACTAATTGCTTAAAAGATCAGTGAAGGTACTTTATAAACTACTTTTAATTCATGAGCAGTACTTGTGCTGTTTTAAGATAAATATTAGCACAACTATTGGAAAATATTCAGCTTTACAAATTGGGACTGGATTTTTTCCTAAGTCTGTTTGGCCATATGTTCTCTTGCACAGATTTTTCATGCTTCCTGTTTATATATAATTTGGAAACTATGCCTTGGGAAAAAGATGACTTGAAATTCTGTCTGAACAGTAAGACTTCCTTGCCTCTTGTTCTTCTCAGGTCATAATGAAGGCACCCTAGCAATGAAAGAAGGGGAAATTTTGTACATTATTGAGGAGGACAAAGGAGATGGGTGGACAAGAGCTCGAAGACATAATGGAGAGGAAGGCTATGTGCCAACATCATATATAGATGTAACGCTAGAGAAAAACAGCAAAGGTGCAGTAACCTATATCTAACAGTAAAACTGGCAGCTCTCAGTTGTACATTCCCCAGGGAAAATAGTGGAAAAATTGTAAGTTATACAGGCTCATGGAAAGAATTACAGAATCAGAAGTGAGCAATGATCTGTTGTTTGCATGGAGAGTTAGCTGTAGTTCTTTCAGAGATGATCACATTAAATTATGCATCTTACACTGGTCTGTAGTTTTGACCAATGTCTTCTGCTTTCCTGCTTTACAAAGCACTCAATCCAATTCATCTATTGTACTGAAAAAGACCAAGATTCCTGCTTGTTCTGTGGAATTCTTAGTTTTTATAGAGAACTGAAAAAATACTTAAGTTTTAAAGATCTCTAAGATTTACTGTTCCCACTTTTATGACTTAAACTGTATTCTTAAAACAGAGATCTTTTTCCTCTAATAAGTAACTGAACTCAGTTACTGAAAATTATTAATTTCCTTCCTTAACAAATACTTGGCAGCTTTCACTTCTTAAACAGGAAAATGTTTTCTGAAAGTTCAATAAAAATACTCAGGAAAAAAACATTATGATTAAGAAGGACAGAAAGTCCACTAACCTATCTCCTTCCTTTTCAGTACTTGTAATGTAGAATGTTCTGTATTGGACATGATGTCATTGTTTTAACTCTAGATACCTTGAACAAACAAAAAAAGATCACATGTAATGCTTGATGTCTTACTGGAAACTCTCTGCTCCTGATAAGGGAATGATTTGATAATCTGTGCCTGTAAACTAAGTCTTTGAATTGTATTGTGTTTAGTCTGAAGACAGTGTCTTAAATGTACAGTAGTTTTCCTCATTGTTAAATCACTGAGGATTGGAAACTGCATTGCACAACTTGATTATGGGGGAAAAAAAAGCTGATTTTGTATTTCTAATGAGAATTTGTGAAATTAAGTAGAAGGCTAATGTTTAGCCACTGAGAATGGCCTGTTAGAACTGAGCACGCTTCTCAGTCTTCTAAAGGCCTTCAGTAACTTTGTTCTTTTCTTTTTCCTCTTGGACTGCAGGTTCCTGAAGCGGGTTTCTGAGAAAATGGGCGAGATCTTGAAGGAGGTTACATGCAGCTGCTGGGGGGGTGGGGGTGGGGAGGGGAGGGGTACTAGACTGGGAGGCCCAAGGGACAAGCTAGTTGCATGAATGCATGCAGACATACATTTAGTAGTCACTAACATCTTAGCATCTCCATATATAGGTAAGGATGTATTACAAAATCTTCAATTTGTGCAGGAAAATAGAGTTCCATTACCAGAGTAACGGCTACTGCTCCTAAAATTGCTTTGTTTTCATTGTCCTAGGTTGTCCCAGGTGCACAAACTATATTTTAGCTTGTGCTACATTTTGATTTTTCTCAATGATGCTCATTTCCAACTCACTTTTATTGGCAGTCATTTAGAGCCCCATGTCAGTTATCAGTCTGCCTGTGCCACCTCCATGCTCGCCGTTAACCTCCTGCATGCCTAGGACAGTCAGGCATGTTCTGTGTAACACTTTGCCATCATTGCTCATCTTGTTTTGTAACAAATCATTGTCTTTAAATATCTTCAGCACTAGAGTTTCATCCCAGTATCCATGTATGCTGCTATAACAATACCACTGCAACCATCATTACATTCCAGATGTTTGGCATAACTGATAAGCGACTGTAAGGTATTTTGTTAATTTGGGGGAATAATGCATCTCAGCTCTAGCCTACAATGCAATCAAGAGAAACTCCTAGAACTGTGGTCCACCTTCAGCCCTTCAGTAACCTGTTGTGAGCACTGACAGCCTGGAGCACAACCAGAGGATTCACCACTGCAAGTTAATGACTGTTTCCAGAAGTCAACCACTTGCCATTCAACTGCTGCCTTAAACTAGAGTGCCTAAATCTGTTCTTTGCCAACACTACCACTTACAGTATCCCACAAAGGGCTTTGTGTCTTGGCTCTTTTTACAGTGCTGCAGCTGCTGAGGTAGCCACGGTAGGTGTTTTCTAGAGCTCTACTTTACTGGATACATGGTGCATCCATGAATTTTATACATTGAAACGTGTATCTCTTCATTTGACTTTAATATTTTTTTAAAAGATTTTTATGGGAACTGTCTTTTAGTTTTTCACTATGATGTTCCAATTTCAATTACTGCAGTGCTAGTCCATTTCCAGGTGATGCTTCATTGTATGGACCAGGTGACATTTGAGTGATACTTCGTAATGATCTTTGTGCACTTTTACTTGTAAACAATTGAAATTTGGATATGTTTATACGTGTAAATATAGTTGTCTGCAGTGCCCCTATTGCTTATGTTGTCTTGCCTCCCATTTGTGGTTCTATTAACAAATACATCATGTCTGATTGATTAGGGTGATAAGAATTAGACTAGAGATGTTGGGGGGAGGGACACTTACATCAACACAAGCTTGTCAACCCAGCCACCTGCTGTTTGGCAGTGTATTATGGAAGAATAATCAAAACATCGTTTTTCTGGGGTCTGAAGCAATATGTGGATGCAGCAGTGCTGGATTCTTTTTCATTTCAGTGTTATTAGGAACTGTACTACCAGTAAAACTGAATTTGAGTGACTTGTGTAGAGGTTTGTTCCTTTTGTTATGTATACCACTATTACACAGCTTGACCTAGTGTATTATGGGGCCTATTAAACTCTAAAGTTTAGATTTTTGGAGCTTGTATACAGGGTTATTTATATAATAATGTGACATTACTCAATACTGACAAAACTACTTAGGTAGTTTTTTGGGTTTGGGCTTTTTGGGGGAGTTGTTGGGATTGGGTTTTTTTCCTTTTTTTTTTTCTGGTTTTTTTTCCTTTTTAAAAATTTAGTACTTTTTTATTTTGGAGAAAACTCAGTGATCCTTGTGGGTCCCTTCCAACCCAGCTGATTCTGTGATTCTGTAATTCTGTGAAGAGGAAGAAATGTGATCTGTGTAGTTTCTGGTTAGGGGCCTGTGGTCTACCTGGCTAACAGCCTCAGAGGTCAGTAATAACACTTCCTGGTAAAAGACTAATGTTCTTTTCACACTACTGTTTGTTTTTCTGAAACCAGGATTTGCTTCCTTTGGAGGCAGGATGCTTTCAAGAGGGATAGTGCAACTTGTATGAGGGTTATTAAACATAGGAAAAAGCATTTGTACTTGCACAGCTTATAAATCACTTACTCTACAATTCTGAACGTGAGTTGTCTTAAAGAATCAGACATTTTCCAGTAATTTTTTAATCCTTTTTTGTGCACATGTTGATTTCCTAAATGTTAAATGCTTTGTTTAAAAATAGTGTTCTCTGTTGAGAATATTTTCATGGAATAAAAAAATCTTTTCATGGTCTATGTAATTAGCTTCCCCATTTGTCTTCTGTTAATATTGACATGTCAGCTCTGTAAAGTGTTGTTCTGGAGGTAAAAACCTCTGCTGTGATCATAGCTAGGAGGAACAGACCTGGTGATGATTCTGCTGTCATCCTGCTCCAATATTCCAGTGCTCTAAGTAACATCTCATTCCAGAAACAGGCTTACTGCCAACAAGCACATGCAGCTCTGACTTAAATATTTGTACAACATCTCAGGACAACCCTTTGTCACCAGTTCTGTAGATAACAAAGTGGGATTTGCTGCTAAGACTCTTCGTATAACGAACTGTGTGCATGCTGATTTCCTGTAAAAAAGTGGTAACACCTTATGCTTTTTCTTCATCCAAGGAAAAAGTACTTACCAAAGTGATTCACTTCAGTAAATGAAGCAAGTTTAATACATACATACACCCACATTTACTCATGTCTGAAAGCATTTTAATTATCTGGATTGTTTGTTCTTGCCATTTCCTCATTCATTCTTGGCAACATAGCTGTTGTGCAGGCCCCAGCGAAAGCTGAAGTACTACAGAGGCTGTCTGTAAAAAAAAGGGGAAGTTGTCCCAACACACACACAGACTGCTCTCATAGGCACAGGGAAGTCTGAGCCTTCTGATTACAGATACAGGATCATTTCTGCAACTTGCAGTGTTAATGTGATTTGTAAATATGCAAATTATTTTCCATAAAGATACACTTCACAATTCTATCTACAGTGGTTTTTATATTCATCAAAGGAGTACTATACAACAAATTTTCTGCCATGTCAGATAATTAATCTATCATTTTATTTACACTATTTGCTTCATCTTAAGATGCCAATGCCCTTGCTCCTTGGCATCATTAAAACATTGCAACTTTGGGGAAATAAAGGGAAAACCTAACTGTTTAGAGGGATCGGTAGATGACTTGGTGACACAGTAAATAAATAATTTGTTTTGAAATCAGTAGTTTTAAAACAAGTGTGCATTGTGCAGTTAAAAGTTCTAAACATCTTGTGAAATGCAAGAAGTTTGTGCAGTATCAAATTGCCAAAAGAATGCTAAGGTTCTTTCAAGTATATCACTTAAATAGTGTTTCCAGAGTCTTATATACTTAATTGTTCCACCAGCTTCACTGGAGGAGGTTCCAGTTTTCGGGAAAGTGCAGTTAAGATCCGGCTGAATTTCTCATATCTTTCACTTTGATTAACTTGTGCTCCTTTGCTGCCCCAGAGCAATCTCATTTGAAATTCTGTCTTGAAGATTTCACTCAGCTCTTCATCTGGCTGGAAACCTAGCAGGTAAAAAGAATCCCACAGTATCACCACCAGGCAAATTTTTTTACTCTGTAGAAATGGCTTTTAAACTGTCTTCTCTCCAAATAAGCTGTAGTGCACTGGGTTCTGTTTGCACAATGACTTTAACAAGCTCCTAAAACAGTGAAAAAACCTTTCCACCTTTGACATTCTAGTAACACTAATGGCTGTAAGGACACTGGGATAGGCTAGCCTTGCTCAATTCCAATGTCTAGAACTGTCAGTGTAGGCAGACCTTAAATATAATTACTGATGTATACATGCTGCCTGCAGAAATTACTGTAAGTCTCCCCACTCCCTTAACTTTGCCCCTGCAAGTTTGAACAATAAAGTCACATTGTTAACATGCTGCTGCTTTCTGCCATAAGTGGTCACAATCTCAGTGCTGAAACTTGCACTCCTGTAAAGACTCAGGGTGGTTTTTTAATTGTAATAATCAGAGTAGGAATTTTATATTGTACAGAAGACAGGAAGTTATCCTCAGTCTGTACTGGACTTCTGTTCATTTGCCAGAAGGGTCAGCATATTGAGTCATGAGAACTTAGAGTATGTTTAGCAAAAATGCTTGCTGGAGAGCTGTAGTGATGAGTAATTTACTGTCTGCTTTTAAACAATATTAATGTTGTCCTCAGACTGAATTTCCCGCAGGACATTTACTGCTCTCTCAGCTCCTGCCAAAGAGAGAAGACTTTCTCTCTCTGACCTCCAGGGGCCCGTGGGCAGGCACCCAGCCCCAGGTGCTGTGGCAGTGCAGCAGTCTCTCCTACCTTGCAGCAGCTGCTCTGCCGTCAGGCGGAAGGTCTCGGCGTGCTGGGCGATCAGGCGAGCTGTGCCCAAGTGCCTGAGCATTATTTCACCGCTTTGGTCGCTGCTTTCCCACAGCTCCATGCCTTCAAAAACAACAGCTTGGCGCTCCATCAAGGTAACAAGAGGCATCAGCAGTGGTACTGTTATGTTGTTCTGCGGAGCACTGATCGTTTCTGGAATAGAGTAATGATCATACATCTCATATCAGCAGACATTATTGTTAATTGAAGAAGGTATTATAACTGCAGTGTCCTTTTTTAAGTTGGAAACTGCCATTTGTCTTCCATCTTTCAAATGGAGGACAAATAGCCTTCAAAAACCTTCCCTTAAATATACCTGTTATACCAAGTTCCAGTGAACTGGGTGGGGAAGAAGACCAGCATCAGTTGGTGTTGGAAATCTTCATTTGCTAGAGGGCAAAGTCCTGCTGAATTACTAGACAGTGGCACAGATTTTAAACATTTTCAAAACTGGTCATTCTAATAAAAAGTATCCAAGTGGCTAAAAAGTTTTCACTGTCTACCTGTTCTCTTGGAGAAATGTTCTGAGAAATTATTTTCTCTGCTTTGTGTCTCTCTAGAAACTAGAGCTACAGTGAATCTGGCACAGGGGCACCTAATCTGACCAGGATTAGCTAACCCATTCTTTTTATTTGATGATTGGTCCTCTGATCTAACAGACAAAGCAAATAAGAAGCAAAATCTGCCAGAGGAGAGACTTTTTTTCCCCCCATTTTTTTGGCAAGATGTTGCAATGTGTCAGTTTCTGCTCAACACAGAGGAAGTAGGGATGTGGGAAGAATGTTATATTCTGCAGGGATACAGGCAACACAAACACAGACTGATATTTGGCTGGCAGACTCTCTGCTTCTGTTCATAATCATATGGCATTATACAAGTTTCCATAATTTTAAGGTACAATGCACAGCTATGGAAAGAGCAGCTGCCTCATCTCCCCCCACAGGAAATCAGTAAGGAGAGGGTTAAAATGCCAAACAGAAACCCATGTCACTCGTACTCACTAGTCCACTCTTCTTGTCCGTCATGCAAAGCTTTGCAAGATGGTTTCAGCTGTTTCTCATACATAATGGCAGTCTGGGTATAACAGTGTCTTAGAGCCGTCCAGGTTTGCTCTAATCTACTGACCTGTTCGTGCAAAATAGAGAATACCCATTACTGGGTCCACAGCAGGAAAAGTACACTGCTAGTCACAAAGTCATAGAATAGTCATGACGACTGTTCTGATGTTCTCTCTAGTCTTGAAGAAATTGCTCAAATTAAATTAAATAAGCCATCAAACAACTCCACATTTTGGAACATAAAGAGAAACAGATTTTTACCTGTGGCATTTCCAGTGCTTTCATAATAGCAGAAAATCCATACAAATCCCCTAGTGACTCCTTCAACTCCACAGCAACTTGGATGATCCTGTTTAATGTTGCTGCTCGATCTTCTACATTTCCTGTGCAACCCAAGATGTCAACAGCTATTCCTATTGCCATGGTATTATGCCTGTAAGTGAAACAATTCATGCAACCAATCACAAATTCTTAAATTTACATATGTTCAAAGATCAGTTCAAAGGTGAATTTTTATCTTGGCATGCCCAGCAAACTTAAGTCTTACCAATATCTTTGCACCAAAACCAATAATGACATACAGAATAAATGGACACAGGCTTTCAATTAATGTTTTAATAAATTCTCCTGAGATGCTACTAACTATACAGAATTCTGCTCAAGCACTGAATGAATGAACACTTCTGGGAAAATTGTCCCAGTTCCCTTTATCCTCCACATTCAAATCCTGTGACCCCCGCCCCCCAATATCTCAGCAAACTACTAAATATGAAGCAGAAAATGTAGATCAGAACACCCTAAGTGTACCTCCTTACTTGTGTGGAGGTTTTTCAGAAACCTTTGCTAATAATTTTTTACTTTATTAGATCCTCTAGCCTCTTGCTACATGCAGAAGGATACTACCTTTCAGTCTCCTCCACACACGCTTACATGCTCAGATAAATTATAGGCCCCTGAATTTTAGTTTCCTTCAGCTTGTAAAGGAGAGCTGATGGCATTCAGCTGTTCCTGCTTTCAACACCTTTCCCCTTTCCCTGTACTGCATGGGACAGTTGCCTTATGACCTGAAGGAATCCTTTCCTAATCAATACGAATGTACATACCATCCCAGTAAAGAATCTGTACATGGGAATTCAGGAAACATGCAGGAGAGCATTCTTGAAGGAAATGAGGACAGTGCAGCCATGCTTTGAGCATCTGGCCACCTGCCCTGGCAATGAGGAACAGGAACATTTACCTCTCAATCAGGTCAAGGCGCAGCTGATGTCCGTAAGGCAAGGTGATCAGTTCAAGACCAGAATTCCCTCCCATATTCCTCCTCATCTCTTCAGAAACTTCTACTATCCTTGCCACCTGTGAAGTACAAAAAAACTCTGCATGAATTTTAAAACTAACATTTAAAAAAAACCTAAAAAACTCTAGACACAGACAAGTTCTCCACATAAGTGCACAGCATACAGAGCTAAGTGTACAGCATGCAACACAGTAATACAGGCATCAGAAAAAGGCTTTAACCTATGCATGCCTTACATAAAAGAGCCAAGGAAATATTTTTTAAAATGATACAGCCATCAGAAAACATTAAAGGTGTAGCCAAAATGCTTTATCAAACTCCATCCTCTGCTTCCAGAAAGGGTAACTATGCAGGTAACAGGAAATGCAGCGCACTCTGAGCCTGATCCTTGTCAGAGGCACTGCTCTTTGTCTTAAGGACATACACATTTGCTTTGCCTTTTTCCTTTCTAAAAAAACTACTGCTCAGAACATTTTTGGCTACACCAAAGGTTGTAACCAACTTTGGGTCCTAAAGATGAATTAGGTTCATAAAAGTTCGTAAAGATGAATTAGAAAAAGGACTAAAGAGGACACAATGTTGAGTGGCTAAGGAAGTCCATGTGTGAAAGCTGACACCCTTACCAATTTGTCTTTGCCTTTTAAACAGATTGTATTAGCTACTGGTTATCTCAATAGCAATTATAATTGCTAATAATAAGCAAAACCACATGAATATGATGGTGTAGGATTATCTGCTGGTTTAAGGGCCTCTATGTTAACATATTTACTAACCAATCTGCCTGCAATATTCTTCCTATCACCCATCAGCAGGCTTTTTTGGCTGTGAAACGATGAAAGCAGTCTGGGCTGCACAACAAGCCTCACCAGCACAAAACAGCACTGTAAACAAACCTGTTCCACTTCTAGAGAAGCAGGAGTGATGTGAAGCCCCTGCAGACCTGATTGCTAGTCCATCACAGGTATGCAAGTAGCAAACACTCACCTCATCACTTACTCTATGGGGGAGTCTTTATTTGAAATATCATTATTTAAAAGGCAAACTGAACTAATGATGACACACAGGATACAAGAACTTTAGCCTGGGATCTCAGTACAAAGCATTCATTCTGGCCCAATTCACAGGCCAATCTCATTGCATCATGCAGTTCTTATCAGAGCAGTCTATGCAACAAGTTGCCAGTAAATGACAGGCTCAGCGCTTGGAGGTGAACATCAAACACACTTCTCTACCTGTCCCAGCTAGTTACTGTTCCTGCTCCAAAATCCAAAAATCTGTTTATGCAAAGCCCTCCAATGACTCTTAATTAATTCCAGCAAGCTACTTGGTGCCTTAACTCCATTGCAAAGTTTACAATATTTAAAATAAGGAGTCTAATGATGAGCTAATTGAATATTATATACATATATATAAACTCACTTCTTCTCTAAGGCATGCATACCCTATGCCTTTAAGCAACATACTCTTTAACAATATATTAAAGATAAATTAGGGCAGGCGTGCTGGAGGGAAAAGTAAATTTTGAAACTAAAAATGTTAGAGAATGTTGTTAATACTCTTGGAACCATAGTAAAGAAACCTCAATCTACCACTTCTGAGAAGAGTGAGGAGTTGTGGAGCTGAGTTTTTCTGAGTCACCTTGTCTGCATGAAGCCTCACTTAGCAGCAGCCAACAGTGCTACTGAGGAAAGCAAAAGCTGTGTTTGCTGTTGGCAGGCCCCCAGCAGCTGGCAGGACTCGCATACTCGGCTGCTCCAGGGAACTGCCCCCTCCTCAGACCTTCATCAGTGCAGCAGCTCCAGCAGAGTGCTACTGATGTGCTTCTTCTGGAGCATCCCCACTCCCACTTCCCTTCCTGTCTGGAATGGAGTTGGCCAGTAAGTAGCCACGTGTTTTGCTTCTCAAACTCTTCTTGAAAAGACTCAAACTGCCAAAGGCCAACAAAGCTTGGGGGTTAGATACCCACCATAGCATTTGGTTCCTGCAGCTGCTCTGCAGCACGTACAGCACTCAGTCACGCCAGAAAAGTAATGCAGGTTTCACTGCAGTTACATTCCTTTAATTACATAAAGTCATCATCTCATTAGGAGATGATTCTCCTGTCTTTCTGATCCATTAGGTGATCTCCTGGCAGCTGACAAAAGTCTACAATGTGAAAAACAGTTCTTTGTGGTTTTTTACATCTTTCTGAGCAGTTTCACTAGCACAGTTCTCTCACAGGATAGAAGAGCACAAGTCCTGATAGCTATTTTCCCACACCACCTGCCCAGCTGTAAGAGAGGAACTCAGACAAGGATTAAGAAGAGCAGCTGGTTTTAGAAGTTTAAATATTTAATTCCACTGAACATTGTATATAATGACCATGTGGCAATCAGGTAATGTCTCCCTGCTCTTTGCCCTAACCAGCAATTTCCTGTTGTGAGCAGTTCTCCTCACAAGTGCTTTACAGCGTAGAGAGCTCTTCCTCCAATACAGGAGAAAGGCTGAATCACGGGTATGCAGCAACTGATAGGAGATTTAAAAGACATATGGAACTTAAGAACTTAAGTCTAAAGTCAAGCATGATGAGAGAGCTTTAGTCCAAAGAGTTTGTGAATATTCTTATTCTTCAAATGGAAAACAAACACCCTAAAAATTCCTGCAAGCAATACAAACAATACATTAGCTGCAAATCTATCCATTATTCTTTTCAAGTCAGTTCTTTAAAAAGTCTAACTGGTACAATATAAAATTCATGATTTTTTTTTACCTTGCAGTCCATTCTAAGAATATGCTGTGCAATAATCTTTGGGTTATTGTTGGTGAAGAGCTCCTTAACTCTTCTTAACATGGATGTTTCCAATGGCTTGTTTTCAGGAGGAAGTAGTTTGGATTCAAAATCATTCGGTTTAAAACTAGACACTGTCTCATAAACAGGGGCAGAAAAGATGCTGTCTTCTTCAGCCATCTGAGCTGGAGCTTCTAAAGGATCTGCAGGGTTCATTGCAGGATCATCATCAAGGATCAAATAGCTTGTTTCAGAGTTCCTGAATGTTGCCCTCTCCTTTTGTGTCAGATGTTCCACGTAGCTGTTTTTCTGACACAAGGGTTGTTTTGCTGCTGTAGGATGTCTGGCAGGGTTTAGTTCACAGTAGTGTCCTTCAGAGCTGTGGGAAGCCAAAGGAGAATCTGGGGGCTTCATCAGGGGGGCTTTGCTGGGTTTAGGTGGAGGCTTTGGACAGAGCTGACTGTCTGATCCTCTAAGAGCTTCCCCTAGCTGTGACTCTGAGATGACTTTCTGAACAACTGTGGGGCTTAGAGATGGTTCACTGCCTGTTCTAAACGCAGGAGAGCTTGGACAGGAGTTTGCATCTGCTTCAGGTAATTGAGATGGATGTCTTGAACCTGCAGGGGAAAACAGTGTTTTAGAAGGGCAAAACACATTCAATTCCTGGTGCCCGTACCACGGTTCATCTCCTAATGCTATTTCCTGAGGATAATATTGACAGATCATGTCAATTATTTGCTAGCAAAATTGTGTATTTTGAGGAACGACCGAGCCAGCAAATTCTATTCACTTGCTGATCCTCCCAAAATCCCAAATACATGGAGCAGCTGCACCATAGTATTATTCTGTGGCAATGCTGACAATACTTCCAGTCCCTGCTGCATACATAGGCTATCCTGTCAGAGCTGGATGGCCTCCATGGCTTGGAATAGGAGGTTTCTTTGTAACCTGATCTATGCTATAAAAACAGCAACTTCCAGCTGTATCACATAAAAGATGAGTCATTTCTGAGAATGACAAGCTTGAGATGAAAGCAAAACTTCCCAAAGTCAAGTCTGAACCTGAACTAAGGCATGGAAGGAATGAACTTCAGAAATGCTAATCTTCTTGTGAAACAGAGCTAGTTTGAAGAGCTGGATCCATGTACTTCTGTGTATTTATGCCTCATCCTGTACCCTTGGCATCCGATATGGGATTGAGTCCTGTGTCAGACATTCCCAATCTGCAATTCTTGGTGCATTTGCTGGTATCTAAGCAAAGTGGCCAGTTGCTTTGTGTGGGTGTTACTGCTTGATTACAGATATAAAACAAAAACTCCAAATCACAGGCTGTCACCACCCTTAAGCAATATGATAACAGGACCTGCTCAAAGGATCCTAAGACAAAATGCACAGCAGAACTCTTCAGGCTGTTGTAGTACCAAAATAAAAGTATCTGCAGCTATGGACTGGAATAATCAATTCAAATAGAGGGACAGAAACTTGCCTTATAAATGTCTGCCCATCCCACTGTTAAAACACAGGAGCACACTCTTTCTACCAAAATACAGTCTCACTGTACAAATACTTAATGTTCTCTTTGTCATGAGAACTCTCCCTACCATAGGCATGAAGAATTTTAACAGCACCATATTCAAAACAAGCAGCCATGGAAGTCAATGCTAGTTTGTCCACATGGGAAGAGATGCATTACTGCAAGCTTCTACACACAAGTTAGTATGGAAACAACTGCTTAAACCTTTGACGAATCTGAGAAGTAAAATGCCCCAAGTGTTAGCACACCTTGGATCCCTTGCTTAGAATAACAGTGGCCAGAGAACCAGACAGCATCAAAAGGAACAAAAAGCAAAAGGGATGGAGGGAAGAGAGATTGAGGGAGACGGAAGAACAAAACTGAGTGCAAAAGCCATGGCTGTGTTTTTCTCCTAGTGAGGAACATTACCTCATCTGCATAGTTTACCCTGAGAAAAAGTGGTTACCAGAATTTCCATGAAACACCACTTCTACTTAAAAATGTTTTGTCAGAAAGACATGAGTGAAACAAGTCAGTTCTTGTCAAGCACAAGTGAGGAAAGGTAGTAGCATAAAAAAAGGTATTAATGCCAAGCACAGCTGTAATTTTTTTTGTGTGAGTTGTGTGCTAAGGTTCTCAACTACCTGGTGCATAGTAAATAAAAATCCTGTTCCAGTGACTTGAAGAGAAGCAGTGTATTAATACAGCTTACAGTGGCCATTAAATATAATGTATTTACAGTAGTCAGAACATTCAGCAGTCTCACTTTGGTCTGAAGAGTAACAGACCACCTGGACACACACCGATTCTAAGTATGAAACTTCTAATTACAAAACATACCTATTAGCAGATAGCTCTCTGACTGGTGAGCCTTCAAAGGGAATCTTTTCTCCAGAACATGATCCAAACTAGCTGGCTGGCTACCACTTTTTTCTTTGTTTCTAGGGTAAACAAAAATGCAAACAAAAATATATCAACATATGCAGCACTTAAAATACATATCTAACTGCCAGAATATATCATAACCAGTGCAAGGATCATGAGCTTTCCACTTGGGCAGCTTATGATAATAAAAGGTACTCCATTTATTCATAAACTGCTGTTGTAATGGCAGTGAAATGGGCTATACTCTGTGTCACCCTGCAGCATTTATGTAGGAATTTCCTTTCTAATGGAACATTTGATTCGGACACTGAAATTAGGATCCATTATCCCACACTTGGAGTTTTTATTTCAGGAGTCAACTATGGAAAAATAGATTTCTCTGGAGCAGCAGCAGCAAGATGTTATTTAAATCCTTTGACATGGTCAGGATTTGCCAAGTCACTGCAGTGCTGTTGGGCTTCCAGAGTCTACACTTGCTCTCACTTTGTGGGTTTGCCAATCCTTTGCTAAAAATCAGCAAACCCTCATGCCTAGTATTCCATCTCAAGTCAGAGTGAAAACTCACATCACCTCCACCAGGAGCTGATACACTTACTCCATTTCCTTCCATAAGGACAGCAAAATTAAGGTACCTCAGAAGATTTCCTCTGGGTATGCTCTGCTCCGGGGACTGCATCCTGGATATTCCAAGACTCAGCCTTTTTGCACTTTCCGTTTTTCCTCCAGGGGTGCTTGGCTCTTTTTGCTGAACTGGAGTTACACCATATTTTTCTTCTAGACACCTGAGAGGCACAGTCCTGTTGATAGGCTGAAAAATAATTGCTCCACTCTGCTTTGATATTGGTGTGCGGCTCCCAACATAGTATCTGACTAAGCCAGGGATAGTGTCAAAACTTTCCAGTTCAAACTGATACTGAACACGACAGTAGGCTTCATTGAGTCTTAGAACTGTTTTGTTGATTTTAAAATGCTGAGGGGTATTTTTCCACTGACAGGTAAGAACAAAGTTCCCAGGACTGGAGAGAGAATCCCTAATCAGAAAATCTCCATCTCTCTGAACTAGGCCTTCTGCCACCTTTGAGGAAAAGAATTACATAAAAAATTACTTCCAGAATCAGAAAACAATACATTACAACAAAATATTCTTAAACACAGGAATTAATGTGGCTACTCTGCAAGAATACACAAAGTCACAAATACAAAGCAAAGCATGAAGTGTGGTAGAAGAATTACGTCCCCAATTCTTAATTAAAAGCTCATACCACAACAGAGATCTGAAAGGGCTTCTTGGAGGGAGCCAGCAGCCAGAAGCTGACCCAGTTTTGCATGTGTATTTCTTCTAGTTTTCTAATAGAAAATAAGGCATGAAGGGAAAGCAGTGACCCAGGATTTTAAGTTTAAAGCATCGGAATATAGTCACACTGAAGTTCAGAAACCATTAATGCAAGATCCTGGATTCTGCCCTTTCATTGTTACATTGTTACCTTATATGACAGAAGCTTTCTTTTTTTTTTTTTTTTTATTCTTTGTGAACACTGCATGTAAATACTACTAACTAGGAAGAGTCAGAGACACCTTGTTTTTCTGTTTTGAGTTATTCCTCTCATGAGATAAAAAGGACGCCAAGAGCCAAGTGTGGCAGCTGAGCCGGCCCTGTCCCGGGGCTGAGGGAGGCCCGCAGGGGGAGCTCCAGCGGCTCTGGAAGCTCCGACCCAACCTCAGCCTTACCACGTCCGTAACTGCGTTTGTAAGGATCAAAATGTAAGCGACTGAATTGATTTTGCCGCAGCTCTTTCTTGCTCTCCCCCAAGTTCCAAGCGCAAGAAAGAAAATACACATTTTAACTTTCATTAAGAATATTGAACCAAATTAATGTCAGTGTTCTCTAAACAGTATGTGCTGATAGTATTCTTATCCAAAGCTTAAATTCCATTTCCAGATTTATTCAGTACACAAAAATCCTGAAACGTATCTATTTCCCACCAGGGTCCGCCCTGAATCCTTCCTCTGCCTCATTTTATGCCAAGCTGTGATAAATACCACAGCTTTCATACAAATAGGGTTTGTGTTCCTACTAAATTAATTCAGAGATGTGTACAGCACATCAGTGAGATTCTGCTTGTCTGTAAAAGCTCAAAGCACGCTTGGCAGAGCATAGACCACCTACCTGCCGGGGAATACGTCCGTGGTACCAGGCATGGCTACGCAAGTCTTCACTGCTCAGCTGCAGCTCTTCCTCTAACTCCTTCTTCAGCTTTTCCGGGCTGTTGTCCAGAACTTGCCTCTCCCTAGAAAACTGCAATAAAAGATTAAAAGCTTCAACTGTGCCAAGTTTAGTGATTAACATTTTACCTGGGTTATAACTTCCATCATATGACCTGCACTGGAATGCAGGTGCTGCTTTCAGCAGGCTGGCTTGGCTTTGCTCTCCAGACCGTGTTTGCAAAGCCCAGCATTGTGTGAGATAGCGTGTGATTGTTCTACTGCACCGAACAGAGCAAAGTGTTCTGCCTGTGCACCAAACTAATAACGACACACCTACAAAGTCACTGCTCTTACTTCCCCTTTCCAATAAGAATTCTAACTATATCCAAAAAAAATGGAGTTGGACCCAAATGCCCTGCTCCACTATTCTTCCTCCTGTTTAAACTTCATTTTAAATTCAGATTCTTTCCCAGCAGCCCCCTTTGAACCCATCTAGTTAAGAACATTCCAAATGCATCAAGACAGGCTCAGCTGGACACATTTAGTTGTTCAATATTTCTGTTACCAAAGAACCAAGTTGCCAAAGTAAAATTTCAATCTTAAAGGGCTTACTCCTAGTGGTCATTAAATCTGCACATCCAAGATGTTTCCTTCCTAAAGGACAAAAGCTCTTGTTGCCCCTTAGCACAAAAGGTATGAGTTTTGCTTGAAGATATCTCCATCACCACTTACAACTACTATGCAATTCTCTGGAAAATTTCTGTCTTTATCTCTTTTTGGAGCACAGCTTTCATGCTGGCCCACTCTGGCTGGCTAATCCTTATGGATTGTATATGTTAGTGTTGCTAACAGTGAGGTGCAGGATCTTCTCTGGAGTAGCCACATTCTCTTTCATAAGCACTCAGAGGAGGGAAGTACTTTGAACTTCCTTTCATTCTCCAAGGCCTGGGACTCCAGCCCATCTTTGTTGTGCTGAAAAGTTTCAAAAGCCTGAGAACATGTTCAACACTGATCAAAGAATCAGAGTATACCCTCTCTTCAGAGAAAGACCATTAAAACAAAAAAAGAGAGGGATAAGGAGAGAGAGGGGGGCCCTCCAGCAAAATGCAGCATTTTGCTCCCATGCATTATGGATTTTTTTTCTTAGGTCTGGACATGAGCCAAAGCTCATGGGTTCCTTTAACTGACAGACTGATTCAAATGAAGAACACATGCATTATTTAAAAAAGAGCTGGGAAGGCTTGCCCACCAATTCCTGTTCTTTCCACGAATTTCTTCTTCACAGTGAATACTCACAGCACCTAACTGTGGGAGCAGGTGGCACACTGCTCCCACAGTTTAACACTTCTTTCAACGACCCTCCCTGCAATTTCAGGCAGACTGAATTACAACATATTACCAGACAGCAGATTTTTGGTGGAATAATGCCAGAGGAGGCATCCTGCTGCCAAGATAATTTAAACATGCTGAGAGCCCAGAGAAATTCTGAGATAAATTGTCCTCTTCTCCCTGCTTTTCTCAGAGAAAACTAAGGCTTTTCTTAGGCAAACACTAGTAGCTAACATAGAAAGGCAGAAGATAAAAACAAGCTGGCAAAGAATCACTTTTCACCTTAACTTCCCTTCTGCGAACCAGAATAGGGTGTTACTTGTCCATACAAATCTGGTTCAAAATGGACAAGCTCTTTCATCAAGGAGTAAATTATTTGTGCTTTTGTACATTAAGGTTTTGCATCAACTCCTTCCAAGCTTTATGAGAAGACTGTGCAGAAAGAAACCACACACTAGAGAAAGAAGACCTTCACTGAAAGGGCTCATTCATAAACCCTTGTACAACATGAAGAGGTGAAGTTATTGATGTACCAGGAGCCACAGAAGATGCTTGGTGAGGACTGAAGTCCAAAAGCATACTGAAGCGTCAAAACATAGTCAGGGAAGGTGAAAAATGCCCCCTCCAGTCCAAACCCTTGTGACCTATCAGACCAGCACAGGTGAAGGACTTCTGGCACACACCTATCACTTGTATTTGCCAACTCAAATGGCTGGGAACCCATTTAAAGCTGACTAGCAATGATTCTAAAATTAAAAGCCCTTTCACTACCCCATCTTAGAGAATGATAGCAAGTATTGTAGCATCTACACAAGCTGTAGGTAGAGTGTAGAGCACACAAACTGAGCTGAGGCTTTCAAAAGCACCTTTTCCCCTGAGTGCACAAGGAAGTGGCTGGGGAACTTTTAAAATACCCCCTCCAGGGTAAACAAAAATATCCAGCTGCAGTGGTGTAACAAGATCTTAAAGTCAGAGCAGTGTGTTTTGCTGATCTTCTGAGAGGAACTACTACTTTAATGCGAATCGTATTTAAGGTTTCAAAAGATGCTTTTGACTGAATGGAGATCTTAAAGAACCCAAAGCTACTACAGAAACTGTTACCATCTTTCCAAAAGCTTTTCACTGTATCTCAGTAGTAGGCAGAGCTACTTAAAATAGAACTATGGGATCCAAAGGCAGTAACTGAATTTGCTTAGGAGAGTTACACTTTTAGCCAACAGAAAGTACTATAGGATGAAGAATCGAAGACCTCTATATGATGAAATGTACTAGTTTCCTCCATGGTACTGACATGAGTTATCTTAAAAACACCAGGATGATCCACTTAGAGATACATATTAATTATATATACAGCATAGAAACCTAGAATTTCTTCTGGTGGTTGAATGGATTTTTCATCACTCAAATGGAGTTAATGAGACATATATTGAACTACATCTAACAACACAGCAAGAAAAACATTTAAGGAATTCAAACAACTAAGTTGTTAACATTCATAATTATTGGTTTGTTAAAAACCCTCTCCACCATCATCTACCACATGGAATATACTCTAATTGCCAGAGAGGTTGGACACATCCTGAGATGAAGAAAACAAGCTTAAATAACCTTTGTGCAACTCAGAACTTAGTGAAAGAACTCCAGTGGCTAGCACAGATCCCAGCATACACAAGGGAAAACTGCCTAGCTAAGCAAGTTCAGTAACAGCATGTCTTCCTGGACAGTTTTTTGTTCACTGAGAGTGATTTCTTACTAAAGAACCTACTAAAGGAGAATTATGACCGATGAACTGTCTGTAATCTCACCAGCCAACACCTTTCTATGCTACACTCTACACCCAAGGCCTCTGCTCTGCAAGAATCTCTGCAGACACTGAACTCCACATCATGCAAGACTCAAAAATCACTCCAGGCACAGCCTGTGCAAGCATGTGAGCCTGTAAATAAAGAAGAGGGTAGGTTTACAACAATTATTAGCTATGCCAGCAGGCTTCCTTTCAAAAGAAAAGGTGACTTATTCCACACAGCACGATGCAGATCCTTCAGCCTCATTTCCCAATAGCACCCAAAAGTTAATGGGCAGCAATGGTAGGCTGTAAATTTGCACTAACTTCATAGTGACAAACTTCACTTGGTATTATCTCCTTGTTTTATTTCTTTGCCTAAGACACTTTGTTGGCTCCTACTCAATGACAGAAAGAAAGCTGAATTTACATCTACAACAAGATAGTGAAGTAGATGGTAAAAAGAAATGAAAAATATAATCTAGGGAAAACCAGAAGACTTCAATGTATTTTGCAACAAAACATGGTTGAAGCAACACAGGGAAGTTTCCAGTTTAAATACTTTGAGATCTTTAATAGTAACAACCCTGTCAGATATCCCTGGAATAAAAAAGCAAATCAAGTCAGCAGTCACTGTTTTCTAATTCAGATGCTTTTCCAGGCAGACACAGAACTCCCTGTAAGTGTGTGCTCTCCAGAACTGTTTGTTCACATTTTAGTTGCATTGTTCTCAGTCCTGGTGCTATTTTAAGATATTTCTGCCATGCTGAGCTTTTGTGAACAGACCTGTTTTGTGAACAGGTCCTTAAAATAAAAATACATGACTACCTAGTAATACAATATTATCACCCTCTGGCAAAAGCCCTCAAGCCTACTTACATACACTGTGGAAAACCTAGAGAGTCAAGGTGTTAGAAGGAGGGGGAAATTTCAGTCAATAGTTACAAACTAAGAAACTCCTTGGCAGTTTATTATATTTCATAAAGGATTTCTACTTCAGGGCCATTAATCTAATAGCAAACTGTGCTTACGGATGTAACAACCTATCCTTAATGTTACATATTATTTTACTTTTTTTTTCCCCCAGGCAAATGTTAATCTAGCATACCAAAACCTGGAAAATACCAAAGTTTAAGGAAATAAAACATCAAACTATGATCTCACTTAGGGCAAATTTGAAGAGGACTTTACTTACCTACCACAATATGCTGTGCCTCTGCAATTTGCCAATATATTTTAATGGGAATTTCTCACAATAATCTGCTGCTTATGCATCCAAGGGGTTGCCTTTCATGTGAGTGTTTGGCACTCTTCAGAGGCAACTCGCTATACCAAGCTCTTGTGTCAACCATCCCAATGGAATTTTTCACATCAGATTGTGGTGAATAATCTACTGTATGAGGCTGGGAGTAAACAAAGAGAAGTCTCACAGTTATTTCTGTATTGATATTAATTAATTCCTCTCTAAAGTGATTATATGTTTGGTTTATTTATTTATTATTTATGTGTTTAAGGTTTTTTGTTTGGTTGTGGATTTTTTTCTTTTTCTTCTTTTTTTTTTTTTCTAAAACAATTTGAATTATAAGGGAAAGGCTTTTAATTTTAGACACTGTTTGGAAGTGGTCCAAAATCTGTCACGCTAGAGCCCCTCATTCAGCTCAGATGAAGCCAAAATCACATCATCTCTCTCTGTATCCCTCTGGCAAAGCATTATTTATGCAAAGCAGAGCCAAGGTTTGTTATGGGTACAAGACTAAAGGGGGCCACAGTCCCATCCAATCTCAATTACTTCCTGGTGCTTTACACAGCTCTGCCAGGTGACAGTTAAATGAGCCCAACAGGCAGCCTTGGAACCACCCGAAAGAAGAAAAAGAGATGGTTATTAGGGATAAATGAGAACAGCTTTGTGAAAACTCAAAATCTGAGGAATAAAGTCAAGTACATACCTTTCCCAAAATTTTAGTATTTTGTTTAAAGTTTTAATAAATGTTCTGAATCCACCTAAACCAAACATATTTAAGATTTCTCATCAATCCATCTTTTCTCCAACACTAGAGGCCTGCTGTGTTTGCTTAAGTACACCGTGAACACTGAACTGTGACTTTCTGACTGGATAAAATCACTAGGTCCTACAGAGCTTCCAAAACAATGAGGAGATGGGAGAAACTTTGTCACTAATGAAAAACTTAAATTTTGTGAGATTTACATAGCTTTTAGCCAAGTGGATAATTTAACAGAAAGACCAACCAAGAGAAAATATGAAGGGGACGCTGGGGCAAGAACAGGGAACACGAGAAGGGAAGACAAACATATGAAACAAGAAAGAAAGGAGAGGACACACAGACACTGGACACCAAGAACATCTGGAAAAGTGAAAAAGAATGAAATTTCTCTAATTCCAAGCCACTAGAGAGCAGTCAGCTTGTTCACACAGAAAATGAACACTTTACTGTCAAAGTTCCAATTCTGGATCAATATATAATTCACTGGCTGCAGAGATCCTTTCAGTCTTTAATCCTGTGCCCTTGTGATCCTCACCAGACTGCCTGTCACCATGAATACAAGCATTTAAAAAGATAAATTACATTAATTTTAATGAGTACAACGTTTATAATTTCACTTTTAACTCTACTAACTGGCCACCAAACACAACACACTTGCATTAAGCATTTACATGTAGAACCAAATGCTCCAATAGTGTTCAAAAACATTCTTGTCAGTCTTATTTTCTCCTGTACAGAAAAGCAGCATCAATGGCCAAGGCCTTACAAAACAAAAACAGACAGTGATTTCTGAATAGCTCTTGTTTGAGAAACAAGAGAATTTCTAAACACAGGAATCTATATTCTGAGTGACTTGGAAATTCAACCATAGATGCTGGAACATTCTTCACAGAGGCAGCTTTCTCCAACATTCCAGAGGGCACAAAGTTCATACAGGACTATAGTAAGTGCTGAGTTAAGTAAGAGGAGGTACAGAATGGGTGATTTACTCAGAGATGAATAAATACAGGAGAATGACAATTTTGAAGCCACCAGGTTTCATCAGTAACTTCTGAAGTTACTGATGAAAAGATAAACTACCATGAAAACGTTCCCCAAGACTGCAATGGCTCTTTAAAAATCAAATAAACGCCATCATGTGCAGGTTCTCTGCCACTATGAATAACAGAAGTTGCCTGAGTTCACAGGAAGGCAGCCAACTTTTTCAGGTTTTGGCTGTTACAGAGTTAATTTCTTCTCAGTAGCTGGTACATTGTGGTGTTTTGGATTCAGTATGAGAACAGTGTTGATAACACACTGATGTTTTGATTGTTGCTAAGTCATGTTTATCCTAAGTTAAGGACTTTCTTTGTGAGGAGGGCCTGTGAGGAGGTACACAAAAAGCTGGGAGGGAGCACAGACATGACAGGCCACCTGAATTGGCCAAAGGGATATTCCACACCACAGAACATGATATCCAGTACATAAAATGGGGAATTACCTTGAAGCATGGCTGCTAGGAATTCAGGGACAGCGTCTGACATCAGTCAATGGGTAGTGAACAACTTCATTGTGCATCACATGGGTTTTTTTCTTCTTTCATTGCTATTATTTACTAGTAGTATTATATTTTACTTCATTTCTATTAATGAACTGTTCTTTTGTCAACCTAGAAGCTTTAGTTTTGATTCTCCTCTCCATTCTGCCAGGGTGGGGTGGGTGAGTGGCTGCATGGTGCACAGCTGCCAGCTGGGCTCAAAGCATGGCAACTAATAAGCAAGATGCTTATTTAGAATGAGGGAACTAAAAAAAGCCCTTTATTGCAAAGATCAGTTTAATGTTAAGTGAAAGTACTGGGAAAACTTAATTCTACTGGATTCAACAACCATTTTCCAGTACACCACCACACTTATAACAAATCCTCACATTTCTATGTAACCACATTCAGAGCTAGGAGAGCTTCATTTCTGGAATACAGACCCTGAGAAATCCTGAGTTGAGTGTTAGTCAAATCATAATTCCCCACTCAGTGACCCTAGAGATTTGCATTTCCAAATGTAAATTATGTTAGCACTTACGTAAGGGTTTTTTTTTTCTGTTTTAATCTGAGACATACCTAAATAATAGGTACTACCAAGAAATTAAATGCATAAATACCTACTGAAGAATATTCCCATTCCCATCAAACAGAAGTCACCAGCAGAGCACCACTGGACCCTGTGCCATCTACATATTTATGAGAGAAGATAATCAAACTTCTACTGCAGTGTAACTATAAAATTACCATGGGAAATTGAAAAGAATTTTATAATATAAGACTCATCAAAACTCAAATGCGGCAACAAGACAATGGGAAATCAAAGTTCGGGGAGCTATACAAAATTTCACATAATGTTGAGCAGTCAGTCTTTTCACATCTGCCCCTCTCCAACAATAACAAATCTAACACTGAAAAGGCAGACTGATAATGCTGAGTGGTGATTACATGTAACTCACGTGTTACCAAACCCAACTGCCTCCACACACACGCTGAAACTGGATATATGAAGTCTGAGGATGCCAGTGAACAGATTTAGATCACTGCACACTGAAGAAATATTAATTAAGATCTACTATCTATAAAAAGTGTTCACCCATATAAATTCACCCAAGATAAGAGATGGCACTAGCAGTAAGGAGCTGCCTATAAAAGGCTCCTTACTCATGTCACAATCACAGCCTTAGTACATTACTCACTGATGTGCTACACTGACATGCTGGAAGTTAGAAAACTTGGCACTCCTGATAACTGGAGTGGTTTTCCCCTTTTGTGCAGCTTCAGCTGAGGGTGAATCATAGCAGAGAATTAAGAATGAAAATACTTGAACTTCAAGGCCCTTCCCCCTCTGATCATGACAACCATACTGACTAGTACTAAAAAAACCCTGTCTTGTGGCAAAGTTGATTTCATTAATTTAGACATCCACATTTTAAGTGACCATTTATCACTGATTTAGTCTTAATTTACTTCTCCTCTTCCAAAAAATGCAAATTTAAAGAAAAATATTTTGGCTTGGAAGTGGCACAAGTCACAATTCAGTATTTTCTCTTCACTTTCTTCTTTTTTAACCACAAACAGGAGCCCCCTCACCTTGAAGTTTCTCTATTTCCCTCAATGTAAAAGCTGACCTTGACAGTAATAGCTATAAAAAAACAAAGGGGATCATTAAAGGTACTGACAAATCATGACTGAAGAATGAGTCGATCCAAGTTCAGATGTTCTGCACTGATAATTATCTTTTCTATTAATGCATGGGAAAATAAACCAAATCTCTGCTGTTGAGACCTCAGTTTTACACACTAAAAATAAGTGCCACAAAATATGAGTGCTCAAGTGCTGCACTGCTTCCTGTGCTTTGGTGGGACACAACAAGGTATCCCTGAGATTGGCCACATACTGCTTTCAGTTAAACTGGATAACATAAAAAATTTAGCTCAATGCAGAAAAATGTCTGAATCTCTCAGGGGTAGCTGAGAACTTCAGAGTGTTTATTTATGGATCAATTTCATTACACTTGTAAAGACTATTAAAACCAAGAATTAACATCATCTAATTACACAAACTTATTTTGCTTGATTTTTTAAAAATTTAATAATAATAATAAATTTTAAAACTGATGACTTTATTTCATGCCATCTTATTGTTCATTGCATTCTAGGTCCTTCCGCATTTCACAGAACCCATACCACTGTATGTGTGTATGTCAAATCAAGTAAGGTTCAGACCTTACTTGATTTGACCACCTACTGTTTCTATACCTACAGCCACTTTCTCTTTAGCAAATGCACCCCCAGTTCCCTACCATTCAAACTTCTTTAAATAGCAGTTCATCAAATTTAACTATTGCTAAATCTGCATACTGGAACACATGCATTCAAATCTATTTTAAATGCTGCAAATCTCTTTAAATAGAACATTATTTTTGAAAGATCCCAACTGTAATCTGTTTCTACATAAAAGGTTTTATTTTTCACTCTCCATACAGCAAACACTATTAATGTTTCAGTTTCTCTAGAGACTGTATGGATTAGACTAAATGGAAAGTTGCCATGACAACAGCACCGTTATTTTAGGTATTAGAAATTCATGCCAAGTTAAACAAAGGGCATCTGCAGGGTCAAGAACAAGTTTTCCAACTGCGATGACAGCCAACAATAAACCCCAATGTAATTTTAAAAGTTCTAGAACTGGAGAATTAAGCCTTAAAACAAGAATGAAAATCAAGTACCACACAATAGAGCATCTTTAGCACTCTATTGTGATGATAATTGCTGACATCTGTCCCAGTCAGAAGAAGCCAATCTGACCAGAACCACTTTTTCAGAGTGCCCGAAAGACCAAGCCCCACACTCCACTTTCAGAAATGGACAGTTATAAGGCTAAATAACTGAAGCTAAGAGAAGGGGACAGCTGTTCCCGACTTTTAAGCGCTTCCATCAAAGTTTGAAAGCCATGGCCAGAAGACAGCAACCTTCACATCCTTCCTCACTGCAAGTGCTCCACGATGTTAAAGAACAATTCACATGTTAATCTTACATAAAAAAATTTAAAAGTGTAACTCACAGATCATCAAAAGTAGTTAGATGCCTCACATGACTACAATTCCCAGGTCACTTAGACACTTCTGTTACTGTGACTCAAAATTACTATAACGGCTTTTCCTGTACTTACAGTGCATATGGAGCATTTTTGCATAAAGTATATGATGTCCCTGCCCATGGCAGGAGGATTGGACCAGATGACCTTCAAAGACTCATTCCAACCCAAATCTTCCTAGGAGTATATGACTTTGTGTATCTTGCAATTAAAAAATATCTAAAATATAAGGACAAATCTAAAATTGTCTGAAGCACTGAAGAAACACCTGTAGTCTGAGCACAATTGTCTGTGTTTTCCTTATATAGGTGAAAAAAGTTAGGGAACCAAATGGTCTGATCAGTTAAACTCTGAAAACTGTCACAAAACTGCAAGTTGTTCAAGCTTCTTCTCTGAGACAACAGTGAATTGTAAACGTGTTCTTTAAAAGAGAAACACTCTGTACTCAACCACAGTATAAAAACAAACACTTGTAAACAAAAACTGAAAGGTTACTGACTAGCACACTGTAGTTGAAAAAGAGCACCTACCTTGACTCTGATAATAGACTTACGATGATAAAAGCAGCAAAGTGCTGCAATCAGCATTTGAAAAACGTTATAATCCTTCGGCATTTTCAGTTCTGCTGCCTGTGGTTCCTCAAGACTGGAGATAAAGACTCGAAGTGCTCTGAGGCTCAGCAAGCTCTTCAGTGTCACCACTGCCTACCGGTGCTGCTACACCCCCTACTCACGTATCAGTCTGGGACACTTTCCACAGCTGAAGCTGATACCATCAATTCAGGGACCGCTGGCACGCTGGCTTCCAGCATGCCATCCAGAGAGTGCCAGAATCCTCATGTGATCTGTTCCACTCACCAGTGAAATTCTAGCTCCTCTATCTTGGCACCCTCTGCCTCAGAGATGCGTTTAAGGCATCAGCACAAGCCAAACTTCTCTTGATGAGTTACAATACCTGTCTCCCAGCGCTGATAAAGGCTTAATCAATTCCTCCAGCACAATCATGCAATATCTCTGCCTGCATCATCATTTATACACACATAAACAAAAAAAAAAAGAGGAAAAGCACTTGATCACTGTTTGACAATGGTAAGAACTGAGCTTTGGTAACCAAGGAAAAGAGTAAATCTGTTTATTTTTAATTAGGAAGCTTCTGGCAGACAGTCCTTGACAAAATTAGCAAGAAACTAACCCTGTAAACACTGTCCGTGTCGTTGTCAGGTAATCAAAGTACCTTCAGTATTTAAACCTCTCAGTGGACAGCTTTATCTTGGCGATGGTCCCACGGCATTGCACAAACTGCTTGCGAAAGAAAGAACTGGATTCATGAACACGTCTGATTCGGCAAAGTAAAAGTAAGCACCACAACAAAATAAAAAGCAGCAGTTTTATTTATGCCTGTGATTCCATTCTCCTGGACAGCACAATCCATAGCTTACTGACTAGTCAGCAAACTGCTCATCAGCAAAGAATCTGCCTGACATACCTCAAGGCTCTCTCAAGAACCAGAGCAAAAAAGAGGCAAACAACTTGGGTAATTAGAACTGTAAGAGACAAGACATCACCTCCATAGCAGCCTGGTTAACAGATATGGTGAAAGGAAACCAAATGGACTGGATTGAGGAGTACAAGACAGCCTATAACACTTAAGGATTAGAAACTTCGAAGAGATCAATCGATTATTACTTGGGTGGTACCAAAAATTATGGAAGTCACTGATATTCCAGATCTTGGATTAGGAATAAATCAATCTCAAGGAGTGGTTAAAATGAATAGTTACTTGTCTTTTTCATCAGCCACAAGTATATGACATAATTAGGAGGACACATATTAAACACTTATTGATGGCCTCAGGTATTACTTGCAATGTACCTCTCACCTAATAACAGAGTACTTCCTTCCCACACTGACTGAACAACACGAAGTGCCCTCAGTGCCTGCGTCCAGCAATAGGAACTGATGCATAAACCAAGCAGCAGCACTGAGAAAAGACATAAAATGTGCACTGCCTTTCAAGGAAAACGGGATGGAGTGCCTACCTGAAAAGAAGAGGAAACCTCAGTGTAGATAACAAGGAAATGGAAGTGTGATGGACAGCTTCCAAGCTGCTCCAACTGCGCTTCATACATAGGTAAGGATTTACATTTTTAAATATTCACTCAGAGAAACAAAGGATGGCTTAGTCACCTATTCACTCCCCAGGACTCTGCACATGAGAAACAAACCTGTTTATTGTACCTTAGAAACATCAAATACAATCCTTTTGCTAAGTCATCTATTGATGTATTTTAAATGCTCTCCAGCACCAAAAGGTCAACAATCAGGTTTATTTCTTTGTTTTCAAAGATTCTTCCTATAATCTTAAATTATCTGATAATCCCTTCATTGTTTCTGTGGATGGCTGGCTAGATTACGTTTCATAACTCTGATAACCAAGCTTAATAAAAAAGGATTTTTAAGTTCATAAAATCCATGGCCACACGAGTTCAAGGACACTTGATATATTCTGTGTTGAGCTCCTAATAGCCCATTAGGAACAGAAATTTAGGCGTCTCTGCTAACCCCATCTGTTATTACAAAGCTTCTGAAGTTATTTAGGATAGTTTCATGGTCTAGTTTAAATTACCCAGTGTTCCCTTGACACACCTAAACTGTGTCCAGCTTGCTCACAGCACATTGCATATGCAGGAGTTTGAGGTGCTCACACAGGATAGTGTGAACCTGCTCATGGGCAATCTTCTTAGGCTGCCTTAATTGTACTGGTCAAACAAGAAAAAAACAAAGTGGCTTCAAGATTTTAAGTGGCTCAAGTAAAGCAACCACACTCCTTGAGAATATAAATGCTTGAAAACTCACAAGCAGTCTGAAGTTACCAAAACAATCTCCAGAGCTACAAGAGGTTATTTTGAACAAAATATCAGTCATGGTCATGGGAGTGCTTAGAATTCACACACAGAAAGAATTATGATGATTTGTGATTTCATATTAGAGAAAGAGAAATAATTTCAGACTAAATTAGATGAGGGAATTGTTGGCTAGCCACTTTGCTTTGCAATGCTCTATTCATTTAAGCATTCAAATCAGCCTAACAATATTCAGTGAAACACATGTAATGCTTTACATTTCACTGCACTAAATGGAAGTAAACAATGCAGGCAGGAAGCCAGCTGTAAATGAAAGAAGCACTGTACAAGGGTCAAGAGCACAAATCTGATTAGATCCAGCCCAGAGCCAGCCCTGAGCACTGCTGCTGAACGAGTGACATCCCACAGACACGTCCCCATTACACAGGGCCTGACCTATGGTCTGAGTGCCCATGCCTACAAAATGGCAGCTCTGGGGTTGCAGTAAAGTACAATAGGAATAAAATTTGAAAGAAAAAACCCAAAGAAAATTAAGTAACTTAAATCTTCAGTTGAAACATTTTTCATTTAATACATAAGATTTATTGCCACAACTAGTTGTTTGCTCTTTTTAATGTAAGAAAAAGTCAGGAAATGGGGGACAACTGAATTTGTCCATGCAAGCATCTTCACAATGCCTACTCCCAGCTAGTTTCAGCAGTAAGTCCTGTAGATATGGCACGTTGCCTCTAACAAAGCTCTGGGGGCAGATGCCTCCATATACAGGTAGTGCCCAATTTTACAGCTTATGCCCACTTATTAAAGTGTAGAATGAGTGGAAGAAAGGGGATGACAACACTGTCAGAAGGCTTTTTATCTGTTCCTAACTCAAATGTCTATCAGCACATGAAGTGCCATCTCCCATCTCACGTCCTACCATTCCTGTCTCAGTTCTTAACAGAACTGACTTTTTCATGTTCTCTGAGATAACCTCACTTCCTGCATGCTGCTGTTGGTGCAGCTTCTCATCATAAACCAACAGATAGAGCTGCAGCTGTAATTACCCTTGTTTGCGTTGCAAGGTGTGGTGTGGGAGAGGTCAGCTTAATTTCTTCCTCCTTTCTATCGTGGTTCCGTGAGGCAGTCTCAGAAATACATCGCAGTTGTACAGGAATAGTGAGAAAACAGAATTTGCATCTATTTAGTTTACACTGCTGCTTGAATAAATCTCTTTGAAAATCTGCCATGTATAAAAACCCAGGTCTGCAGGTACAAGAAATAAGTGCCCAACCTGCTTATGAGCTTCCTACTTGGTCTTAATTTGCACTTTAAGACATCTGAATGCCTTTGAGATTCATATGCTTTAGTAATAAAAGATCAAATTTTTTCCAAGTAATCTGGCAGTAGGTCTGTCTTTCCTACTAGATACCCCCCTATGATGAATCCACCAGCAGGTTTAATTGAGCCTACCAAAAACTTGCATAAGTACTCTTGAGCTCCACCTACTGCCTGCCAACCCACATACAAACATGAAATAATTTTGTAACGTCCCACCTTCAATTTGTTCCTTGGACTGGGGGGAAAAAAAAATTATGAAAAGGCATGAATTTCCTTTTCTTTCAGAATTAGTTCACAGTTTAATATGGGTAATACCTTCTTCTCTTTCCTGCTGACTTAGCTGTCATTAGGCTAACTAGCTTTGCTGGTCAGCATACCAGAGTTGTCTTGCATATAAAAATAAGGCATTAAGACAATTGTTAACTTCAGACCTCTATTTGAAAGTCACCCCAGTCCTGTCAGAGTGAAGTGCTTGTTTGTGTGAGATTTAAATACATTCTAAATATAATGGAAAGATGAAATAAATGTGTTACTTCTCCAGGGTAATCAGACACCTTTAAAATACCAGCTAATTATCTAAAACTCCTGAATAGCCTAAAATACTTCCCTTTTATACAGAGGATGTATATTTTGGATGTGCAGCACTCAAAAAGAAAACTTACAAGTCACTTGGGCTCTGTCAGAGCTTGGCTTTTCAAAAGTCTTTCAAAAGAATTTGAGGACACGGAGGCAAATGACCTCTAGGTATTCTAGACAAGCAACATAACATTATGCTCCATTATTTGTGCAGATGTTTATTTTCTACAAATATCCTACATACAAAAATGTGAGGCCAACCTGCTCCTTTGACAGCACACAGCAGTAGATGACATCCCAACTGAAACGCCCCAATGCTCCTCCTGCTGCCCTCTCTGCAGGTTAAACTGTATCTCAGTGTGTCTCCAAAAACAGCCAAGACAGACACACACAATGGACCAGCCTTATTCTAATTATTATCTGTAAACACAGCTCTGAGAGATGAGGAGGTTTTCCTCTCTAGGCTTTATCACTAAGAGGACCCAAAATGGTTAATGAAAAAAATCATCATTATTATCATCTGCCCTCCACACATTATATACTCACTCCCCCTTGTGGCTCATGAGCTTACAGACAGTGAAAGAGCAACAGTAAGGTGTTGTATGGAGTTAAATATAAAGAGCTGACAGCTTTTGCTATCAGTCCATCTTCAAAACTATGAAAACTATAAACCAGCCCCTTTTTTTCCCCTCTTTCTTTGAAAAGTAAGTGCACATCACCATGTACCCATATTTGCTTTCACTGACAGGGACATTTTGTCTTGGGTATATTATCAAAAGGCCAGGTCGGACAGGGCCCTGAGAAATCTGGTCTAATGAAAGGTGCCCCTGCACGAGGCAGGGGATTCTAACTAGGTATCTTCTGAGGTCCTGCTAACCCAAACCATTCTGTGGTAGCTCTCAGCATCTGAGAGCCACTGGGATTTATATTGGGGAGAAAACAGGTAATTAGTTTAAAAATAAGTTTCACAAGATCACTAGAGATAAAATAAGACCTGTTTTTTGTACCCTGGGACTTCTATCCCAGGTTTCAGATTCAGACCTTTCCAGCTTATGTTTCTCATCTGTAAATAAGACCTGAGAGTAGACACTGATCCTCTAACAAAGATATCGAAAAGTTCAACTAAGTAGCTACTGCCACAGTGTTACTATTGATGCCAAGGAAATTAGAGTAATTTTATAGTTTTCAGCTCAAATATCAGTGCATGTAGTGGTTTTTGAGGACTTCAGACCAGACATCACTTGAGAGTTAATGAGTAATGACAGAAGTAGAATACAGACATAAACTGGGTCAAATCCGTGGCAGGATAACATGTAAGATTAACCATTAACATGCACAGAGAGGATGCTTGCTGCTTTAAGAATTATCAGCATTTTATATTTACTAAAGCACCCTCAGCATTACAAAAGATGCTCCCATAAGCAAAATACCCTAAACTCCATTTCAGCATCAGAAGAGGGGAATGTGCTGCTAAAGACTTCATAATGAAGGCCAGAATAATTAGAAAGCCACTATCCACTTGACTCAATTAATATAAGGATTATAATTCACAAAGAAAAAAAATATTCCTTCTCACAGTACACTAACTTCCCTCCCCCCTGATCCACAAAACCCCAAAACCTCAACCAAGCAAGAGAACCCACAAACCCCACCAACCACAGAAAAACCCAGATCTTAGAGCTAACCAGGCCATTCAGGAATTGGGGGCTGGGAAAGAGCAAATGGCTCCTAACAGGAACAGGCTAACTTGGGGTTCACTGCTCTAGGGAAACATGAACTAGGACAGTAAACTGAAAGTGCATTGTCGTGCAGAGCTGCAGAATCATACTTCCTGCATAATTTACTGCAAGCACAGCTTACATTTTATTCATCACTTTGCAGCCAATACATTACAGAACTGCTGGCTCAACCTTCTTTTCAGAGACCAGCCTGTTGGTCAAACAAATTTCAACATGAGAAAATACTGAAACTTGGGTGTTATATTACACCACTAATTATGAAGGACTGCATTGTATCAAATAGGATAAGTTTTCTTTAACTCCACATGAACAGGGCAAGATTCCCATCACGATTTCAGGGCAATGAAATACTTGAAAACTGCTGAATTTCAACAACATCACTCCTTAAGTATTTTTAAAACTTTTTCCTGGGCTGATGAAAGCTTTTAGGAACAATTATACATACTTTAAGAAAGTACACCATACATACTTTAAGAAAGAGTTGCCCCTTTTAAGTAGAGAAAGAGCAGACATGGTAAAAAACAAGCCTAGTATAAGGCCGAAAAAAAATATTTCTACTACCTGAAATTTTACTATCACCAGAACAGGACTAAAAGTAAAAGACAAGATGCTTTATCTAACTTATTGCAAAGTGCAAACTTATCCCCCTAGAAAATTAAATATAGTTTATGAATAGATGACAGAGCAACAAAACCAATGAAAAAACCCCAAACCAAACCTGCCTCCTCCACCCCCCCAAAAAAAAAAACCAAACCCAAAACCAACAAAAAAACCAAAACCCCCAAACCAAAACCTCTATGTGCAAAATATCATATTTAGGATTTTTTTCTCCACAATAAAAATTTAAAGATCATTAGACTAATCTAGTTTGTGAGGTAGAGCAGATTATTTCGGGATCATAAGGAATCTCTTTTATTTGAAGTTTTGGACAAATCAGAACATCCATTCTGACAATTTCAGGGACATCCTGACCAAAAAAAAAAAATTCAACTTCCCTCTAGGACCTACTTTTATAACGTAAAGATAGGGAAGAGGGGAAAAATCCACACCCCCGCTCCAATTCTGTGCCTCTTGAGAAAAAGCAACCAACCTCCAACAGGCTCCAACAGTCAGGCTCCTACGATAGTTACAAGGAAATTATTATGAAATGTGATCTGAAGTCATCACTCGAATAAAAATACCCAGTCAAGTGTTTCTTTTCCAGCAGAGGGCAGTGCACAACCAGCAACCACCCTTCGAGAACAAACCCAAGGTTTCATTGAGACTGAAAATTACATGCATTTAACATTCGATGTGCTCTAACAGAATATTTTATGTCTGAATCACACAGCTAACATACAAGAGGCAACTGCTGTGGAATGTTTGTGAAGTTTCAGTTCCTGCCACGCAGAGAAACATAAGAAAAGAGGAAATGTGTCTGTCTGAAGCTTTACTGACATCACTGATGATCTTTGAGTCAGATGACAAATCCGTAGTGACAGAGATGTGTAAAGTCCAAATTGGCCACACGGGCATACTGCTTCTCTCCTCAAAAAAGCACATTCCATCTGATAACTGCACCTTCTGTGATAGTTGTCCTTGCTGCAGTTGCAAAATGTGTGGGAAAGAAGTCCTTAAACCACCCTACAGACTCAAAAAGAACCTCCTGATCATGTGGTGCCTTACTGCAGGCATTCCTCCCAGCTCTGCTACGTGATGCTGTCAGCCAAGGCAGAAACCCAACAAACGTCCTGCTCACAAGCCCCAGCTCGCATCTCAACAGGCAAGTCTCTGCAGGATGTGATACACAGCAGAGCAGCAATGCACTGGATTTGGCAAGTTTTCCAGTGAGGTGGGGATTTCTCTGATATATTTCCATGTCTAAAAAAAGGCTGCTTGCAAGGAAATTTCACTGTCATCAGGAAAAATTATTTCCCAAACTGTGGCTACTTGTCATGCTGACACAGATGTTTTCCTTAAGTTTCATACACACATATAAACTTTACTTTTGATCACCCTCTTACCATAGTATCTTCAGCCAGTAGAATTGTGAGAGTCAAACTCCCATGCCTATATTGGATTGGCATCCACAATATGATGAATTTGGGCAATTAACTATACAAACTGCATCAGTAAATCTCATAACTTGATCTAAGTTCCCTAAAGCTGAATTAAATCCACAAAATACTTTCTATTTTGCAAAGTTATAGATAATGATAACACACTGGAATGTCATCAGAATTTTATTTTCAGTTGCACTAACCAAATCCATGATGAATGACAGTCATTTCTATCACAGTTCGCTTTCTAACAAAATCAAGGAAGAGTAAAAATAGGGAAAAAAAATTAATACTGTGGGGCTGAGACAAACAAGAATCTTTCAAGAGAACTCCACAAAAAACTCTTTCTGCAGCTGGAACTTCCTTAAACCAGCAACAGTTTTTTTCCAGTCTGAATCTAAATATAAACTTCCCTCATGACCATGCTGAGCAAGACAGTCATAAATTTTGCACATTTTCCACTAATGGAATAAAATATAACTCCAAAACTCCAGGCCATAATAACATTTATCAAGTCACTGTTGATATGTATTTCTGTAATTACTAAGCACTATTTCCAGAGGAAATGCTTGACAGGTTTCCCTGACAGGAAGAGAGAAATCTCTCTCTTTTTTAATTTTCACCCTGATATAGCTTCAATGATTACAGCACAGATTTCTATAAAAAGATCCTGAAGTATTTCTAGTGAATAGGAATGGGACAGAAAGCAATCTTTGGTTCACACAAGTTTGATCAAAATGGCTCACAAAAAGTTCTCTGACACACTCTAATCTGCCAGCACTTGATCCTTTCTCCCTTACTGCAGGAATCTGTTCTGTGGATGTGCAGACTCAGGGTGTGGGAAGAACCTGCAGAGGCTACCAATGGATCTATTATTTGGTTCATAAAACTTGTAAAAATCTCACAGAATGTACAACGTGCTATTGTGTTCCTGAATCTCTTTCATGAATTGGGTAGCAGCCTGACTCAAAGCAGTCTGGCCTGTTTTCACTTCTACCATAAAAGGGTTTTTTTGAAAGAGCCATTTAACTGTGACCATGGTTTCAGCAGCACTGTGAATACAAAGGAAGAGTTGAAGCCATATGGACACTTCAGTATACTCCAGCAAATCAGTACATTTTTCATCCCCCCTCAGAACTTGCTTCTGCATAATTAGCTCTCTTTATATACTGAATGAACTAATACATCAATACCCAAGATGTAGTAAACTGCAACTTGTGAACAATGTAATTTAAAGAGTTAGAAACCACAGTTCATCGATACAGAACATTCTCTTAAAAAAAATTATAATCAGTATTTTCTGTCTTGTATCTTGAGCAGAATAAAACCAATTTATTTTGCCTTTCCTCTGTTCAGAGTATTTCTGAATACAAGGATTTATTTATACTACTTTCAATCACCAGATTTCAGCAAGGAAAGGTTTGTTAAAAAGCAAAATGCTACACTCAGCTCTGAAGTTTACCATCAGTCTATCTGCTTGTAGTCACTACGGCCACAACAGAGATGATGGCGTTCTTCTCACTGTGAACCAG